>NC_091821.1:210372905-210672905 GCF_038994185.2 Dermacentor albipictus | reverse complement strand
TCGATGACTCGAGAATATAAGGTTACGCGCCTGACACGTGGATCAGATTTTCGACAATCGCCGACTTTGCTCGCTGCCATCGTTGTGCTTTTAGAGTAACCGTTTTTTCTGGGCGCAGCTTCGCCCAATAAATACTGTTTTGCCGTTCACAGTTTTGCTACTGTATTCTTGACCATCACTACCACTTGACATCTGCTTTTACACACGAGTCATCGAAGGTTAGAGTATTCGCTGGTGCGCGCGTGTATTCCAGAAAGTATTACACAATTCGCGTCGTGCGTACATGCAATCAGATTACACAAGTTTCGGTGACAAAAGACAGCGGAAACCATCGATAGCATTCGAGAAGCTTGCTATACACGCATGCGCGTCCTGCGCTAAGCGATAACATTTGTTAGACAGTGAAACGCGGTCACCCGAGAAAGATGAACAAATGCACGTCTCGATACTGTAAAAAAATTACGCATGGCTTTATGCGAAAGATAGGCAACCGCGCACCCACCACTTGAGTAACGGAGTCGTCAATATCTTCATTAAACTTAATTTTGGGCTTGTGACTAACAAACTCATTCACTGGCCACGTAACGACCAAGACGTATATGTATCTGGCGATGTGACCATTATTTTCTGGAAATACTGAATGCGGCGCACGGACAAGCTGTTGGAAGGTATATATTTTTTTTCTATCCCTGGAGCTGTACTTTCCCGATCTTCGTACCTCAGAACCACACTGTTCGGGTGTTTCCCAGCGTAACATCTTTGGAGTTGGCACTTCGGTTATTCGATGCTTAGTCGACAAATCGTTCCACTAAGGTTAGATTAAACGTGTACTTATGTGGGCGTAAGATATACTGACTGCTAAGCTACCGATAGCAACGTTAGGTTGATTTGATTTTATTTTATTGTCAAATCGCGCTTGCGTTGAGTTGCGACAGTTTTTTTTTTACACATGACGCATCTGCTCCACATACGAGCGCGAACACAAGGCCATGCAAGTCCGGAAGGGGAATTTGACTTTGAAATGGTCTCGCGCGAGACTGACTGAGCCGACGCGGACGAACCTGGGCAGCGGAGAACGCTCGAACGCGTTCCGCCGAGGCAGGAGCGCGGTGCACACACACGAGCGCGCTCTGCAGCGCGGACAGCAGCCGCGCGCGCGGACGGCGTGGGCGCAGCAAAATAGCCGGATGCGCTCGACGCAAACGCCGTCTGGGCGAGAAGAGAAACTGCCGATCTGTCGCAGTCTGACAGCCGAAGTGACGACACGCCGGCGAGGAATCTCCGAGGATTCACGCTTGGTCGGCGCCTATCCTGCGCGAGCGCCTCCGGCGTGCACGCGTGCGGGCGCTTGTGCAAATCATTAGAAACAAACGCTTGCGTCTTCGAGTTTACATTGGCACTTTTTTTTTTCTTTTGTACTCGCTGCTTCGCGCCACTCCTGCCGGCGCAGTCCGTGCAAGCGGGCACGAGTGCGCGACGAGTTCCTGCTTCTGCACTGGCTGGTTGCCGCTGTACTATGCACTCGTATAAACCGCCTCTGGGTGCAGCCTGCTCACGTCGGCTATCCTTACAAAAGTTGACTACGGAATGCGGAAAGTCCTCTATAGAAACTACATAGCGCTCATGAAAAAGAAAATTGGCGTCGACCTTCCTCTCTGCCTTTCTGTATATATATATATATATATATATATATATATATATATATATATATATATATATATATATATATATATATATATATATGGCGTCCACCTGAAGGTAGCACGAAGCGACAAAACAAACCCAGACGGCTGCGTCAGAAAAGAAACCCTCGCAGTGGAAGGAACTTGCCAAAAGCTCTTCGCAAAGAACTGCGTCTGAGGATGACTTGCGACAGCCAGTTCGGGTCTCTCTCGCATACGGTGCCACTTTCATGTACAGTACGAGCGCTATTTGCTCATCAATCGCTGCTTCAGGCACACGTTGAGGAACTTTGCGCTAGCAGGGCGCGGGTACTACATACGCGTCTTATCGGTGGCGCCAATATGTTTGCTACGTGGCGACATCTAGCATGCACTTCGCCTATTACGGCTGCTACCTGCTAGATTTGTGTGCACACCTTTGCGTTCTCCTACAAGCCTCTTTCTTTTTTATTGCCTGATAGGACACATGACACACAAGAGGCTTCGGACAAGTTGACACTGCAAATGCAAAAACAAAATATAATAAGATACCTTGAAAGCACACTTGAAAGGCTTCATAGACCAGTGCAAACATTAAGGACAAATTACTATTGCACGCGAAGTTCGTCCCCATCTGAATATATTAAATTAATCACCACCGCGATTCTCGCTCGACCGACTGATCTAACTAATGCATAGAGATGGTATGGCGAGAGCGAATTAATCCATAACTCGAAGCGCAGGAAGATTTATTGATACAGTGAGTTCATGGAATTAGGAACATGTCCTTATGTTCGAGTTTATTGAAGGCGCACCAAGGTCCGTGGAAACTCAGCAGTAATTTCTTTAAGAGCACAGCGTATCACTGCGATGCAGCGAGTGCGGTCAAACCAGTAAACTGTAATTGTTGGCCTCCACAGCGATACCGCATTGCAGAGAAAAGTGGTTAACGAAAAAATATTAGCAAAAGACAACATATGGCGAGTTTCATAACGAATAGCCCTTGAATTACGCACGCAAATGTTACCACGTGCTTCGCAAGAACGAAATCGGTAATACCTACGAGACGTGTGGCCTCATCAATATGTGCAGGAAGATAAGTCTAAAAGCGAGCTACTTTGATGCTAGATGTATACTACATAGAAGGAATCAAGGGAAACGTGTAGGATGTACTCGCCCGTCGGTTACAGCTCAAAGGAATCAAATAAACAATTATTTTGCTAGCACGAGCGAAAAGCTTTCGTAACATTTTTTACTAAGTAGCAGAGGTCAGCCTATTTGCCCTCGCAGTTTGCGCGCATAAACTAGCGATGGATGGGGACATGACCCCTGAAAGGTTCCAGGTTTGAGAATAAATAATTTATCGTCAACGGCAGCTCCGTTGGTGGATGTGGTGCGTTGGCTCAGGCGGATTTAACCTGGCAAGCTCGACCGACACCTGTTGCACCTGAGCGACTTGAGCGCAACGGCGAACCTGCACGCGTCCTACAGACCGGTGTCGCACAGGGCGGCTTTCAATAACCTTTTTTAACGACACGGGATAGCCTGGAAGTTAGAAATGCACGTTGTTATTCCCACGGTTCTCAATTGCGACCCCGTTAGCAAGTCTAGGCCCTTGCATTGTATGACGCGCAATCGAGACCACGGCTTGTTACCTCTGCGCGGAGTGTCACTGACAAGGAGAGCTCCATCTTGAAATTCTACAGATAAACCCTCGAAGCGTGACCTTCGAGATAAGCGGTTGCACGCTGGTTGCCGGCAGTCATTTTTATCAGCGTCTTACACAGACACCTCGGCTAATGCATGCTTAACAGCTTCTAGTGCATGATGTCGAGTCACAAAAGAAAAGAAAAAAGAAGGGAGTAGGGGGAGTCGCAGCGAGTTCCATCAGTGCATCGTGCGTGACAGCAGTCAGATAATGGGGAACCAACAAAATTGAAATATTACACGACCGCCCCCTGCTTGCTGTCACTGAGAGGTCAGAGCTGATCGAGCACGCGTTTCACCCTAATTTTTGCGCGCCTAATATATCCGCTCGCCATGTACATGTTCTCAGGTTCGTGCGTTGCCTTTAGAATACTGACCGCGGTGACTCAGCGGCCATGGCCGGAGCATTGTGATGCTCAGCAGAAGGCCGTGGATTCGTTTTCCTATATTGCCGTGGCCCCACACTTATACTGATGGGAGCTGATCGCAAAAACGCCGTCCCATCAATCAATCAATCAAGATTAATCCAATTTATACCGCCTTGCTTTAATTTGTATCAACCTTAATCCACATTCATCCGCCTTGCTCTAATTTCTAGCAACTTTAATCCACCTTGCTCTAATTTGTACCAACATCAATCCACTTTAATCCACCTTGTTCTAATTTGTACGAAACTTAATCCACATTAATCCACTTCATTTCACCTTGCCCTAAGTTGTATCAAATTTCATCCACTTTAATCCGCATTGCTTTAATTTGTACCAACCTTAATCCACCTTATTCCGCCTCGCTCAAAAGTTACCAACCTCAACCAGAGTAATCCACTTTAATCCCCCTTGCTCTAGATTGTACCAACCTTAACCCACTTTAATACGCCTAGGTTTAATTTGTATCAACCTTAATCCACATTAATCCACGTTAATCCACCTTGCTTTAATTTGTACCAAACTTAATCTACCTTAATTTACCTTGCTCTAATTTGTACCAACCTTAATCCACATTAATCCACGTTAATACGCCTCGCCTTACCAACCTTAATCCACCTTGCACTAATTTGTGCCAACCTTAATTCACCTTGCTGAAGTTTGTATCAACCTTAATCCAACCTAATCCACTTTATTCCACCGTGCTTTTATGTATATCGATATTAATCCAACTTAATCCACTATAATCTGTCTTGCTTTATTTGTACCAACCTTAATCCACCTTGCTCTAGTTTGTTCCAACCTTAATCCACTTTATTTCCCTTGATTCACTTCGACTTAACTCAATCCACCTCAAGTCACCTTACTCTAACTTGTTCTAACTTTAATTCTGTATTACTACTGACGTTATACAAGACGCGGATGACGTCACTGATGATGATAATCTATGTTACCACTCATTACAGACAACGCCGGCTTTTCTACCTCATCGGACATATACAATGCTTTCGCATTAATACAGCTTCCGCTTGCTCGGCAAGATCCATCATGGTGGCTGAGTGACACGTTTGTATTTGAAGCTTACTGAAGTCTTTCAGTGCGCAACGCGTTGTAAAGCGCCAGTTCGCCTTGCTGGCTGTGAAAGCGTACCTTCCGTTGATTCCCTAAGTGCACAAAATCTGCATTTTTTCCTGCTGTTCTTTTCGCAAAATAAAAATTATCTTAAACGATTTTATCAAATTTAACTAAAGAGCTTACTCTGCCAGTGAAATTCATCGCGACTACACCCATGGCATTTCCTGTTTGTTAAAATATATGTGAGAAGAGCAGACTGAACATATCAACTCCACTTGTGCCACGAACACGTTTCTATGGAGATACTCGGCTCCTGCAGCAGCCTATACAGGACGTACGCTTACAACACTTGGCCTGGAACGATCTCGTTTTCTTAATGTACTTTAGAGACTAGTTGAAATCATCTAAAAGCAGAGTTGTGCACCCTCTTATTTCTGGCTGGGTGAGGTGGAAGTTCCACGATGTTAAAAGGCGCTTGGCCTATCCTTGCAGGAAATTGTCAAATTTGTGGCAATTTGGTTTCTTCTCGATGCTTGGCGGGGGGACTTATTTGCTGTTGCGAACGATTTGTGTATCAACAGTAAACTTCATAGAAATAAAATTTGCTTTGAGAGGAACCTGCTGGAGAAGCACCAACGTTATAGGAGGAGTGGGGTGGCGTAAGAAATTTGCAATTTGCCATCGGAGCATTTAAAAATCTCCTTCAAAGCAGCCAATTAAATTTTAACACTGTTTCGGCATGCAATTCATCTAAACATTTCTACTTAAGGTGTGCTTTAATTTGTATCAACCTTAATCCGCCTTGCTCTGATTTATATCAACATTAATCCACCTTTTACCACTTTAATTTGCCTTGCTTTGTCTGCACCAACCTTAATCCACCTTCCTCTAGTTTGTACCAATCTTAATCCGCCTCACTCAAAAATGTACCAACCTTAATCCACCTCGCTCTAATTTGTATCAACCTTAATCCACCTTGCTCTAATTTACATCAACCTTAAGCCACCTTATTCCACTTTAATCCGCCTTGCTTTGTCTGCACCAACCATAATCAACCTTACTCTAGTTTGTACCCACCTTAATCCACTTTAATCCGCCTTGCTCCAATTTGTATTAACCTTAATCAACATTATTCCGCGTTAATCCACCTTGCTTTAATTTTTGCCAATCCTAATCCACCTTGCTCTAATTTGTACCAACCTTAATCCACCTCGCTCTAATTTGTATCAACCTTAATCCAACCTAATCCACTTTATTCAACCGTGCTCTAATTTATATCAACGTTAACCCACTTTAAACTACTTTAATCTACCTTGCTTTACTTGTACCAACCTTAATCCACCTTGCTCTAGTTTGTTCCAACCTTAATCCACTTTAATGCGCCTAGCTCTAATTTGTACTACCCTTAATCCACTTTAATCCGCCATTCTCTAATTTGTACCAACGTAATCCAGATTAATCCACTTTAATCCACATAGCTCTAATTTGTATCAACCTTAATCCACTTTAATTCCCCTCGATTCACTTCACCTTAATTCATTCCACCTCAAGTCACCTTACTCTAACATGTTCTAACTTTAATTCTGTATTACTACTGACGTTATGCAAGACGCGGATGACGGCACTGATGATGATTATCTATGTTACCACTCATTACAGACAACGCCGGCTTTTCTACCTCATCGGACATATACAATGCTTTCGCATTAATACAGCTTCCGCTTGCTCGGCAAGATCCATCATGGTGGCTGAGTGACACGTTTGTATTTGAAGCTTACTGAAGTCTTTCAGTGCGCAACGCGTTGTAAGGCGCCAGTTCGCCTTGCTGGCTGTGAAAGCGTCCCTTCCATTGATTCCCTAAGTGCACAAAATCTGCATTTTTTCCTGCTGTTCTTTTCGCAAAATAAAAATTATCTTACACGATTTTATCAAATTTAACTAAAGAGCTTACTCTGCCAGTGAAATTCATCGCGACTACACCCATGGCATTTCCTGTTTGTTAAAATATATGTGAGAAGAGCAGACTGAACATATCAACTCCACTTGTGCCACGAACACGTTTCTATGGAGATACTCGGCTCCTGCAGCAGCCTATACAGGACGTACGCTTACAACACTTGGCCTGGAACGATCTCGTTTTCTTAATGTACTTTAGAGACTAGTTGAAATCATCTAAAAGCAGAGTTGTGCACCCTCTTATTTCTGGCTCGGTGAGGTGGAAGTTCCACGATGTTAAAAGGCGCTTGGCCTATCCTTGCAGGAAATTGTCAAATTTGTGGCAATTTGGTTTCTTCTCGATGCTTGGCGGGGGGACTTATTTGCTGTTGCGAACGATTTGGGTATCAATAGTAAACTTCGTTGAAATAAAATTTGCTTTGAGGGGAACCTGCTGGAGAAGCACCAACGTTATAGGAGGATTGGGGTGGCGTAGGAGATTTGGAATTTGCCATCGGAGCATTTAAAAAAAACACCTGTTTCGACGCAGCCAATTAAATTTTAAAACTGTTTCGGCACGCAATTCAGCTGAACAATTGTACTTAAGCTGCGCATTGTAATGGAGGACCTCTAGGTTTAGAATCAGCTTTTTTTTTTTCAACATACAGAAGTGTTAGTTAGAGAGCTTTTACCAGTCGCGCATTCAAAGCCACCGGTGCTGCTGCCCGGCGCGGTGGAGGCAGAGGCGCGCCGTTCGCTCTCGGAGGCGCAGCAGCAGCCGCGGTCAGGAATGTCCGGAACGGTTCGCAAAGAAAGCTTCGCTTTAAAGGTATAGCCGCGCAATCTGCGATGCAGCAAACGGTCGCAACCGTCGCATTGGAGTGCAGCAACGTGGTCGTAAACGCTGCGGCCGCAGCGGCGGCTCATGGGTCTTGCAAGAGGTCCGGGATTTGGACTTACGTCGCCATACAACAGCCGCGATAATTGTCACCAAGGAGGTGGAGAGGCAGGGCGAGGGAGCCATTGAAAGTAAAAACAAAGAAAGGAAATTAGAGAGGATGAACTACATGCTGAGGCGTATCAGATGGTACGGCGGAAGTTTCTTTCGTACGCGTTACACTAGAGCAACACGTGACTTAAAAGCAAGCGTCTTTCTGAAGGTTTTTTCCCTTCTCTCTCTCTTTTTGCGTATACCTCCATGCGTACACACAATTAGAAGGAAGAATACCGAGGATTTATGTTCCTGCAAGGAAGAAAACGTGCAATATAATGGTCTAAGCGAGTGTGTGCAACAAGTTATTGCTGGAGTACCTTGCATCGCTTGTATACTCGGAGAAAAAAAACGGCGAAACGACACTTGATGAGTAAAGAAGAAGAATTTACTTCGTGATCAATTGCAACATGTGCTTGCAATTGGCGATCTTTAGTCCCCTTATTTCTTCACATAATGATATAATACATGAATATGTTGCATTACGTATAGCTCCAAAATTGCCCTCAAAATAAGCTTGTGTTCACTAGCTGTGGCGGACCGCATGATGCAATCCCCAATCAAGCAAGGCCGACGCGTTGCTGGCTGTACAAATCAATCGTCATGCTCATCACGCGCTCCTTCGACAACAGTACCGCTACGTCCGAGCATCGACTGGCATCGCTAACTCCATCAAATAGTTTTCGCCCAAAAGCTGCCCAATTCCGTGGCCGCTTATTCTGCTGATGGAGAGGAACCCAGCAGTAGCCACGGTCAGGATCCACCTTGCTCTAGCTTGTACCATTTTTAATCCACCTTAACACGCTTTCATCCGCCTTGATCTAATTTATACGAATCTTAATCCAGATTAATCCAATTTATACCGCCTTGCTTTAATTTGTATTACCCTTATTCCACATTGCTCTAATTTGTACCAACCTTAATCCACGTTAATCCACTCTATCCCACCTTGCTCTAATTTGTATCAACCTTCATTCACTTCAATCCACCTTGCTTTAATTTGTACTAACATTAATCACCGTAATCCGCCTCGCTCAAAAGTTACCAACCTTAATGCAGAATAATCCACTTTAATCCACCTTAATCCACTTTATTCTGCCTTGCTCTAATTTGTATCAACATTAATCCACGTTAATCCGCCTTGCTCAAATTTGTACCAACCTTAATATACCTTATTTACCTTTCTCTAATTTGTTTCAGCCTTAATCCACCTTGCTCTAATTTATATCAATCCTAATCCATCTTACTCCACTTTAGTCTGCCTTGCTTTGTCTGTACCAACCTTAAACCACCTTACTCTAGTTTGTACCAACCTTATTTCACTTTAATCCGCCTTGCTCTAATTTGTATCGACCTTAATCCACATTAATCCGCCTTGCTTTAATTTGTACCAACCTTAATTCAAGTTGCTCTCAATTGTACCAACCTTAATTCAGCTTGCTCTAATTTGTATCAACCTTAATCCACTTTATTCCACCGGGCTCTAATTTATATAAACGTTAATCCACCTTAATCCACTTTAGTCTGCCTTCCTTGATATTTGCGAACCTTAATCCACCTTGCTCTAGTTTGTTTCAACCTTAATCCACTTTAATCCGCCTAGCTCTAATTTGTATCAACCTTAATCCACCTCAGTCCACGTTAATACGCCTTGCTCTAATTTGTACCAACCTTAATCAACTTTAATCCGCCTTGCTCTAATTTGTACCAACGTACTTCAGATTAATCTACTTTAATCCACATTGCTCTAATTTATATCAACCTTAATCCACTTTAATTCCCCTTGATTCACTTCACCCTAATTCACTCCACCTAAAGTCACCTTACTCTGACTTGTTCTAACTTTAATTCTGTATTACTACTGACGTTATGCAAGACGTGGATGACATCACTGATGATGATTATCTTTGTTAGCGCTCATTGCGGACAACGCCGGCTTTTCTACCTCATCGGACACATACAATGCTTTCGCATTAATACAACTTATGCTTGCTCGGCAAGATCCATCATGGTGGCTGAGTGACACGTTTGTAACTGAAGCTTACTGAAGTCTTTCAGTGCGCAACGCGTTGTAAAGCGCCAGTTCGCCTTGCTGGCTGTGAAAGCGTACCTTCCATTGATTCCCTAAGTGCACAAAATCTGCATTTTTTCCTGCTGTTCTTATCGCAAAATAAAAATTATCTTAAACGATTTTATCAAATTTAACTAAAGAGCTTACTCTGCCAGTGAAATTCATCGCGACTACACCCAATGCATTTCCTGTTTGTTAAAATATATATGACAAGAGTAGACCGAACATATCAACTCCACTTGTGCCACAAACACGTTTCTATGGAGATACTCTGCTCCTGCAGCAGCCTCTATAGGACGTCACATACGCTCATAACACTTGGCCGGCATCGTCCCCGTACTTGCAAGGCTTTCCGAGCAAATTAAACCAGCTAGCCCAATAGGACATGCTGCTCTGAACAAATAGCAAAATGAGAACAAGGTAAAAGCGGGCGAAAACCTCGTTCTCGTTTTGATGGTCTTGGATTTCCATCTTCCGCCTTCCACGTGTTTTCCCTGCTCTGAACAATGGCACATGAAGTAATATGCTGATCCGCAATGTGATTCTCAACACGTCACAACAGAAAAATAAAACCCACTGCTGCAGAAGGCGACCCAAGCTATATCCGATAACTGGTGCGGAGGACGCAATTGTGTGTCATTTCCGATCAGTTCGACGAATAGGCGCAATTGCGCGGTTGAAGCAAATGCTATAGGCTGAATTTTTTTTAGTTTACTCATACTGTTGGCCAGACGGCCGTTAAAGGGTGGGTCAAAAGCAGCACTTAAACAATTAGTACAATAGATGAATATTCCTATATTACATCGAGCACAAAAAAGATCAGGTCAATAACAGCATTTCGGCAATTAGTACAGTACACGAATAAGCGGACAAAAAAGATACATAAGCAAAATATTCTGCACATACTCCGATCAATAATACAAGACTATAAATGCAGTGTTAACAAACGAGCTCATACACGCAAAAAAAAAAGAAACGGTCTGTGTGCATCTTTCAATGCAGCTTTAAGTTTTTCTCAAATTGTTCTGCACTGGTGCGTTGTCGCGTTAACACCGGTAATTCATTCCATTCTTCAATGGTTTCTGGGAAGAAGGAAAATGCGTAAGCGTTAATGTGCATCTGAGGTATTCGAAAAGTATTATATTTGCTTTTCTGTAGCGTTCTACCTTGTCGTGCTATCAAATACTGTTCACTGTTGATGTTGAATGTGTTTTTAGTGAGAAGAAAAAAGAACTTTAACCTAGCTATGCGGCTGCGTTGAGCGAGCGTGGGCAAGTTCAGCAAAATGAGCACTTCGGAGACAGAATCTGTGCGAGAGTGCTGTGCGAACCTTGCTGCTCGACCGTTTAACTCTTTCCAGTCTCTCAATTAACCCTGACTGATAAAGGTCCCAGATTATACTGGCATATTCCAGCGTGGGCCGAACGTACGTTAAGTAAGCTGTTAGTTTTACTGACTGTTAGGCTAACTGGAATTTCAGTCGCAAGAATCAAAGCTTCTTTTCCGCAGTTTCGCATATGTTTATAACATGGTTTGACCAGCTTAAATTCGCGGATATATGTATGCCTAAGTATTTCTGCACGTCAGCCGTGAAAAGCACCGAAGAATTCACTGTGTAATTAAAAATCGAAAAATGTGATTTATTTCATTCGTTATGCGCAATACAACAGTTTTACTCTCATTCGTTTTCATTTTCCGTTTGTCGCACCGTTCTTCTATAGCCGTAAGAGCGTCGCTGAATTTTCAGGTATGCAGCCGATAAAATCTGAAACGCTCTCGCCGGTAAAACGGCGCAAATTCGGATCTATGCGGAAAGCTGCCCATTGCGGGGGCTCCGATTAATACAAACAATATCAATCCATGCCTTTCACAGGCAATTTATGTGCTTTCCTCATTTTACGGGCAGACAGAATTTGCAAAAAGAAATGAAGAACAGAGAGAGAACAATACATTTAAACGTTTGCCCGAGGTTTTTTTTTTATTTATTCGGAAGGTTGCCTTAGGCATAATACAATATGCATAACACAGTAGGCATAATACAATACGTAATACACCAGCCTGTATAACCACCTGTGAGTGACTCAGCGATGAACGCTTGTGTGTGTAACAGTGCAAACTGTGAACTCTTTTCTTCCTTCTCCTCTTTCAATCCCCTTTCCCTTTCCCCAGTGCAGGCTAGCCTACCAGGCTCAGCCTGGTTAACCTCCCCGCCTTTCTCTTATGACTTTTCTCTCTCTATTATACGGGGAATCGGTAAGGGGAATCGGGCTAAATGTGGTTCACTGTAGAACGAGCGACGAGTGTAGAGAGGATACAGGGGCGTCAAAGTTTTGTTTGTTACAACCACGAAGAAAAAAAAGACAATGGAGTCAAGGAAAGCATAGGGGAAGTTAATGTTTATGTTTAACTGACACGTAGAAATAGTAAGGTTAAAGGGAAGTGAAGCTAGACGAAAAGATAACCTGCCGCAAGTGGCCTAAGAACTGAGGACTAGGGCTTCATTTTTGGTCAATTAAATTATGTTTACAACAATCGTATTTACAGCGAGGTACGTTTACACGAAGCTGCAAACCGTCGGTCTCGTTTACCGGAGCCGTTACAGGAGCCGTTTACCGCGACGTCACCGTAGACCAGGCTTGACATCCTGGAGTGCGGCCTGATCCCGGTGACCAGAACCGGTAACGCACTCCCTCACCAAGACAGGATTGGCCACCCTGGTGCAGTACTTGGCCACAACCTCCTATATGAATACAACAGTCAAACCCCGGCCCTCAGTCCCCAGCAGCTGCGAAGCAAATGACCACGGTGGCGGTCAGACCTGTTACGCTACAGAGGGTGCTAAGAACCCCTGGATCCAGACAGGCCGCCATTGGAATCTGAACCTGGCAACGTTTAACGCTAGAACGTTATCTAGTGAGGCGAGTCTAGCAGTGCTATTGGAGGAATTAGAGGGCAGTGAATGGGATATAATAGGGCTCAGTGAAGTTAGGAGGACAAAAGAAGCATAATACAGTGCTAAAAAGCGGGCACGTCCTGTGCTACCGGGGCTTAGCGGAGAGACAAGAACAAGGAATCGGATTCCTGTTTAATAAGAATATAGCTGGTAACATACAGGAATTCTATAGCATTAACGAGAGGGTAGCAGGTCTTGTTGTGAAGCTTAATAAGAGGTACAAATTGAAGGTCGTACAGGTCTACGCCCCTACATCCAGTCATGATGACCAGGAAGTCGAAAGCTTCTATGAAGACGTGGAATTGGCGATGGGTAAAGTCAAAACAAAATACACTATACTGATGGGTGACTTCAATGCTAAGGTAGGCAAGAAGCAGGCTGGAGACAAGTCAGTGGGGGAATATGGCATAGGCACTAGGAATAGCAGGGGAGAGAGCTATTAGTAGACTTTACAGAACAGAATAATACGCGGATAATGAATACCTTCTTCCGCAAGCGGGATAGCCGAAAGCGGACGTGGAGGAGCCCGAATGGCGAGACTAGAAATGAAATAGACCTTATACTCTGCGACTCTGGCATCATACAAGATGTGGACGTGCTCGGCAAGGTACGCTGCAGTGACCATAGGGTGGTAAGAACTTGAATTAGCCTAGACCTTAGGAAGGAACGGAAGAAACTGGTACATAAGAAGCCGATCAATGAGTTAGCGGTAAGACGGAAAATAGAGGAATTCCGGATCAAGCTACAGAAAAGGTATTTGGCTTTAACTCAGGAAGAGGACCTTAGTGTTGAAGCAATGAACGACAATCTTATGGCCATCATTAAGGAGTGTGCAAAAGAAGTCGGTGGTAACTCCGTTAGACAGGACACCAGTAAGCTATCGCAGGAGACGAAAGATCTGATCAAGAAACGCCAATGTATGAAAGCCTCTAACCCTACAGCTAGAATAGAGCTGGCAGAACTTTCCAAGTTAATCAACAAGCGTAAGACAGCTGACATAAGGACGTATAATATGGAAAGAATTGAACATGCTCTCAGGAACGGAGGAAGCCTAAAAGCAGTGAAGAAGAAACTAAGAATCGGCAAGAATCTAATGTATGCGTTAAGAGACAAAGCCGGCAATATCATTACTAATATGGATGAGATAGTTCAAGTGGCTAATGAGTTCTATAGAGATTTATACAGTACCAGTGGCACCCACGACGATAATGGAAGAGAGAATAGTCTAGAGGAATTATAAATACCACAAGTAACGCCGGAAGAAGTAAAGAAAGCCTTGGAAGATATGCAAATGGGGAAGGCAGCTGGGGAGGATCAGGTAACAGCAGATTTGTTGAAGGATGGTGGGCAAATTGTTCTAGAAAAACTGGCCACCCTGTATACGCAATGCCTCGATCATAACCTCGAGCGTACCGGAATCTTGGAAGAGCGCTAACATAATCCTAATCCATAAGAAAGGGGACGCCAAAGACTTGAAAAATTATAGACCGATAAGCTTACTGTCCGTTGCCTACAAAATATTTACTAAGGTAATCGCAAATAAAATCAGGAACACCTTAGACTTCTGTCAAGCAAAGGACCAGGCAGGATTCCGTAAAGGCTACTCAACCATAGACTATATTCACACTATCAATTAGGTGATGGAGAAATGTGCAGAATATAATCAATCCTTATATATAGCTTTCATTGATTACGAGAAAGCGTTTGATGCAGTCGAAACCTCAGCCGTCATGGAGGCATTGCGGAATCAGGGTGTAGACGAGCCGTATGTAAAAATACTGAGATATCTATAGCAGCTCCACAGCCACCGTAGTGCTTCATAAAGAAAGCAAACTCCCAATAAACTCCCAATAAAGAAAGGCGTCAGGCAGGGAGATACGATCTCTCCAATGCTATTCATAGCGTGTTTACAGGAGGTATTCAGAGACCTGGAATGTGAAGAATTGATGATAATGGAGAATACGTACCTTAGTAACTTGCGATTCGCTGATAATATTGCCTTGCTTAATAACTCAGGGGACCAATTGCAATGCATGCTCACTGACCTGGAGGGGCAAAGCAGAAGGGTGGGTCTAAAAATTAATCTGCAGAAAACTAATGTTTACCAGTCTCGGAAGAGAACAGCAGCTTAAGATAGGTAGCGAGGCACTGGAAGTGGTAAGGGAATACATCTACTTAGGGCAGGTAGTGACCGCTGATCCGGATCATGAGACTGAAATAATCAGAATAATGGTGCTGGGGTGCGTTTGGCAGGCATTCTCAGATCATGAACAGCAGGTTGCCATTAGTCCTCAAGAGAAAAGTGTATAACAGCTGTCTTACCAGTATTCACGTACGGGGCAGAAACCTGGAGGCTTACGAAAAGGGTTCTACTTAAACTGAGGACGACGCAACAAGCTATGGAAAGAAGAATGATGGGTGTAACGTTAAAGGATAAGAAAAGAGCAGATTGGGTGAGGGAACAAACGCGAGTAAATGACATCTTAGTTGAAATCAAGAAAAAGAAATGGGCATGGGTAGGACATGTAATGAGGAGAGAAGATAACCGATTGTCATTAAGGGTTACGGACTGGATTCCAAGGGAAGGGAAGCGTAGCAGGGGGCGGCAGAAAGTTAGGTGGGCGGATGAGATTAAGAAGTTTGCAGGGACGACATGGCCACAATTAGTACATGACCGGGGTAGTTGGAGAAGTATGGGAAAGGCCTTTGCCCTGCAGTAGGCGTAACCAGGCTGATGATGATGATGACATGACGGCGTTGCCCCAAGGGTTCAACCAAGACCGCGTTTAACCTTCCCTGACTATATAGGAGCGCAGTTTTGGTCACTTTCTTCTTGTCCGCGCGGGACACATTAAATGTTATAGCCTCTTAATATCTCCCGTAAGGGCGCGGAGGGCACATCCTGGGGGAGCCATCGCCCTTTGCTCCCTTTTTCGGGCTGTCGGGGCCCCATGACACGTAGCAAGCCTTACAACCTGTTATACATATCATCATTATCGGTCGGTCATGAGCGGTGGACGATAAAGGAATAGAATCTAGCGAAAGAAATGGGTACGTTATACACTTGGTCGAAATTTCCCATACTTTTGCACTTAGCGTTTTGGCAAGAGCGATTCCTTCGCGCACATGGAACGTCTGCATGCCTTACAATATGCTTCGTACTATACAGCGCAAGTACAGTGGGGTTATCTTTTTAGTGTTATTTTATTACTATAACTAACGTTACTGGGTTGAGATTTTCCCCTGTCTGCGACGCTCACATCCGACCTTACACATGCATGTGTTGTCATTGTCGCTTGATCAGTATACGATGTGCGAGGTCGCGGGCTCGTTTACCGCGGCCGCATTTCGGAGGGGCCAAGTGCAAAAGGTCGTCCGTGGGCCAAGATGTCGGTGCCCATCGAGGAACCCTGAGTGGTAAGAGAATGAGTCTGGAATCCTACGTTACCTGACGATGAGTGTCGCTCGTTGTCCTCACTGCATGTTCGGAACACTATATGCATGATCAACTATATAATAGGTACGTTCACGCTCATTATATAGATGTGTACGGGAATGTGGTGGTCCTACAACAGCTTCCGCCGTACACCGAAGAGCGACAACCGGTGTCGCCGAGTTCGGGACGCGTGCGGCGAAGAGGGAGGGCCGCGTGCCCTTCGGCGCGTCTTTCGCACGCCGCGGGACACTATATCCGGCGCGCCTCGGATCTGGGTCGCCGGACACGGCGATGAACGGGTGACAAGGGCGCACCGACGAGGCGCAGCCGTCCGTGGCCCGCGTATCGACGGCCGCTGCTGCTACAACGGCGCTGATCCCACCAGCCGCGCGCCGTGCTTACGCGCCTCCCTCGACGACCAGACACCGGCTGCTAGCTCCGTCGGAGAATGCTACATTCCACCCCCTCCCCACCTTTCTCTTTCACTATGGCGCAAAGCTCACGCGGAGACCCGTTGCGCAGCACCCGAGCTCACGCTCAACGGACGCCGCGCGTTCCCTATTCGTTCCAGCGGCGATTCATACACGAATGCTCATCTGGCTCAATTGCAGTCACCGCAGTCGTGACGAAGCTCCATTCGGCTACGCAACGGCTTAGAGGGCGCCCCGTAAGCTTGACATCTCTAGATCTCGCCATTCGACTCGAATTTCATATGCGGCGATCGAAAAGACAATTGATTACTTAGTCATAGTATTATGAATAAGTTATAACTTTACGCCACAAAGAGTTCCAGAGCACGGTTGCACAGCCTGATGATGGAAACCGGCGGATTTTGTTTAACTCAAAAGCCATCACTGACTGAAAGCATTTTTCAATTTTGCCATTATTTTTATCTCCTGGTGGGATGGAAACAGATCGTACCGATCTAGGGGACAGGGAGGGTACCAGATCGCTCGATACCTAAACTCCATTTAAGAGAAAGTGCTATCAAGGCCGGTGTGATGATATTTAGCGAGCGCATCACATTATACCTTGTAAATATGATATGGAGAACACATTATAAGCTGTAATAAATAGAAAAATATAATTCTGGGCTTTTACGGGCCAGAAACACGATCTGGTTATGAGGCACGCCGTAGTGAAGACTCCGGAACAATTTTGTCCACCCGAGGTTCTTTAACGTGCACCCGCGGAATGCCCGGTACACAGGCGTTTTCGCCTCCATCGAACTGTTGCCGCCGCGACCGGGATTCGATCCCGCGACCACTTGCTTAGCAGCGCAACGCCAAAGCTACTAAGCAACCATGACGGGTCAAGCTGTCGTATTAATAAAGACGCCAACCATAATGCTAAATAAACATGATGAATGCAAGAATTGAGATGAGGGAGCTGAAGACGCATACAATTGACTTCTTCGTGTCTTAAACTGTTTCCGGTGCGAAACATTTGTTTTCGATCCGAAACGTGGTCACCGACACCTGTAGAAGGACACGCACATCTTTCTGGCGTAGTAACTTCGAAAAATAACGTTATAGCGGTGTGAGAAGGCAAAAACAAAAGGACACGGCATGTACTACACATTTTACGTTTAGAAGGTGTTGCAAAAACGTTGACGCCCACACATGCTTCTTTTGCCTGTAACCTTTCCTTACGTAACCTCTTCGGTCACGCAATATAGATATATACAGGCGACGTCATGGAACGCGTGCGGTATTGGACGGCAGGTGAAACGCAGTGCGTTCTTTTTTGAGCGTCTGGGCGGCGCAATGGATTTTTTTCTCGTCTTGCGGATAGCGCACATAATAGCCCTATAGTATACGGTGCAGGTCGCAGAACCAGCTTCGTTTTGCTCTGAGTGTGACTTTTGCCCTGCCTGCATCTCGTATATTGTTTATATACGTCCTGATAAAACTTTTTTTTTTCAATTTTCGTTGAGCCCCAGCGTAGCGAAACACGTTACACTCTTCTGCTCCTTACTCGGCAGTTTTCGTTTTCTTTCTTTTTTTTAACTGCTTTGCTTTTTGTATACGAAGTATCGTGCGTGCATACGGGGCCACGACAGCGAAAGGGGCCACGAATGACCCGGACGCGGCGGTTATTTTAGTTTCCGATGGGCATAATTTGGCGTCGCCATTACTTTACAGGTGATTTGTATTAAGTCCGGGCCGCATAGGAGTGTGGCCCGGCGCGCCGACCGTTTCGTGGCCCGACCGTGTCCAACGAGTTTGTCTTCTTCCAAGCGGGACCGCTCCGGTCGCGCGCTCGGCTCCGTGCGCCCTGGTTGACCGCGATACGACCCCGCCGAGCGCTCCTCGCGTCGTGACTGAAGCGCGTGGCCCGAAGGAAACAAATCTGGGGAAGAGATCGTCATAATAGGGAGCTGGCGGCGACTTCCCCGGGGAAATAAGCGCACAGACTTGATGGGAGCTGCACGGAAGCTGCCGCCGCGTGCAGGCGCGCAACAGTCAGCGCGCCTTCCCTGAATCGAGCCAGAATGAGACAGAATGATAGGTGTAACGTTAAGGGATAAGAAAAGAGCAGATTGGGTGAGGGAACAAACGCGAGTTAATGACATCTTAGTTGAAATCAAGAAACAGAAATGGGCATGGGCAGGACATGTAATGAGGAGGGAAAATAACCGATGGTCATTAAGGGTTACGGACTGGATTCCAAGGGAAGGGAAGCGTAGCAGGGGGCGGCAGAAAGTTAGGTGGGCGGATGAGATTAAGAAGTTTGCAGGGACGGCATGGCCACAATTAGTACATGACCGGGGTTGTTGGAGAAGTATGGGAGAGGCCTTTGCCCTGCAGTGGGCGTAACCAGGATGATGATGATGATGATGATGAGACAGACGCACGCGCTGCGTTTCGTCGACGCTTTGATGTGCGCAGCGAAACACGAGGGACATTCGGGGGGAAGGGGGGGGGGGCAAAGCGACTTCGGGAAGTGTTATAGGTGCGGCCTTGTTACCAACGCCTGACGCGTCGCTGTCGTTATATAGCACCCTCCTAATGATACTTGCCATCTCAACGACACTGACGTTTCGAGCTAGGAAGTTATAGGAGAGCAAGTTTTTTTTTTCAAGCAATTTTTTTCTGCAGCTTTTTGTCGTCACCCTCCACCATATGCCGCATGGCAAACAGTAAAAAGAAAACAAAACTTAAAACATCTTAAAAGATGCAGACAAGCCTTATAAGGCTCGGCTCATGCAGCCTGCTGTATCATTTTTCTTTTTTTTTTGTTTTAGAACACATAAAATAAATTCCGACAGCGCATATATACACCACAGCCATCTGTGAAATGTAAGACAAGTAAAGGTACGTTGCATCGCGCATACTGACTTATCTACATTCAGGCTATAGCATGTAAGCCAGCTACAGAAGCCCACAGCGGCGGTGTAGCAGCTATGGAGTTCTGCTGCTGAGCCCGAGGTTGCGGGTTCGATTACCCGCAGCATCAGCAGCACTTCGATAAGCTCGAAATGCAAAGAATAACGCTCCTGTACCTACATATGTAGGTGCACGTCAAAGGAAAAAATTAAAATTAAATTATGCGGTTTTACGTGCCAAAACCACTTTCTGATTATGAGGCACGCCGTAGTGGAGGACTCCGTAAATTTCGACCACCTGTGGTTCTTTAACGTGCACCTAAATCTAAGTATACGGGTGTTTTCGCATTTCGCCCCCATCGAAATGCGGCCGCCGTGGCCGGGATTTGATAGCGCGACCTCCACGTCAAAGGAAGCCCAGCTGGTCAAAATTAACCCGGAGCCCCCTTCCACCATATGACGTCCCCCATGACCCAAATTGCAGTTTCGTGACACGTTAAACCCCGCAATTCAATTTTAGCGAGCTATAGGGGAATAATGTTCCAATGCGTCGAGTCGAATCCCAGAAAATGTATACGAACGAAAAGCTCTACAGCGCTTGCCAAGTACGACGTGCTCATACATAGTGTATGTCGAAAAAATGGGGGACGACGACGGTCCTGCATGTCCGCAGCTGGCCTCAAAAGCCGGTCTGTCTGTCCTGCAGTCGACAAAGATATTAATTTGCTGTTGGGCTGGTGGCGGCGCATGCGCTGCATATTTATGAACGAATGGTCTAACTCAGTCATGCAGTTGTCCAATGCGCTCATAAGAAAAGTTAGGAAAAAAAAAAGCTTTCTCGGATTGCGACGGCGGCAGTAAAGGTACGCAGGTGACCATGGGGTTGATATAGTATATTTAGTGGCATTGGGTGAAACTCGCAAAGAAGGTCACGAAGGAGTACGAGGGACAACGCAGGGGTAGGATTTGTGCAAGTCATTCCTAAGACAGAATAAGGCCCTAACCACTGCCATAACCACACCACCTGCCTGAGGTGGTTGAGAACGGTTTTCATGTGCCTGTGCTGCACAGCGCGTTGTGCCTGCGCTTCACATAAAACATGTAAGCTACGAATGGTCAAACTGCGGCTCCTCGCGTCTCGTGCACGTCTCGTGCCTGCATAGAGGTTCTGCCGAACTTCACTACCTGCCATTCTCGGCGACTGGACCAGGGGCGCTATAACGTAAAACTATTCCAAACTTTTCTATTCCAATTCTGCTATCAGCCCTCCGCGATTGGTCAAAAACTTTTTTCGACCACCCCCCATTTCACCTGTTTGTCACGCGACGTTACAAAAACCGCAATACCTCCCCATCTGATATGATGTGTGCACACTGATTATGCATCATTTGACAGAAACAAAAAACAGTTATTTCTGATTCGACCCCTTTTCGCCATTAGCCCTCGGCTATTGGTAAAAAGTTTTCGGGCTGCACCCACTTCACCTGCCTGTCACGCGACGTCACAAAACCGCACGAACTCACCGCGTCAAAGTGACGTGTACGCGATAAAGATGCATTAATATGCCGAACAAAACTGATTTTTTTTTCGGAATAGCCGCAGGCTGCCCCATTCCGAAAGGAATAAAAGATAGCTGCCGCCGATCGCTGAGACGCTGGCTACTTGCACCTGCCGGAGAGCATGGGTATATTTGCGTATAATAAAACTTCTTTCGTGAACGTGTAACGTTTTTAAGCACTTTCGACACGTTTACTACCTCATTCTGCCAACTCTTCTTTGCTGAGGGTCAATTTTAGCGTCATTTCTAAGCTTCCGTTGCATGCCGCCGCGATTTTCGACCAGCCACCACAAGCTAAGTAAGGGAAAGCCGACCAATCGCAGACGCCGGCACCACCCTCTTCATCCGGTTATCGGTTTTCAGTGCACTGGCTCTGCCCTAGTGAATCCCTCTCCACTTGAGCGTTCTCCTCGCCTCTTGTCAACCAATTAGATACAACAAGCCGCTCAGTGTAGGCAATGTTATTCGTTTTTCAAGCAAACAAAAGGGACCTCCTATGAACGAGGAGAGCGTTTGATTGGTCTGTTCAGACAACCCTATGGGTGACCGCCCGGTGTTTGCGTCGGTGGTTACGCCAATTTGACGTCAGGAAATTGGAATAGAAACATATTGGAATAGTTTTACGTTATAGGGCCCCAGAATGCTTGAAAAAGAAAATTATCAATCAAGAGAGCTGCCACGCCCGTATTTCGCGTCCTCGAACAGCCATAAAAATGGAACAACTTGGTCG
The DNA here is from genome assembly GCF_038994185.2 of Dermacentor albipictus. Classification (NCBI taxonomy): domain Eukaryota; kingdom Metazoa; phylum Arthropoda; class Arachnida; order Ixodida; family Ixodidae; genus Dermacentor; species Dermacentor albipictus. The sequence goes on along the minus strand of NC_091821.1, from coordinate 210,651,036 downwards.
AATACATATTTCTGGCCGCATGTCGTGCAGTTCGGCGAAAAAAAGGTTCCGAAGGAGGAGTCAGAGGAGCGCTATATGCTAAATGGCATTTCACTTCCTTTCGTAACTAGCAACTTGATTCTGTCGACACTCCGTGCATACTTTACGCATCCAGATGTGTATGGCTTAATACCATATATTGTAATTCAAGCCCTCACGCGCCCGTACACGCGCGCACGGACACAGACTACAAACGCAAACTGCGCTCCACCAGAGAATAAACATCCTTCAAGTAGGGCACAGCAATACAGGGGAACGTAAAGAGCAAAATAATGGGCAGACGGGATGTTGCACATAGTCGCTAGCAAAAGTTAATGAGTCACGCGAGCGCGTACTGAACGAAACGCAAGGCCTCCGCCACTTCATTTCTTTAGCGGCGGGTCTGCGTGTTCCCAAGCACGTCACGCACTTCTTTATTTTGCGTACGCTCCGAGCAGTACGTATACGTACGGCGTTCAGGAGCAAAATGTGCTCCGAGATCCTGCGTATAGTCAGCGACGGTCTCATATCTTCGAGGCAAGCAGGAACTGCTAATGGGCAAGCTAAGCCTCGCTGTGATCGTGCGTGTCGTTCAAATTGGTCCGATAGCTGTAGGAGCGACAGACGCGCACTTGTGGGCGCACGGAGCCGGTTCTGCATAATGGAGCGCTCATTCGTGAAACGTCTTGTGTGAAAGAGGGTGGAAACTCATGTGCGCATGTATAGAAAACATCCCAAGTGAAAGGCGAGAACAAGGCTGAAGCACGTCTTGCTCTCGTGAACGACACATCCTTCGCAATGATTTCCTGTTTGAACAGGCAAGTTTCGGAAATCGCATTCAACTAGATGCCTCGTTGCGCATTGAGCATGTCGACAGTGGGGGGAATACGCAACGGAAAAATGTACTTCCGAACTCCTCGACGTAAAACGGACGAAGGTTTAAAAGCAGACATTCGCTTCATTCGCGCGTGCGCGTCAGAGCTCGCAGTGTGCCTCAGTGAGCCTAACTGCATCGAAAACTGGTTTAGTGTTAAGTTCATAAGACGAAGATGCTGCCGTAAAACTTAAATAAAGAAAGTGAATGGCGTCAGCATAGACATTTAATTAATTACTCTTCAGTCAGATTATTTTCAGCGGCAAAACAGTCTGAGGCGTCACAAATGCATCGACACTGCTGCCGATTTACACGCGATAGCCATGCCACGCTCGTTTCATTCTTTTAAGCTCGAGTCCACGGATCAGGTAACAAACACCTGCAAAAAAAAGTGACTTCTTTTTAAACTCTCCAGCAAGGTATCCGATAGGGACCTAATGCCGAAACGCTCGTGCACCATGCTTTCTGTACGCGTTATAAATAATTACAGTGACCAAAGTTAGCCCAGCCTGCAGCTATACGACGTCCCTCATGTTAATCCACTTGATGTAATTCTTTGACAGATAGTTGAGTACATTTCAAACCCAAGCGCAGGTCGCTAAAAAAAAAGAAAAAAAGTATTTGCTAAGGCGTCTAATTAGTGAGCCCATAGACACATGCACTTATGCTTCCTACACTCCAGCGGAGCATTAAGAATTGCGATATGACGTATACGTCACGCAAATCATTCCAATCCTAACCGTGCACTCGCTCATCTTACGTGCTACAGCCGCGCACAAACAACGCCGGCCCCGCTCCGCAAGTTACTGTCATCAAGCAGCTCTGTTCTCAGGAAATGGCCACTTCGCTCTCGCTTACGACGTCGAACACGCCGCCAGCGGCGGCAGTGGTAAACACACGCGTGCATAGGCGGCGACCGGTTCCCCGTGGCATGTACACAGACAGTCGTGATCCGAGCGACGCCTGAGGAACGTCGCGGCTCGTGACGCCTAGCCGCGCGGCCTCGGAGCCAGTCGTCGTGATTCACGAATCGCAGGGCGCGACCCACCAGGTGGCTCTCTCTCCCTTTCTGGCTTCCATTCATTTTGTTCATTTCACGGGATATATGTCCGACGGAAGTTTTGTCTAGTGTGTTTCCGCCTGCGTGATCAACGGAAACGAACGCAAACAAATCGTACTGGGGAGGAGAATGTGGGAAGGCAAGAAAAGGGAGGGAATAAAAGAAAGGGAAAGCCGCCGGAAATAACAAACAGGCCTGCTAAGAGATGTCGTTTATCGAGCGATCGATCACAATCGAGAGTCGTATAACGTGAGAATGGGGCCCCTATCGCGAACATCTATACAACGGATCGAAGCACGGCGAAGTAACTTGACCCATCACGAATTATAAGCGCCTCTTCAAGCCATCGAAACTCTCCTCAAACAAAACGGCGTGTAGGCGGGCGTGTAGCTGCAATAAAGAACTGCGCAAGGACGCCGCTGAGGACTAGTTGACGTGCCTCAAGCGCAACCTCCGCCGGAACCTCCGTTTACCCTTTCCCTTACACTGAGATAGCCAGACCATGCACCACGAGTTCTGTGCGGATAAGTCGGGCGTCCAAATGGTGTCGCTATTTCACCACTATGGTGACAAATTTCCACCTGCACCAACAGTCTGTGCTTTGTTGTTTGCTTTCCCCCTACGTTGGCAAACAACCACAACGCACAACTTGAAGAACGAGAACAACGTTTTCACCTTTCTTTGCGACTTGTTCCGTCTTGTTTGTGGTGGCCGCAGTTCGCGAAAGCATGCTCCGTTACACTGTGAGTATGCTTAGAGGAGAAGCCAACCAACGTGGCGTTTGCTTGGTGGCTTTATTCTTTATGAAATGCTTCTTACCTACACCTACAGAAAAAAAAAAAAAGCACACAACGGTATCAGTGCGGCAGTAATGTCGGGCGAACAGCTTCGTAATGTGAAGTGAACAGATATAAAGTTTGCCCATTTCGACGTAGCGAGTCTGTAACTATATATAGCGTTCAGAAACGCAGGTATTCATAATCTCCAGACGTATTTTGCTCCAGCTAAGACATTCCGAGTCTGCAACTCGTAAGGGGCATCGGCTGAAGCTAGAGAAAACGTAGAAGCTCTCGGCAGGAAGACCTCTAGGCCTCCTAACAGTAGCTAAACTATGTAGAACTTTTCATCCGCCTCATTTCGCTTCACCAATTTCATACTTCGCGTCACGCAAGTCGTGCTCGGGTGTTGGGCGTGATAGCACATTTGTCTGGAACTGAGACGACGAGACGAACGTGACAGAGGGGTAATTGAGTCGGCCCTGGCCTCGTCCGCCAATCGAAATTTGCCCGGCTAACCGGTGCAACCAACCGCGCTTGCCTCTCTCCTTGAATCCGCCTCTTCCGAAAGACGAAGAGCAGAAAGCATAGACCAAGGCGCGCGCGCGCGCTCGGAGACGCACGACACGGCTCGGCGAAAGGCGTGCGCCGCCGCGGTGAGCGGGGAAGGGGGAGGGCTTGTTTAGAATCTTCGAGTGTGAAAAACGCTTTTGCATACATCGCACGGCCACGCGGCGTCTTCATAGAACGGCGATACGGACGATACGGGCCCAGTGGCTGGGTGGCCCTCCCGCCGGCGCGCCGCGTGCATTTTTCTCTCCGAGACGCTGGGGGCTTCGAGCGAGCATCCGCCGGACGACGCTCGTGCGTGGCGACAAAGAGGCCGGCGAGGAGCCGCGCGCGCGGGCGTTAGGAGTCTTCGACGCGGCCACTGCGCACCTGGGTCGACCCGGTCGCCTGGCCACCGGAAGCGGGCCTACTCGAGAGAAAGCGGCACATCGGTCGCCGACGCGCGCGGAGAGCGATGAGCAAGGTGCGCAAGACCGACGCGGCGCCCAGGCGTGATTCGAGGCGCATGCAAGTGCTCATGGTAGAGGACTTCGACGTGGCGCCGTCGTCCGTCGAAGAGGACGCGCCCCGGCGCCGGGAGGCGGACAACGGCGGCGGCCCCGCCTCGGACTCCGACGTCGAGGAAAACTGCTCGGGCGACGAGCGGCCGTGCAGGTCGACCGCCGTCGTCGACGACGAGGTCCACTGGCCGCTGGGCGTGCTCCAGGAGCAGTTCCACATCCTCCAGGAGCGCATTGTGGACGAAGTGCGGAGGGTGATGAGGGAGGAGTTCTACGAAATGCGCATGTCCGTGAGTATGCGTGCGGACGCGCGCGCGGCCGTCACGCGCGCACAACGGCATCTGGATTAAAGCGCGGGCGAATGCGTGCAACGTGGCTTCGCAGAGGAGCTCGCGTGGCAACGGGCCACCGCCACTAGCTGGCTGCACCTGGTTTAACAGATCGTTCCTCCGTTGTCGCTCAGCCGAGATTCCACGGAACAGTCACGACGTGAATGAGCACGATGACAAAAATTGTGCGGCTTTCAGCGGTGCTGCGTGCTCGTGAACTCTAAGAGGCGGGAAATATGTGCGTCCGATGCACTGCGGTTTCTCGTAATCTGACTCAAGCATTGGAACTCGCAAGTTGAGAAATCGCCCGTTTGCGATTCATAATGTCACACTGTCGATACCGATTGAAACTGGGCCTGAGCACGAAGCCGCGAATTCCAGGCCGCGTGTACCCACTACGACGGGGTAAAACATACGCACCTATACGTATATTTGCGTATACGCTGAACATTCCGAGGGGGTCGAAATTAATATTTAACCCTCCATTACTAGGTCATTTGTAACCCTATACTGCAAGAAAACCCTATAGTTTATTACTAAAGGGAAGCTGAAGAGTTTGTCGAACTCAATAAGACGCTCGTATACGGATGCGGGAACCCTATAAACCATGTAGGAAAAATTTGGTTTTTTTTTTCAATTAGGAGCGACGTAATCGTCGGTTGAAATTGCGCTGTAGCTCCGCCCCCGTCGAATGCCGCGCGCTGCTGCTGACGCTGACGATGCGAGCTGAGACCGGAAACCGCGCTGTTGTGACGTCAACTCTAGCGCTTCTTTCCTTCGCAGCGTCCGCGACCGTGCCTGACCGCGCTTGTTTCTGCGTGCGTGCCATCGTAATCTGCTTCGATCGACCCTGCATTCCTTTGTTGGTGCGTCTGCGTGTATGTAGAGTGGTAGTCAACGTGGTAGTCAACAGATGAAGGTCACTACACGTACTGCATGAACCGGGAAGCTTTTCACGCGTTTAAACCGTCTTTGTAGATTGCCGACAGCTTTGGACAGCGCACAAATGCCGACGATCGCATCCCCGCTTACGCTCCACGAGGAGGCATGCAGGAACACAACACTACAGTTGTTTGACCGGAAACGAGCTCACTAGATTGGCGAAAGATCGGCGAGATCACTAGATCGCTTTGCAAAAAACATACTCACCAAAGAGCATTTCCAACACGAGGAGATCCCAAGACTTTGCTTTCGTTCGCGTCGAAAGCACGGCTCGCACCAGCATCGTTTGCTTCTTCAAGAGGCCGGCTCTTCGCAATCGGCTCGTACATGTAGGGAGTAACGCCGAACTCCTCAGAAAAACGCAGTCTCTCTAAATTTTCCATTACCGTCTCAGAAAAACAGCACCAAACTACCTGGCACCGCGCTTCATGTGTAGCGGCAGCGGTTGGTTACTAGAGTTGACGTCACGAGGCGCACCGACCAATCACAGGCGGAAACGAGACGCGCAAGCTGGGCGTGTCCGCTATTACACTTTTCGTCGAAATAAAATATATTTGCGCTTTCTTTCGCTCAATTTCGATACGATATTCGAATTCGGAGGGTTGAAAACCATTATGTACAGATGTTCACTCATTTTTTCTGGAAAACCTTTCAGCTTCCCTTAAGTGAAACTCCGATAAAACTGTGTTGATGAGTTTACAGCACAGTTATTTAAGGCGTTAGGATCAGACAACGCATATCGCTTCTTTGGCGTTGTACACACACATATTTATGAACAATAGCAAAACTTTGCCAAGCTAATCGCATATGTTCAAGCCAGCGAGCGCGGATATGCTCGGCGGGACATTGCGCGCATTTTCTGGGCAACTCCGAAACCCGACTTCGGTCAGAGTGGTGCACATACGTGTTTCGCATCGAATACTGCTGTTTAGCAGGCAGCCTATAAATGCGCGCTCATTTTGTGGCAAGGTCGCATAAGCAATGGTTTCTTTTTCCTGCGCATGCAAATGCAGGTGCAGGACGTGCCTCGCGGCATCTGAGATTGCTACAAAGGTTTAACCATTCTCCTCATTCCTTTCTTATTAACTTCTCTGGCGTCACGCGTGCATGCTCTCATAAAAAAAAAAGAAGAAAAACAAACTCGAAAGATATTTTAGCCCGGAGTTCGTTGCCTACGCGTTCAGCGCTGTATAGAGCGAAGCGATGCCAGGGTACTGCCAAATGCATGTTCATTTCTCTCCGCTCGAACTGAAAGAAAACGCGTGATGGATGCAGGTGGACACTGACCATGTTTGCATCTGCTCTTCCGTCATGCGTTTGCTTTCATAGGAGCAGGTAACCATACTCACATGCAGGTAAGATGAACTAGCAAAAATAATCTCGAGTCAAGTACCATGCACTGCGAAATATTCATTCATAAATTAATTTCATGACGCTACGAATTTATACGTCGAGCGTCACAATGCTTTTCGCACTATCTGAGCAAAAACGCGTACGCTCGTCGGTCCGAGTATGTACTGACGGTCTATGTTTTGCTTAAATCAGTTTGCAGACGGCGTAAAAGCGGCTTCGCCCCTATAGCTGCTTTTCAAAGGAAATTGTTCAGAGAAATCAAGCGCACGAACACTGCAGGGCCAGTAAGACTGAGAAAGTGAGAAGCTTGACCTCACGCACTCTCTTTCTCCCGCCCTTTCACCTGCGCGCCTGTGGTACTTCTATGACTCGGATTCTTATGGCAGCGTGAAATGGTCGTTCCAGAGCGCTCTGGAAGCATTTCAAAATCGTGTCAGACAGCACTCAACCCGTATATAGGTTAGTTGACACTAATATTGATAATCAGACTTCATTACACACATTGAAGTTGGCTCAGTCTTCCCGACTATATACAGCGCTAACAAAGCGCTCTGGTACGACGGGTCGAAAATGTCATTATTTCAGCACTTATGCAATGGCAAAACTGCAGGCAACGCGGTAGGAGGAAGACGGACAACTCGGAAAGACGGGAATTAGTGGCACGTCAGCAAGGCAGAACTTCTAGCTACGAGAGTCTTTAAGCATTTCTCAGTTTCGTTCGAATGTTACGCCACTCTTCGGAGGTACGACCAATTTTCCCAGCACGCGCTCACATGGTAAATGCAGCGCTCGATAACGGCAGGTTAGCTTATCAGCAATGAACAAATTTGACAAGAATTTCAACAAACAAATGCCCACACGTGCAGCCGCATCGAACGGAGAGACTGACACGTTCAGTCCTCTCTCTCTTTCCCCCCCCCCCCCCCCCTTTTTTTTTGAGCGAGTTTGTTCTGTCACGTTGTGTCTTCTGACAAGCCAGTGAAGCGGAGACGGTGTTCCGGGGCCACGCCTATAGGCGGCCACGCACGCACGTGTTGCGGCCGGGTGCGTTTGTTCCACGGCTCCCTCGTGGCTTTCGCAGATGGCGACGCCGCCGGAATCGCCCGCGCCGGGCTCGCCGGTGCCGCCGACGTCGTTCGACGGCCAGTTCAAGGCGTTCGCAAAGTTTGGCGACAGCAAGAGCACAGGCGACGCCATCACGCTCTCCAACAGCGACAAGTGGTTCAAGCAGGCCAAGGTCATCGACGGCAAAAAGATCACCACCACCGACACCGGCATCTACTTCAAGCAGGTCGCCAAGTGAGTGACTATTGTCATGCCCCAAGCATCGATAACTCTGGGAAAGGGCATCCGAAGAAATTTTCGCGGCATTTCTTAAACATCCAGTATGGGTCGAATAGCATTTCTTTTCCTGCCTCTTTATTTGCCAGGCTCCCAGTACCATTCTGCGCGACCTAATCGAGCCTTTTGATGGAAATCTCACAGTAGATGGAATTTCCCGCTTAATTAGAAAGATTCACTTCACTGCTCACGCCACCAGCCAGCTTTGAACACGCTAGCTGGCTAAGCCGCACCGCACATGGACTTAGCTGCTTAACTAGATCACGCGCAAAGGGCGCGTGGCGGAGCCCTTATGGTGGAAATTTTGAACAAAAGACGCTCAAATATTCAGATGGGATGAGCTTTTGAAATGTTTCGCATTCATGTTAGAGATATATATAGAGGGACGAAAGAAGGCAGGGATGTTAACCAGTCAAGAGTCCGATTGGCTACCCTACGTTGGGGGAAGGGAGAACGGAAATAGAATGAAGGGAGACTAGGTGTCCATTGTTTCCAGCAGATGAATTTTAACGACTGATACGAATACATAGATGTGACGCTACGTGCTACGCAAACATATTTAATGAAGCCGATCGGCGGAACTGTCTGCTAATTCAAAGTCATAATTCTCTTAAGGGACATCATTCTACTTTCAATCAGTGTGAGACATTATCTTTTCGTTTGCATCGTTATATCGTTGCGCGTTGAGAATGAGTTGTCGGTCTCTTTAAGAGGCCATTGCAGGGCGCCAGCAGCCGCACTGCGTGTGACTTCTGCGTTCCATGCGAGTAGATTGCACCAGGCTGTTTCATGTCGCTACGCTTTCGACCGCTACATTTGCACAAGGCGAGCTGTGCCACTGCGCAAGCATAGCGTTTTTTCGGGGAGAGGAAAACAAGAAAAAAAAAAGATGACACCAGACGTTATCCTGGATATATCCCCCTTCCCCCTCCTGGTGCCTTTTCCCCATCACCTACCCTCCTTTTTTTGTCCCCTCTTTAGGCTGTCATTTTTCATCCTGCAACGTTACACTGCTCAGTAACTACTACAGAGCGAATTTCTGTCGCGTTCCGTTTTCTGGCAAATCAGTGAAGTGCCTCCACAAGCAAACTTAGGAATTAAAATCTTGGGCATTGCGCACCAAAACCACGATCTGTTTATGAGGCCCGCTGTAGTGGCGGACTACGGATTGATTTTTACCGCCCGGGGTTCTTTAACCTGCACCTAATGCATGGTACACGATCGTTTTTGCATTCGGCTTCCATTGGAATGCGGTCACTGCTGCCGGGATCGAACCCAGGACCTCGTGCTGAGCAGCACTACACCATAACATTGAGCTAACGCAGCGGGTTCTAAAAGGAATGTGAAGAGGCACTTAGATCTGGAGGAAACGTTAGCTCCGAATCAACGGGAAACGTTGGCCGAAACATGCACCGCTTTGGGTGCACAGCAGAGTGGCCTCTTGCACTCTAAAACAACATTACACCCTTTCGGTTGTATCTTGTCACACAACGACAAACGTCATCGGTCTTGTCCGCATTTCTTTCTTTAACGCTGCGAGCCCGGTACTTCCCAGTAACGAACGGCATGCGCGTTGTAGCAGCCTGACATAGCATTCCCGACAGGAACGTAGCGGGCGTGGCGTTTTCAAGAAAGGAAACGCAAGCAAGGCACATGAAGATTATTGTTGTGTGGCAGATATACACCCCAAAGGGTGTACCTTTGTCGAAGAGTGTGGACATAAAAAAGCGCGAACTAGACACACGCATCAAAAAGGCACGCGCACACACAGAGACGCTTCCAACAGTTTATTATCAACTTTGCTGGTGGCGTTCTTGCGATGCACTGTAAGGCACGTGGCTGTCATCCGTTGTTTGATAGCCGCAGAAATATTGACACAAGCAATAACCAGCTTACTAGAGATGATATTGAAGTGGAATTAAGCGATAGAAACGCTTGGTGTCAATCTATCGCGCTATCAGCAAAATAATTTGATTTTCTTGGATTGCCAGGACGCGGTACTTGGTTGGTATACCTTGTCAATACTTATCTTTTTCTTCAGTTATTTTTTCTGTTTCATTTTTGTACTGCGCACTGATATGCTTGATTTATGCTGATGTCTATGGTGCATGCAAATGAGAAAACGTGGTCACAAGAATAAACTGTTGGAAGTATATAGCACTGTGTGCGTGTGTGCATGTGTGTATGTGGGTCTTCATTTTTTCGTGACCAGTTTGCGCTTCTCTAGTCGTCCTGATGGGTGCACAGGGAAGCTCCAAAATCCCAGCTTTTCGATAACCACTCCCGCTCTTGTCGCATCGTCTGTGCATGATGTGTTGACGTGCTCTATTTCTGCTCCCTGTGCTCGCGGCAGGACGAAGAAGGCGCTGAACCTGAAAGAATACCAACAGTTCCTGGAGGTGATAGCGAAAAACAAGAAGGTCGAGGTGGAAGAGATCAAGGACAAGCTGAGCACGTGCGGTCCGCCAGCCACCACACGCACCACGGTAAGCAGAGACAGCGTTGTGCACCAGTCGTGCGGAGTGTCTCTGCTGCATCCGTTCCTGCATATGGTGTGCGGTGCCACCACGAGGAGACGTGGTATCGAGCCACGCCACACTCCTCCTAAACGAAATCAACCACGCCCGAATTGGCATTTTTGTACGTATGAGGTCACCCGGGCAAAAAAGAAAGTAAGAAAGGAAAAAAAAAAGACCGTGATGGCATTTACATTTAGCAGCACATGCGGTTACGAGTCGGACTTCTATATAGTCAGATGTTCGGTGATCCGCAGCGGTGATTCATTGGCTACTTGAATGAAAACCAGCGCACACACTCGAAAACGTGGACAGAGGTGCGCCGTTTTTTCGTTCGTAAAACATGCACCGACAAGTCCATTGCCCACAGCGTTCTGGTGCTGAGCAGCAAAGCGCTATTGAACCTATCGAAAGAGTTTTTTTTTTAACCCGATATTGAAATAGCGGGTCAAAAAAACTGTTTAATTACATGCCGCGGCGGCCTTATTGCAGTTGGGGCGGAACGCGAAAACCGCTCGTGTAGTTATATTTATAGATACTTCAAGAAGTGCAGGTGATAAAACTTGCTCAGGAGTGCCGCACGACGATGTCTCTTATAGGCGTTGTTTCTTTGGGGTGTTAACCTCAATCAGACCTGTACACATCACAGAAAAAAAAGCAACCGATTACAACTACACGTACCTTATCGAAACTGTAATTGATTACAGTTACCAATTACTGTCCCAAAAAGTAATTGAGAAATTACTAAAAAGTAATCAATTATACTCCTACGTTGCTTTTCTTACCATTGCGCCAATACAGCAAACTGAACGAGCTGGCCTGGCACTTTCAGTGCGTCCTCTGACTTTCGCACATTGCTTAAATTCACTAACAAGTTGTTTTTAAAAAACGTTGTCACTATTCCTCCCTCTTTTTCATTACGATAGCACTTATATGGACACACCAGGTGCATTTCTGCCGTCGCCATCGCCGTGATGTTCCGTATAAAGTGCAGTCGATAACTTCGACGCCGCGCGCCGTATGCTGTATGTGCGAGTGAATTAAAGCGGGCGAGGGTGAGCTGACGATGGTGACTCAATCTTGCGCTCGCAAGGGAGGAAGCGCGACGTCTTCGGTCGCGCGAATGGCACCGGAGGAGAGGGAGGCTGCGTGTGGCCAGGGTCCTTCAAAGGGCCCTGGTATGGCGTGGCCGCGCGCGATCTGCGTTGGGCACAGAGTGCGGCGAGTGCTGATAGCTTCATGTGCGCTGTGTTCTCTCCCCTTAGTTCGCGATGAAGCGAGAGGCAGCACGAAGGTCGATTCGCTCGCTGCTGCTGCCGCGTTTCCTCACTCCAGAGTTCTGAGAGCGAGTGTGTGCGGTCATCGAGTGTGAAGTGTTCGCATTTGCTAGTGCGCGCGTGACACCGTGCTTTTTAATTTAGTTAGTAGGCGAATGTTTACGAGTTTGTACGGCCGACTAAATTACTATCTTTGCTTCTTATGGCTGTCTACTAATTTCCTATCGCAATCGATGCTTTGCCTTTCGGGCGAAACTACGACTCTTTTTGATGTGAATGCATCAGCAGCGACTCCGAAAACTCGCTCAATGTGCGCGCTGGGTATTAGGGCGGTGTTTTAATGCACGGACAACTTGCGCACAAGACTGTCGTTACTCGGCATCTGTGTCCTGTATGAAGCGCAGCCCTTCTTTGAATTGGAGAAGACGTTCCCAGGTGGGCCAATGAAAAACCGAAAAAAAGAATGGTTCGTAGGTGATTTCCTGGCATTAACGCCGTAAGTGGCCACCGCTATCGGGACATACCAGCACCAGTTCAATTAGTTGGCCAACATCTGGTGGAGCCTTTAAGGCGAGGAAACAAATACTGAGGCTGCCGCGTGGCACGATTTCGAGCGTTCCACTGTAGTTCCCGCCGAATTCACACTCTCAAAGCTGCTTCGTCTATTACAGCTTGTTCCGTCAGGAAAGTAACTGGTTACATGTACCAGTTACTTTCTGAAGTTACTATACTGAAGAAAGAGTAATCGAATTACAGTGAGCGTTACCGAGTAAACAAAGTAATCGTTAAATTACAAAATTACCAAATGTAATCGATACAAATAATTACATGTAGTTCGTTACGTAAAGTCTGATCTCAATCAATCAATAAATAAATCAATCAATCAATCAATCAATCAATCAATCAATCAGTCAATCAATCCATGGGAAGCCGGTCTGGTGTAAACTAAACATTTGTCACATGCATTTCACACCTTCCAAGATAAAAAAAAGAAACACTCATCAAGAAACAGGTCCGTATGGCACCGCGACTTTAATATATAATGCCGACAATGTTTCCTTTGACGAATGCACGTTTCATGAAAAGAGCTAAGTTTCGTTTCTACCGCCAAGTGAAAGGGACAAAGGAAAACAATTTGTCCAAGCTCTCCATCCGATCCCTGAGTCAACCATATACCATATTTCATGTGAGAAAAGAAAAAGAAACTGATGGAATGGCCGAATGTTTTGTTAAGTTGCATGATAATTTTTCGTGACCCACGAGAGCTTAACATATGGTACAATGTTCCGTGCATGTATCGTTTAGATTTTTAAATTATACGTAATTTACTGTTTTAATTGCCTGTCATTACACAAATTGTGAAGGCTGCGTACAGCCGCCGTCATAGTTGGCTTGAGCAAGCGTAGTAGTGGCCATGACATGGTCGCCCAACTACTCTGTTTCTCAATGTAACTGAGATTAGAGGAACCAGTATGAGTATATAATAACTTGAAATTTAAATTTGAAATCTCTGACTAAGCTTCTCCCACTGACAGTGACCGCATTTTCGTCATGGCATGTGTGAAGTCACGAGCAGCGTGACGTCACACGCTCCTACAATGTGTGGCGTGTTTTACGCTGTGCGCCACATCGCCAATTAGAAAGCACTTATTATAACCAACCAAATAATTCCAACCAGATAACCAGTAGCATCCAGGTAAATTATGGATTTCACGTGCACGTGTGCCACCGAACGTGGCACACGTGTGATCGGGTGATCGCCTCCATCCCCCAAGCACTGTTCTAAACTATGTCTTAGCTCCATCACGCACACGCTATGCAGTGAAGAGGTAAAGCGAATCAAGGTAGAGGAGCTAACTTTTTATTCCGGACAGCTACTATGAGCTAGGAAATGTTCGTTCGTACGTTCGTCCGTCCGCAACAATCATCACCTGTGTCGCCTTGTCGAAGCTCGTAACGTCAGAGGAGTACCGCTCGCAGCTGTAGATATTTCCTCGGCTGCGCAGAACGATGCGCAGTCAGCGAAGGAGGGAAATGGTTGCGGTCCCATAGGTGTGAGGTAGATAGGAGCAGGTCTGAGGTGGATGCGTGCTCTTTGAAAACGGCAAGCAGAAGGTGATGCAGTTGTAAACCTCGTAAATAGATGGCATTTACGAGCTGGGAAACAGGTCAAACGTATAACGTGCGACTATGCTAGCACATTCTGCAATAATACTGCGAGTTCGAGCTTGAGCGATTTAAAGGAATCAAGAAGTCCCACTGGATACCTCTTCTTTTTAGTTATTGTCAACCTGCACAGGCTCTTTAAGACTTTTATATTATTTTTAAGCTAAGAATTCGGCGTAAAACAACGGCTCTTACAGCGTTAACAAAACTCTTGAAAAGTGAATATTGCAGCACGAATAGACGGCGCATAGCGAAGCACGCCCGACGTACGCCAGCGCCGAGTTCCAACTGCATGTCAGAAGCGTCAAACCAAGTTTCACTGACGCAGAGAAATCAACACGAAATTCACATTTAAAGCATAGCCATCCAGGAGACTCGATGTGAACTCGAATTTCTCGTGAATTTCATGGCGCGAATCTCTAGTTTCGATGTTTGTCTACATGCATAAGACTTCGGTTGACTCCAGAATAAAGAGTCGTGAACCAGTGCCCGTTTACGTCGCGCGCTTTCTTCGTTACAACGTGTCTATATATTTGCGCTGCAATCCCTTGTCAATAGTAACGGGCCGGTATAGACCCGGGAACCAATTGCGCTGCCACAAAGCTTTCCGGTCTCGAAGACTGACCGGCCTTCGCTCTTTCCTCGCAGCCCGTGGCCACGGGCGGCGCCGTGGCTCGGCTAACGGACCACACCAAGTACACGGGCACCCACAAGCAGCGCTTCGACGAGGCCGGCAAGGGTCGGGGCAAGGAGGGCCGCCAGGACGTCCCCTCGGAGTCGGGCTACGTGAGCGGCTACAAGGACGAGGGCAACTACAACAAGACCCACTGAAGGCGCCCGCCGCGCTCGCGGACACACCGCCCCGTCCGGAAGCGCGGACACGCATGGCGCCCAGTGCAGCGAGCGACGTCCCGCTGTCCACAGACGAGCCTGCAGGAGGCGACGTTGCATCACGCGCGCCCTGCTTGCGCCACTCAATGCCACTTTCTAAACCTTTTTTCTTTTCGGTTTGAAAACTGTGATTCACGCTTATCAGGCCTCAGCCGCTTGGTGCAGGGATACGCGTACAGCGCTCACGGCACGCATCGGCTTAACTGTTTAGAAACGAGCGCCTTCCCTGCAAAGGTGATCGAGAGGCACAGTTTCTCAAAGGTGGTTCACATGACGCTGTAAAGTGCTCCGGTACGGCCGGCATTAGGCTAAACTGGAACGGAGAACGCTGCGGGAAAGGTCACACCCTTAACGTAACACATTTACGCCTTAGTCATCCTGTCTCCTACGAAGCTCGTTATCAGAAACTAACCCGCATTTTAAAAAGAAAAAATATAACTTTCTAGAGTGCTATACCCAGCTACCGTCTGGCGCAGAAACGGGCAAACGTTGACATCTAGAGTGCCGTCGTCCGCATGAATGTCTCCTTCCTCGAGGTTTGAATGGAGCCACTGCCCCGCATGTACTTGCTGTGTTGCAGCCGCTTATCCTGCACACAGAAGCCTGTCAGTGTTTGCTAGCTGCGGTTTCACTTTCTGCAACGGCGAGAATTCAGTTCAGAAAAACTGGTGAGAATATATGCTAAGGGACCGTTGAATGGGAAGCAGCGACTAAGCATGGTAAGTTAAGCGAAGGAAGCACACTTGAATCGCTTCACCATCATTTTTTCAGTAATATTGCACCATTTTTATCTTTTGTTTACTCTGCGCGGGAAAAGAAAAAGCATCAGCCATTTACAATGCTTCCTTAACAACAAACCTCTCGTGTTGCCAAACTGAGACGCCTCCCAGATTCCATCGGCCAGACCAACAAGAAGAATACCTGGATGCCATTGTTTATAGGGTCTATAGTTAACGTGCTTCCTTACCTAACTGCCTAACTTCAAGTTCAGAAAGTGGGAGCGTAGCGTTTAAGATGAGCCTCACTCATTTGTTCACAGCTATATATACAGTGTCAACGCTTCTCTTGGTAGCAGGCTGTAAGACGGGATAGTGTCATTTTTCTGTACATCAAATTGCGGCTTACATAGTGACGCCACACAAGATTTTTATACGAAGTTCTTACAGCTGACTTACACCCCTGTTCAGTGTTTATTCAAGCTGTGTAATTTCATTGTTGTCGCTGTAGCGTTCAATAAAAAAGTGAACCGTATCGTGCATCAACAGGTCTGGGTAGACGAATATGTCACTTTGGTCTTCCAGTTTCTCGTCTGCTGCAAGAGCAACCACCGAGGTGATTTGTGGGGGAGTGCTGTGCTCTGAAAAGAGGCTGTCCCTGCATCGTTTGAAATCAACCCCTATGGGCAACCAGCGCTGAAGCTTCGCGTGCCGACAGCAGCGCCGTAACACACAGCCTAGCGAGCGGTAGACACAGTTTCCAGTAGCACACGCAGTGATTTCGTGTCAGCAAATTCAACGATTGTCTTGAGTCACACTTTTCACGGCTCCTCAAACGGCAGGGAACCGACGTGCTAGGACGTAGCAGCGCATGCGCTCTACGCAGCGCGCATGGCCATGGACAGAACTTGGCTGGCCGCATCGGGCTAGACAAACATTGATACAGGCGCACGTTTCTTATCGCTAAATATGTCGTGCCATCTTCGTAGCCTCCCTATCGGACGGTTTCAGCATATTTTAGTAACGCATGAAAAATGTCGTAGCGCCTCCTGGCCAGCGCTGGTTCCCCATGGAAATCGGGAACAAATCATAGAGCGGATCGCCCAGTGGCGGCGTTCACGATGTTACCGTGAATCGCGAGGGCGGAGTGGAAGGCATTTAGGTCCAGGGCAGCCGGTTCATGACGTTTGCAGGCAGCAAATGAGATGAAGCCTATATGCAGCACACTTTACAAACTATTTCTAGTCGTACGTACTACACATTTTCGACTGTCACCATTGTTTCGCCTGCTCCCTCTACCGCCGGCGTGTAAAGCGCACGAGCTCTGTCACTCTAAGGGTCACATGACCTGTTGAATGTGCAATAACTGCTGCACCAGTAAATTGGCGGGCAAGAGGGGTCGAACGGCGCTACCTATCGCGTAAGCCTTGGCGAGGAGGGCGCATAGTGTTACATTTTGCATTCCACACATGCCACCAAGGGAAGTGTTCTGCGCTCACTGATTGTGCACGGGCATTGACTACAGACGATGATTGCAGGCAAGAAAACGAAGAATTAGCACACTGTTGTCACAAAAGGCATTAGGGAGTTTGCAGGAAATGGCGAAAGTTGTATTGTTAGACGGTGTGAATACCCACATTGTAGGCGTAAAGGTATACATTGCTTATAATGTTGCACTTAGGTTTGACCTAAGTGAACAGTACAATCTACGTAGTTATGGTCAATGGGGAACCTAACGGCAAAGGTAAGATATCGTCCAGCGACTGGCGAACGCAAAGTGCCTCTGCGGACACAATTACCGCGTTATATTAAGTAGAGAATATATTTCAACGAAGTACAACACATAGCACAATTAGGCGAATTCCTCGTACCGCGGGCGCGTTGTCAAAAGCAACGAAATTATATTTTTACCGCATTTTCTTTTTTGTCTCTCGCCTATTCGGAGCAGGTGCGGGTCGGCGCAGGTGTAGCGCAACATCTGCGATAAACGGCAATTTGGCGTAGCTAGTAGCAGCATTTCCATCACTGAATTAATAACAAAAAACAACTTATCAGATATTCTGAACAGGATAACCCACTAAAGGCATCCACGCCCACAACCACCCATGCACACAAGCACCGCAGGCGCTGCTACTGGCAACACAGCCCGAAACACACAGAAAACGTACCCCAGGAAAAAAACCTGATTATGCGATGCCGTATAGCTTAGCGCTAACACAGGTTTCGCGCGAGGCTCAAAGCAATGTTTCGATCCTAGAGTACTGCTATGCTTCTTAACCAAGGAGAGCGTCACCGAGAACTAGCAACTTATTCTGCGGTGAAGACGTGAAAAGAACATTCCTCTTACTTGGCAGGAGCTCCACCAGCTCGTTCCTCCACGGAGACTGCGTGGTACTCAGCGGTACTTTTCACCAGTCGGCGATAGACGGCTACGGTGCCGAACGCATCCTTTAGCTAGGAAACAATTCTTGAAGCACTTCTTGCAGAACCTAGCCTATTCCGGCACATTGCCGAGTTCACGATGAAACGAAATATTCTCGCGTGACCAGTCCAAGGTTGAAAAATTAGCACATAGTTTGAACTACGTGTCAACGCGGGTTCCGAGAAAAGAAAGCGTCCTGGCCGTCCTGGCACGGCACTACGCAAGCAGCGACGGATGAAGCCTATATTGCACGCTTTTTCGAATAAAAGGGTGAAGGAAAGTTTCTCAGTACTTGAAATGAAACTCAGAACGAGATAAAGCTTAGCGATGTTAGTAAGGATTCACGGTTTGAAAACTTAAGCGCAGAAAACACGGAAACGAGAGAGAGAGAGAAATAAAAGAGACAACATAAAATCCGACTGTCAACTGAAAGGTCGCACTGTGGCGGAAAAAGGTGGAAGGCACAAGAAACTATCTGCGCATGCTCTGGGGAAGGCAGCAACAACCCCTGAATTATGGACGCGAATGGCTAATTTTTAGAGATATAACTTTTTGAAAGATAATCGAAGGTTGGCTATGCACATCCTGGTTTACAAGGAATTCATGCATTAATGAGCAATTAAGTTCACAGAACAGTTCTCACAAACTATTGTAGTGTCTCTAAAAGACTTTTCTGGAAATCGTCATGAAATGAAAGCCCATGCAATTAGAGTAGAAAGAAAGCGTTTTTATACAAGTCAGTATCTGTATCGAATCCAAGGTTCCTCCTGTCCTTAGCGATTTGTAATTGGTGGCGCTTTGGGAGACCTTGTCCACAATATTTTTCGTAATGCGGACGACCCCGCAGTCTTCTGTTCCAATAATGAATTTGATGCCGTTGCTCATGTGACCTGCTTATTTAGTGACAGGTAAGGAGTTAAGAGAAATTGCCGAAACAGAACAGAATCAAATTTCTAGATATAACCCAGGCTCTCGACTGTTATGTGTGTTGGCAATACTGTTCGACATCCCCCCAAAGCCCACGGGTGAACTTCCAAGCACTATAAAGCGGCAAGAAGCGGAATAGCCACGACGTGCCCCAAGTCCTCTCTCAACAAGTCGTGTTTGCACAAGATGCGCATCAGATGTACCGCTTCAGTAGGCAGGTCACGTGTTTATTAGTTGATTCCTTCCCCCCCTTTCTTTTTTGCTATGATGCAAGCCCTGACTCTAAACGTTTGATGACGGCCATCGCTTCTAGTTCAGCAGAAAGCGTAAAACGTAAGAATGTTTACGAGCATACTTTACATTCAGTCTCTGTCACACAGAACTAAGTAGGTAGTCGATATGGATTGAGTCAACGTTTGGTTTATATCTGGAGATCAGTTAGGAAAGATATGCGCTGCCGCGGAGAGAAAGAAGGAACAGCTGAATGAAAGACCTGACAGCATCATGTACCGCATGCTAATAAGTTTGAAACTGCCGTGCAGTAGCAGTATATAAAGTTCATTTTAGTCGTTATTGCTATTAGGTATAGGGGAGAAAGGCCACTGCCTCAATCGGAGATTAAATGAGCGCGAACGGTCGGTGACTGGTGGAAAGCCGCTTATAACCATATACTATCGCGAATGTAAATCCGTACTCCGAGTTTCGAAGATAGTGGAGTTCTGTTCAGACAGGAAGAAAGGCGTCTTATAGAAACTACGGTATAGTACGCGACTAACCGATTATCCTTCATAAAAATTGTCATGCCTGATCGGATAACTGTCCAGAATGCACACGCGTGCTGTATGATTTACGGGTTAACGCTGCAGCCTTCCCGCAGAGCTTTTGTGCAAATTTGTTTTCTTTTGTCTTCCTTCTTTTTCTGCCATAGCGCGCGACCTTTCCGTTGATAGTCGGCGTTTCTGTCGCCCTTTTCGTTGTTCTTGTGCACAACTTTCCTACGCCAAGCTTTTTCAACCATAAATTGCTAACAACGACTCGTAGCTTTCTGTCGTTCTAAGAAAGCAGTCATGCTTCCTATAATCGCGTATGGAAGCTCGGTGTTGTGTTTAAAATCCGAAGTGCATAATCTGTACTAGAGGTTAGCCGAAGCGCTGTTGCAAGACTACCTTTAGGTGGGCACGGAAAAGCTACAAACGAAGCAGTTCAAGGAGAAAGAGCATTGGCATGTTTCTATGCGCGGGAAGCTCATAGCGAAATCCGCTTTAAGAAGAAGGGGGGGGGGGGGAGCGGCTAATAAATATGAAATAAAATAAATGGGCAGCAAGGATATACAGGTACCTGCATAAAAAGCATGAGTCACGGTGAAGAAAAAACAACAACCAGGGGAACTGTCGTGGACAGTGGCAGTAAAAAGGTTGTTAAACGTTAAGTCAGAGATCCAGAAATAGCATACTTGGTAGGCGCGATAGACAGGGTGCATGAAACCATATAGCACAGAAAACAAATCTGGAAGGGAGAAGTTTAATGAAAATCCAAGCGTAAGTCCCTGCTATTCGAAGCCAGGTCAGGGTTGCTAAGAACGCGGAGGTCCGAGTTCGCTCCGGCCATGAAGCTAATTAAGCTTAAGAGGAAGCTTTAGCTCGGGTGCTCCTATCTAAATACATGTAAAAGGAGAATTCGTTTTTCTCGGCAACCACTGCACCAAATTTGACGAGGTTTGCTGCTTTTAAAAGAAATACTTAAAATCTAGTGACTGTCGGTTTCGAATTTTCGATTTAGGTCCTTAATTTTTTATTAAAAATTGACAAATATCGCAAATTTTCAAAAAAAGAAGCTATCACGTTTACAACTCTGTAACTCTAAAACGAAAAACGGTAATACAATTCTTTCAATTGCATCTAATAGTACATCTAAAGCGGACAAAGTTGATATGCTATACATGAATCTAAAAAAGTTTAGTAATATGGAAATACAGCTTTTGCAGAACCTTTGTAAACAACGTAACAAATTCACGTAAGACATAAAATGACATATCAGATTGTCCGCTTTCAATGTTCTAATGGATTCCGTTTACAAAACCGCGATATCTGTTTTTGATGCAGAGTTATGAATTTGTAAACTTCGTTCTTCTATTTTTTTCGCACTTCCGAATTTTTGAAAATTCTTTTAACAAGATCCAGGGCCTAAATCGAAATTCCGCTTCCAACAGTCACTAGAATTTAACTTTTTCTCTCAAATGCAACAAACTTCATTAAAATCGGTCCAGGGGTTATCTCACAAAAACGTTTTTGCATTTTTCATGTATTTGAATAGGCCGCGTGGGAGTTGGGCCCGAGCTAAAGCTTCCTCTTAACCTACACTCTAAGAACAGTTTACACCCTTTGGCTTGCCCCTTCTGCCACACAAAAATAATCGTCATCTGCCTTGATGCGTTTCCTTTCTTTATCGCTGCGAGCCCGGAACTTTCCAGTAACGAACGGCACGCGCGTTATCAGCATAGAACAGTTTACACCCTTTGGAGTGCCTCTTCTGATAACGCGCGTGCCGTTCGTCACTGGAAAGTTCCGGGCTTGCAGCGATAAAGAAAGGAAACGCATCAAGGCAGATGAAGATTATTTTTGTGTGGCAGAAGGGGCAAGCCAAAGGGTGTAAACTGTTCTTAGAGTGTACCTAACCTTACGCCACGGCGCATAATAGCTTGTCTTTATAGACGAAACTACACAGCGCTTGTAGGTGAGTGAGATCCCGAAAAAAAAGAAGAAAATATGTTCGCTGAAAGAAATGGCCCCGCGTGTAAAGTATGGAAAAATGGTTCCAAAGTCATCTAAGTTGCATGTTAAGTTCCAACAATTGTGGAAATGTTACAAAGTTCTGATATGCCTTTCTTGAACATCATTCGCACATCCGCAAGTACTGTCATTTTGTACATGGCAGCTTATCGCCCAAGGCCATTTTAAAGTCGGTAAGAGGGTTCATATTATCATTTTATACCACGCTTGATACCATGA
The DNA here is from genome assembly GCF_038994185.2 of Dermacentor albipictus. Lineage (NCBI taxonomy): Eukaryota > Metazoa > Arthropoda > Arachnida > Ixodida > Ixodidae > Dermacentor > Dermacentor albipictus. The sequence continues at coordinate 210,629,350 of NC_091821.1, read as the reverse complement.
ACCTGTCACGCTGGACGTTGACGAAGAAATCGGCGTCACCATCAAGACATGCTTCTTTCATTCGTGCCAAAGTATACCTGGCGTGAGCCTTTACAGACAAGGCACTGGGATTTGCATTTTAGATGCTTACGCATTTATAATGCGAAACCCGACGAGAAATTTGTCCGTCCGTCACGCAATACGAATGCAATGGCTCATATCCCTTTAACCCAATGGCTCATACCCACGTAAGGCAGAGGATACAAGCGCTCAGTGAAGCGAGCAGTGCATACATTCATTGAAATCACCCATAAAACACATAGACCTGCATACGTTTCAATGAAGAACAAGCTCAAAAGCATCCGAACCATCAATAAAGCGTTGCATACCCCCCTCAGCAATTGTAGTGGTGGTTTTGCAACAGCTTCACTGGATATCCAGGTTGGTAAGGACCGATAAGAGTCCATAAAGGTCGGATCCTGTTCGACAAGGTTCGTAACGACCGATGAGGATTGATAAGGGTTCATGCTGGTCGATCAAGTTTCATAACATTGATAATGACACATGGCAGCGTGGAGATGAGCAAGCAGCACAATGCTTACGCATACTTAGACAACTCCCACAGGAGTCTGCGGGAATATTTTCATGGGTACGCTTGACGCTCTTGCCACTTCAAGACGTCTAGGATGGCATGTTTCTATTTAAACAAATTGAATTGCCGAGCCAATCAACCTCCCGATGAAAACCGTTAGCTATCTTATGTAGAAGTGTTTGTTTATGTTGCATATGATGAGGCCACCCACTATTTATCGTACCACATAGTGATTACGCGATGGGGCGCTTGCATTTTTTATTTCCAGTCGCCAAATTTACCGACGCCAAGTTAGTTATTTGCTTCATGCAGTGTACAAATTCGCCCAATTTTTTTGCAGCCATGTTTGGCAGGCACAGCGAAAACTGGCGGAACGAACGGCCAGAACGGCCGTTAGCGCTCAGCCTGATCTTATCGCATGCTTGCCGCCAGTGTTCTCTCCGTCATAGCTTTGTCAGCTGCCCCGTCACAAACCCGCAACCCCTGCTCAGGCCCCTGCCGATAGATGGTGACGGGGATGGACATAAGTGCGCTTGCTATAAACGCAGCTGCGAGAGCAGAAGATTCTGGTCTATATGTATTATAACCACAAGTTTATAACTGAAAAGTTGATTCAATTCCTAAAGAACTGCTTACTGTGACGACGTTTCGACCGGACCGACCTTTCTTGAGACAGGTAGAGAAAGCACCGTCTCCGGCCGAAACTTACAATAAGTTGTTCGTTAAGAAGTGCATAAATTTTTCAATTACACACACACACACACACACACACACACACACACACACACACACACACACACACACACACACACACACACACACACGTATATATATATATATATATAGTCGGAAGTTGGAACTTGCCGCATATCATGCCTGGCAACGCAAGCCAAACACCACCGCCGGCATTGCTCACCCTTCTATGATCCCACTCGCTGTGTCAACGGGATCTATCAATCTTCAGCGGCTGTGACGAAAACGACGTCGAAGATTGGTTCTCACCCTACGAACGCGTGAGCGGCCACGACAAATGGGACGATGCTCATAAGCTGAATAGCGCGGTTTTCTACTTCACGGGCGTTACGAACGTGTGGCTTTGCAACCACGAATCTGCACCTGGTCTAACTTCGAGACGAGCTTGACGCAATTTTTCGGTCGCCCCGTGGTGCGAAAGCTTCGTGCCGAAGAGCACCCGCGCAACCGTTCCCAGCAGCCCGGTGAGAACTTCACCAGCTACAGAAGACGCAGTCGACATAGCAAGTGCGTCAATGCATCAACGACCGAATCCGATCAGATCCATCAGATCTTGACGAGCATCGAAGACGACTCCTTTCAAATGCTCTTACCGAACTACCCGCTGACCGTCGTCGAAGTCACTGATCTTTGTCAGAGATGAATCCCGCAGACTACGCCTGATCCGACGTTCTTCCACGAAAGATGCATCCGTTTCCAGCTTGACCGCGGTTCCCGATCACTGCCCCATGCTCTGCGAGATCCCAAAGTTCATTCGTGCAGCAAATCGCTCGGCAGCAGTCTCTACTCACTGCCGTTCCAAGCTCTACGCCATCTTTGACTCCAAACCTGCGACAAATGATACAGGAGCAAGTATATGAGGCTATTCCGTCCACGCGTCCACCGCCGCCGGCGCCTGCACCTAACGCCGAAGTTGTAGCGGGGACCGTGCCGCCGACGTCCGCGTCACCACAGCCCGTTGTACTGTCCCATCCTCCCGCGTTTCCCACGAGGTTACTAGCTAACACTGGACCATGGCGCACGCCCGACAATCCGCCAATCAACTTTTATTGCGGCATGCCTGGTCATGTGGCACGGTTCTGTCGACGTCACCAATGGCTTCCCCGAGCCTACCAAACTGTACCCTCACACGCCCCTCCACTTCCGTTCTTCTCGCCGCCTCGTGAATCAACCCGACTTCTCTACGCACCGCCAACCCTTCTGCCCACGATCGCCGCTCGCCATCTCCACGACGCCGTTCGCTTTTCCCAATGCGTCGTCGTTCCTCTCCTACCGAACAGGAAAACTATTGCCGCAGTTCCCGACGCAAGAACTGCGTCTGTGTCGAAGAGCACAAGGCCTCACCCTTCTCCAACGATCGTTATCGATCGAAGTATCTCTAGATGGAATAGTCGCACTTGCACTTGTCGACACAGAAGCCGCCGTTTTTATTAAAGTAATGACACCCTTGTCTGCCCTGTCACTCCGTACAGCAAGCGCTCGGCACATTACCCCTGTTGCTGCATGCACTACCCGCATCACCATTCAAGGACTCATGTACGCAGTCGAATTCGTTGTTCTGTCTTCATGCTCAAACGACATCATCTTGGGGTGGGACTTCTTTCCGATCACAAGGCCGTCATTGACTGTTATCGCACCGAAGTCGAATCTTTGCCGCTTCCCGAGTACAACTGGATGATGATGATGACCAAGGCGACTAACTGCTCGTTGCTGACGACACTATGATACTTCCGCAGTCATCAGTGATTGCGACTGCCTGCTCCAAATGTGTTCGATACCACTGCTCTATTTAATTAAGGGAAAATGAGACATCGACCCAATTGTAGCAATTGCTACAAAGGAAACCCATACGGGTTCTTCGAAAGAAAAGCGTCGCAGTTGAAGAAAGTTCGTCCTGGTCCGGGACGAATTTTTCTTCAACTGCGAGGCTTTTCTTTCGAGGAACCCGTATGGGTTTCCTTTGTACAATTGCTATGATTGGGTGGATGTCTCATTTCCCTTAATTAATTACTTCTCTCCACCTTACGGGCTTCCGCAGAAACATTGCGTCAAACACTGCTCTTTTTACACCGTCGCATGTTTTTGTTCATCGACGATGTTCTCTTCCCTTTGCTGTCGTCACTGTCAATGGGGGCTTGTTTCATATGCTCGTCTCCAACGGTATGCCTCGCTCCTCACTTTGCGTCGCGGCGAGTGCCTTGGACGTCTTGAGCCCATCGACTCGATGACCATCTTCGACGCACCTCTTGATGGCACCTGCTCCGAGATTAGTACTATAATAACTTACAACGCTAAAAACACAAAGGGCGTAGACGTAGAAACACCACACGCGCTCACACCACGAGCGCGTGTGGCGTGTTTCTTCTTCTACGTCCTTTGTGCTTTTAGCGCTCTAAGCTTTCATTATAATGCATTACGAACTAGCCCACCTATCCATCCGTTTGAGATTAGTACATTGGCTTGTTGCCTTGCTTGTCCCCCGTCTACGACGGACGTCTTATAGACAGTTCTATATACCAACCTGAGCCCCGCACAACGTTCACAGCTTCTCAACCTGCTTCGCAAGTACTCGTCTACATTTGATTGTCAACAAGGGACTTTTGGCCGCACAACGACGGTGTATCACGAGATCGACACGGGCACCAATGCACCGCTGCACCAGCGCCCTTATCGCATACCACAGAGCGCCGAGTTATTGCGATATGCTTCAGCACGGAGACTTCACCTCGGCGTACCCTGTAATCCTTGTAAAGAAAAATGGATCCATCCGGTTTTGCGTGGACTATCGCAGTCTCAACAAGATAACGCGTAGAGACGTACATCCTTTGCCGTCGCACTCTGACGACGCTCTCGATTCGTTGCAAGGCGCGGAGTGCTTTTCCTCACTCGAATTACCTTCCGGTTATTGGCAAGTGCCCATCGCTACGGCCGATCGCCCGAAAACAGCTTTTGTAACATCAGACGAACTGCATGAACTTAACGTTATGCTGTTTGGGCTTTGCAATGTCCTTGCTACTTTTGAGCGGATGATGCACAATCTCCTGCGTGGTCTAAAATGGAAAGCGTGCTTGTTACCTCGGTGGCGAGGGCGTCTTTTCTCCAGGCTTCGCCTCTCATCTGTGTCGCCTCGAGCAGGTCTTGCAGTGCCCGCCTCTTCGCGTGAGGCGCGAGTAATCTAGGTCAATGAGTAGATTTGTTCTATATGCCACAAGCGATCTCTAATATTCTGTTACGCTAAATACACACCCTGTATCACGGTTGCGTTTTCAGTTTTTGTTTCCATCCCGGCTTTCAGTAAATATATTTCTCTACATGAGTTTTCACCGCTTTTTTTCAGTTGATAATTATTCGCACAAAGATTATAACATTTTTTTTTATCGGCAAATATCTGATATTCACTAATTTTGTATGCTGAAAAGCGTCGTGTGACAGCACATATTACTCTTCCAACTGTTCATTTGTATCCAATACACAGAACAACGTTTTCGAGATGCAGTCCATATTACGTAAGGGCACAACGTCATACAGCAATGTGCAGGAATTAAGAAACTGGATATCCGATATTGTTTTTTAGACTTTACTTGTAACATGTACCACACATGTAGATAAGAGCTCCAATGAATAATACAGTCGACTTCCGTTAATTTGACCTTGACGGGACCGACGAAACTTACTGGATTATCCAGCGGATCGAATTAAACAATATATACAGAAATGTAAAAAACAAAACAAAAAAACCACCAATTTGGCAGTATCTGCTACAATCCCCGAATCAAAGGCGCGCTCACTTTCTACTTGTCTAAAGCAGAAAACTAACGTAGAAATTACATTGAAGCTGCTGACTAAAGTAGAAATCTAACGCGCAGCCGATTTCTTGGCAAGAAAAATACGTTGCACAATGGCAGTCAGTTTTATCTTCGCCGCACGGTTTTTAAAGTCAGCTTCGCCGCAGTACTTCTTTGTCATGCGGTAGAACATACGAACACCGCGAAGATTGTTTTGATTTTTTATTTCATTTGATTGCACCACGCAGGCAATTTCAGGTAGTTTTTTTTTTAGAAAGGAAAAAAATAATAAGAAAGAAGGCGCGCATTAGAATCGCGTAAATACCGTAGTTTGACATTGTGAGCTATGGTTTTTGCTTGAAAATCATCATCATCATCATTTATTTTTCCTTAAGGACCCCTGTCGGGGCATTACATAAGGGGGGGGGGGGTTACAGAAGATAAGGATAGAAACAACGCTATGGTTACAATTTCTTACAAAACTCAGCCTGTGGATTTGTATTTAAAAAAAAGCCAAGAGGCACACTGAATAGAATGCAAAAGCAAATCAGCAGAACAAACACAATGTGAGACGGCAATCGCAAAAGAATGAAGGCACAGTACGGTCATTATAAGGTTAGGGTTTAAGGTGATCAGTAAGCAGCTGCTTGGAGATAACGGGGTTGCGCTCATTGACAACTCTATCTGTTAAATTGTGCCACTCTATAATGGCGCTAGGCAAACACGGTTGATTAAAGGAAAATGTTGAACCATGCAAGCGCTAGATGCTGCAAGAGTTAAAAAGGCGACGAGATGTACGGGTTGGTGGGATTAGAAGCCTTCCATGCAGTTCGGGGAAGTTATATAAAAGTCGCTGGAAAAGGCACAGTTTTGCAATTTTCCGACGCAGCACCAATGGTTCGAGTCCTAGAGATGATTTAATCACACTGACACTTTTTCACAGCTGTACCTGGAAGTGATGAATCTAGCGGCACTATTTTGTATTGATTCTAATATATTAATTAAGCTTGATGCGGGCTCCAAATAGATGAGGCGTATTCAAGTTTACTTCGAATAAGTTTCATAAGCTAGTTTTCTTGTGGATGAGGGGCACAGCGCAAGGGTACGTCTGACGTAACCACGTGATTTACTGGTATCGGTAGCCAATTTTGTTATATGGTCGGACCAGGTCAACTTGCTATTAACAGCGATGCCGAGATAACGATATGATTCAACGGTGGATATAGGGCTGTCGAGTTGTACGGGTGATCCTTGTTAGAGTGTTTACGGGATACCTGCATAAGTTTACATTTGGAGATGTTAAGTTTCATTAAAGAGTTGGAACACCATGGTTTCAAATGAATGTTTGTTTGGAGCATTGCATGGTCGGTTGGGTCTGTCATGCGACGGTAGATTACGCAGTCATCTGCAAAAAGTCGGATATTGGATGATATGCCATTGGGAGGTCATTTATGAAGATGAGAAAGAGAAGGAGACCGAGGATATGGACCCCTGTAGTACTCCGGAGATGACGCTAGCAGTGGTTGAGCAATGATTTCCGATAGCTGTGTACTGGAATCGATTAGTAAGAAAGTAACGGATCCATAACAGTGCGAGAGGGTCGAGACCGAGGCATGAAAGTTTGGCCAAAAGCCGCTGATGGGGAACACAGTCAAACGCCTTGGCGAAGTCTAGATATACGACGTCAGTTTGAAGTGACGAGTCTATATATATAAGTTCAGGTGAAGTTCAGTAATCAATTCAAAAAGCTGTGTATCGCATATGACAAACCAGGCCGTAACCGTGCTGATTGTGAAAAAAGGAACCATCACCGAGATGACATGCTATTTGTGAATATATTATACGTTCTAGGAGTTTACAGGGAATACTCGTTAGGGAAATGGGGAGATAGTTGGAATGATCAGAGCAGCTGCCTGACATATACCAGTACCACTTTACTAATCTTCCAGTCATTTGGAAGTGAACTATCAGTAATGGACTGGTTAAAAATTATTTGTAATATTAGACTGGAAATTGCTTTCGTACCTTTTAGTATCTTAGCAGTGATGTTATCTGGCCCGGGGGCACTAGAAATCTTTCGGTTTTCAATAAGTTTCATAATGCCTTGAGAATGAATCGTAATGGGAAACATGAGGGGAAAACTGTGGCTGGGCAAACCAAAGTCCTTCACTGCAGGCTCACGAGTGAAAACAGAAGAAAAATAAGAGTTCATTACGTCTGACCGCTGATCAAGCGGCACGTTTGAACCGTCAGGATAAGTCAAGAAATGTTATTGGAGCTATTGTTTGGTTTCAGAATATTCCAAAATTTTTTGGGGTTGACACATATGATGTTAGGCAAATCGTGGTGGAAGAACTTCTTTTTGGATTGTCTCACATTGCTAGCGTATTTGCGCAGGCATTTGAAGTACTTGTCCCACTTTGAACAAGATTTAGAGCGTTTCGCATCATGAAACACGTTTTTTTCCTTCCCGACAGCCTCCGAAGTATGTTTGAAAAATCTTCCTAGCGCAGGCCGAAAATAGACGTTTTAGACGGGAGATGAAGTGTGTTCAGCGCATTGACTGTCCCCTAAACTCCACCAATTAAGACAGATACTGACATTAAAGCGATCGCTATCGGGCTACCATAGGGGTCAGGCATGTGCATGCTTACTTGTCAAGTTTGAATGATCGGCGAACGCCAATTTTAGGATCGAAATAACGGCAGTTCAGACCCTTAAAAATGCATGGGCGCCGACCAGTGCCTTCGGTCAGGATTGAGTGACCAAAAATTCGTATTAACTGAAGTCGAATTAACGGAAGTCTACTGCATAGAAAAAGAATGACAAGGATATACATACGACCCCGTGTTACCATCAGCCAGCTTCCTTGTGCTCAGTTACCTACTCCAGCGAAAAGACTGGAAGGACACGGGTCAGGGCTGCCTCCCCTTTCCATTTCTCATGTTTGTCGCAGCAACAAGCAGAATGGACGGAAACACGAGATGAGTAACGAATCTTTGGGTGCACCATGGCAGGTGATCTTGAACTTGCGCACACTCATTGCACTGGAGTGCACGTTGACGCATAGCCGCACACCGACTGGCGTCTTAGCTCTTTGGAAACTTTGCTTTCAGTGACACTTGTCGGTTAAAACCGAACTACCGAAAAATATTTGGCGTATCGTTTTTTATTCTTTCTAGTTTTAACTAAGAAATATTAAACCCTAAATACAATTGGTATAAATATTTTACAACACATTGTTTGCATGTTCTCACAGTTTCTCATAATAATCCATAGTATGTAAATGCAAGAACTGTCAAGAGCTTTATACACAGCTCTCATATTTCCTTTCATTTGGCTGATTACTGGCCATCCAGCAGGAAGGAAATGCCACCGCTACATAAACTACAATGGAACGAAGACAACTTTAATGATGAAATATAAGATGCAATATACAATCATGATTACAGAGAACAGTGACTAAAACTGTGCATGTTAGCCAAGCTGCTTGCTAGGCATTTCATAAAATCAATAACCTTTAATTGGAATACTAAATGCAACAAACAAGTACCCTTAGATGAAACTGGGGTGATCTGAAAAAGAAAAACAAATATATGAGAGACGAAACCAAAAGGAACAAAGAAAGCTTGCTATAGGTGCAGGCAAATGTAACCCACCTGTACTTGTTAACTGCAAGTTCCCATAGTCATCCATCTACCAACCACAAGCAGAGAGAGAGAAAAAAAGAAGAGTCATCATTAAATGCAAATATGCTAGCAAATTCCAACTCTGCGGGTTGGAATGTGACTGCTCTGAGGTAGGTGCCCATGCAACCACATGCGCCAACATGAAAACCACATTTCCATGCACAAGCTTACTACTAACACTAGATCCATAACACAGTGGCAACAATAACTAAATTCCAGAAGTGGAAATAGAAATGAGACAGTTAACCAATATTTATTGCTTCTAATACTCAGGTATTTATATTTAGGGAAAGCTGCAGAATGGCTTTCAACTTTAATTGTCCTTTTCAATTAAGATTGTGTTCATTTCAGTGTGCAGCTCTATCGAAATTGTGTGCGACATGACGGCTAAGTAACAGAAGCAAACATGTACAGAACAAGTGAGCTGCTCAGCTTGACTATACGAGCCTATGGAACCTCTTCCCAAAACAATTTAAAGCGTAAGAGCCTTCCTCAAATGCAGCATATTATACAAAAACTGATGTGGACGCGGAATTAGTCGATGAATTTGTCTATCTGTGAATTGAGACACATTAGGGTGTAAATAGAAAATAATGCAAATTAAAGGATATCAGCATTTCGATGGGGGTGAAATGCGAAAACACCTGTGTACTTAGTTTAGGTGCACGTTAAAGAACCCCAGGTGGTTGAAATTTCCGGAGTCCTCCACTACGGCGTGCCTCATAATCAGAAAGTGGTTTTGGCACATAAAACCTCATAATTCAATTTTTACTGCCTTATAATACTGATTCTAGCAACGCTGTACAGCAGGACTTCACAATGACATGTGTGCTTGTTTGTTTCACTATCTAACAAACGTTATCGCTCAGCGCAGGACGGGCCTGCATGAAGTGGAAGTTTCTCGAATGTTATTGATGGTTCTATCCGCTCTCTGTTGTCACGGGTCTACAAATTTAAATTTGAGTAAAGTTTCCTTGAGGTGAGAAAAAAATTTTTGAAATCCACAACCAATCTCGCAGGAAGGCACAATTGGACTGCTTCAATGCAAAACACGTGCAGGCCACTCTTGAATTCTTTCCATGCTTATCAACTCCTTATGCATAAAATATGGATGCATTCTTTTTATACGATGTAAATGGCAGGAAAGTATCCATGAATGCTGTTCCAGTGTTGATGCCCCTGCAACAACATTTTACAATAATACATTTGTGTGATGAAAGTAATTAACCATGACTGCTTCGAGGTCCTCAGCAGGTCTAAATAGTTATCAGACATGAGATGTTGTGCATGGTGCTGAATCATTGTTTTGCAAGCACTACAGATCAGCAGAATACGAGTTATACAAAACTTGAATCATGGACAGCCCTGATGTAGGAGACAAGTGTAAAACAAATTTCAGTTTGCAGGCTATTGCATGTCTTTGAATAGCAATGAATAGTGCACAGAGGACGAAACAGTAAAATTCAGACACACACAAACAGTATGAGTACTGTGTGTCTGAATTTTACTGTCTCATCCTCTGCGCGCTATTAATTGCTATTCAAATGATGCACCAACAAGCCCAAAAAGCTACGCTGCTGAATTGCAAGTCTACTGTCCGTGAGCCTAGCTGGTCAAGCGCCATTTTCCTTCTGGTGTGAAACAGCAGAGAAGAAATGATTGTGTGATTAATTTGCCTCCGCGTAGGACAGAATGAAGCGAAGTTAGCCACTACATATCTGCTGCTGTAAAAAGCTCACATCTATGGCGTGTTCTTCTACATACCTGACTGCCCCAACCCCCTATATTCTTCTAGCATCCCCCTGTATTCTTCTAGCTTATAAAACATTAATTAGACCTATTATTGAATATGCAAAGGTTGTCTGGGACCCTTACATTGCTATAAATATATCAAAAATCGAAAGAATACAGTGTCTGGCAGTCAGATTCATATTCAATTAATATCGGCGGACGGACTCCCCTTCTCAACTTTGTGTACAGGCAGACCTACCGACATTACAGGCTAGAGCTATATATGAAAGACTTAAATATATTTACCTAGTAATTCATCATCATGTTCATATTAGGTATACAGACTTTTTTGAAGTTCTTTCCGGTGAAACCACTAGAAATCGTCATTCAATGTTTATTCGTCCCCCTGTTATTCATACCGATTGTTTCAAGTATAGCTTTTTTCCAAGAGTTATCCAAGAATGGAATTCCGTGTCGGAAGAAGCCGTTTCATCCTTATCAATTGATTTCTTCGCAAAACACATTGGAGATATCCTAGTTTGTAAGTAATATAGTTTACTTTGTGTCTTTGTTATTTTCAGCAGTTTATGCTGTTACCTCTTGGTGTTAATAATTTTAATTTATTGTACTTTTTTGTGTTTAAATGTACAATTTTCTATGTACAAAATATTTGATTTGTACATGTTTGTAGTCCCCTCCTGCTATAGCCCTGTGTCAGGGCTGGCAGTATCTGTAAATAAATAAAATAAATAAATAAATATTAAAAGTGGGGAAATGACAAACATATGCCATTTATGACATAAACTACTGGAGCTCCAGGCTTGCACAGGCACAGATAACTGGCTTCTATGGGAGCCACCTGTACCAAGTCCATTCATCTGTTGACTGTTGGTGTACGTCGCTTTCATGACGTGTTTGTCTCCTACTCTACGGTTGGCCGAAGTGGCACTGTAATGAGAACGGTAGCTGTTCTGCTGTGGCTATATCACAAGACTATGATTGGTCACTTGGCTTTCAAAGTTGAATGTCCAAACAGGAAAAATGTAGGCGCGTGCAGTCTGCTGCTCTCCAATACAGTGTTATATAACCACTCATATTGCCTTTTTGCCTGCAGTAACAAACAGCACAGTATTTGCACATTAAGTCACAGTGTTTATAGAGTTCGTAAAGTTCACAACAATTTAATTCTCTGTCCAATTTGTAAAGGTAATCGCTCTTCTGTGATTTATAACTGGAAGCCACTGTAACGTTCCAGGACATGATCACCAGTTTACTCTTAAAAGTTGCTTGTGACTTCGAAAAGTGAATTGCACATATATCTTCATTACATACATATGCTTTGCATCCTCTTTATGCTGCCGCTGTGCTATCTGAAAAATCTACCACTGAAGTTTGAGGTTGCAAGCTTTCAACTCCCCTAGATGTGAAACAATACTGAAGAAAAAAATTATCACCTTTCCTTGAAATAGCCTCAATCTACCTATTTCTTGCACATAAGTTGGTCGCAACAAACTTGCGATAACTTATGCCAGATCATTCACCTCATTCATACTTGCATATATAATGGCACACAGCAGTATCAGCACACAGCAGCAGTAGCTTTTGAGGTCTGGGACGTTTCATGTGGAATGAGCTGCTGTTAACATGAGATATACAAGTATTTCTCTGCATGCCGCAGGGTATTTACAATCACTATAGCTATAGCTCTCTATATAGTTGATTACAGCTTTATCCCATGGGGGATCAAATTCCACGCTTTTTTTTCTTCTGCGTTTTATGCAATGTCAACAAAGATGTAGGGCAACAGCCTATACATAGACGCAAGCCATTGTGTACATGTATGAGTACCCTTCCATATTTTCTAGGAAACAGTGAAGCGGCAGTTGCTAATGAATCCTGCCCATCCTGCCAATGCTTCTTTGTTGCCCTCACGCACTTTTGTCAGAGACTAGCCTCGAAGGGGTACCATAAGTGCACCGTGTATGCCATCTAGATAAGTCATCTGAATTTCTGGGGATCTACACTTGGCGTCATAAAGTCCGGAGTCGGATGTTTCTTGAACATTCCTCGAATATATGTGGTGCATTCGTCAGTGAGCTGAGGGGGAATGGGGAAACTAAATGTTGCACTCATATCTCTATCCATATTGGGTTAGAAATTTCTTCTGGAATATGTTCCTTGAAAGGCATCACTCTCATACTAGCGTGCATACTGCTTAGAGGTAAGAAATAAGGTTTGAGGGCCCTTTTATGAGTGAGTGTGGATGCAGAGAAGAATGGTGCTTTTACGGCATACTTCTTAAGATATGCATAAAACACACATGTCCTGCACATTTTATAGCCAGCAATGATTTATGAAGTATATAGTGCACTCTAGCATAAACATGAGAGCAATTTACAAAGCACATGCAATGCCAACATTGTGTAACATTAATGGGGAAAAAATCTTAATATGAATGCCAAAAGAATCCAATAAAGTGCCATTTCTAAGTATTGCCCAATTTTGACATTTTATTTTACTGGTGGCTGTTCGTAGCTAAAACCATATACTCAACCTGTGAGTCACATCCCGAACATGAAACGCTCTGAGCGAGTTCAAAAACAAACAAGAAATGCGTATGCTGGAAAAACATTTACGAAATTCTTAAATCCCGAATAGAAATGTAGTCTGTTTTTCACGTTCTGCCATAATATTTTACGAATGAAGTCCTTGAAAAAATGTTAACATTTTTCATTCCATGAAATTATAACAATAACAGCTGTTGCTGCAGTTCGACACCATAACTTGCATGTTTTAGGGAGTAAGGACCAGAAAATTGCAGTTAAATGTTCAAATGCACAATATACTGGCCAATTTGCATTGCACATATATTTCTGATGTCTTCAATTACCACAAGCTCAAATATGGAGTCAAAACAGCATGTAAGGAAGAAAAGCAAGACCACGCATGAACAACAAAGCACTGTAATCCCCATTCATGTTTGGCCCTGATGCTTCATGCTGCTTTAACTTCAATATGCACCAGCTAGCCAGTGCCAACACTCGAGTTGAATATGCAAGACTTACCCTGTACCAACATTGAACATGAGGGTACACCTAGAAAGAACATAGCAAGCATTAAAGTGATGTCAAACAAGACATGGAAGCAATGAATTTTGATTTCAGAAACCCAGCACATTGCACTAAGGCCTTTACTCAGAGTCTGAATGTGTTTATTAAACCTTCCTCCTTCATTGTGCCATGCAACCAGTCATGCGGCACTTTTTCGTGTTCTGCAGAGTTTATTTCAGGCTTGAAAAGAACTTTTATACAGCCCGCATTGAGCAAAAGAAACCTGGATCAAGAATTTTTCAGGATGGTCTACCATTTTCTCACTGACACTTTGGTCTGAATATAACATTTGAGCAGTTGATTAATTAATAACTAATTATGTAATTAGCCCAAATACAGAAATGATACTGACTTGCTCCAAGTGACGACAAACAAGATGACCTTGGTTCTGTACTTGCATATTTCAAAATTTAGGTACGAATTACATGGGACACAGTATATCGTAAAGAAAAAAGGTATACAGGGCAGTGCGAGGGATGAGAAGAGAGGGACGTGGAGGAGGAAGAAGTGAACAAGTAAACATGGTGTCTATGGGCTAGCCTCTTGTCTATGGTATGTACGTGTGTGTGTGTGTATATATATATATATATATATATATATATATATATATATATATATATATATACACACATATACACAAGTTGTCCCACAACATAACTTGAGCCAAAGTTTTAAAACTGAAAGGCACTCCAGACGTGAGTTGAACCGAATGCATAATGCTGGCACTGGCCTAGAGTTACTCAGGTTATTTTTTATTTTCCCCTTATATAACCGATTAGTTATGATGAATTAGTCAACTTTTTAAGTATTGGTTGCAGACCGCAAGTGTGATATGCAAAGTTGTAGAGCACCCTGCGAAACCTCTCAATAAATTGTTTCCAACACAATATATCTGACGTGGTCCTTTTTTCCACGTTTCAAAGAAAGCCCACGAAATATGAAAAAATACCACGTGATGGGGTGCTTGTGCACTGTTATTCAGCTGCTCTCAAGCGTGTGATGGATGAACAAGATCGGCTGCAGCAAAACTGGCCCGCGACAGGGTGTTATGCCAGGTGTAGGCGTCTGGGCATGCGTCTCTTATCGCATGATGGTGCAAATGCATGCTGCTGGCCAAGCATTAATAACTGTGAATGCATGCTGCTGGCCGAGCGAGAAGATAACTGTGAAGTTGTGTTTCTCATTTCTCATCACCACACACACACACACACACACACACGCACACACATGCACACACGTACACATGCACACACAGGGGTGAGAAACAACTTCACGGTTATTTTCTATTTTCTATTTTATCACTCAACAGTTCAATTTGTGGCCCAACCTTCTACAACGGCTACAGCTTCTGTAACTACATTTTGAGCTGTATTCAAGGGTTCCATTTGCTGCAGCCTTTGAAGAAGGTTGGTCCGCCGGCCGAAACTCTTGGGCAATAAGATCAAAGATAACTGCAAAGTTGTGTTTCTCACGCCTCTTTATGTGGCCCTTTGGAGAAACTAAGAAAGAAGGCTATGAGCATAGGTTACATGTGGCATTGTTGCACAGCTAAAAGGCGAGGCTGACTTACTTTGCCACTAATAATACAAGTTTCAGAAGACTAATAACCCCTTAACCATTCTGGATGCACCACGCTCATCAACACTGACACGTTCTCAAAGCATTAAGGACAAGTCTGGCTCGTACTTGCGGTATTTGTTCACCCCTTGAGCATTTTGGACGAGAGACGCTCGTCCTGGCTTAATTGGTGTTTTAGTCAGCAGATGGCGGTATGTGCCCAGCAATTTCTTTTTCCTTCTACCACAGCAATGGGTTTTCGTGTGCCAATCGGTGCATGTGCGGAGTTTTCAAAATAACATCCAGCAGAGGGAGTGCGTGTATCGCTGGCTCGTCTTGCAGAAAAAAGGAAAAGGGGCATTTCTTCATCACGTTCTTCCAACAATGATGCTTCAGACACCGAGGTGTAGATTGTTTCACGAGATAGATATTAGTGATCAGCGGCTCTTTGGGTGAGGAAGACAAATAGGAAAGCTCGGAGCAAGATGTTGCACCATGCATCAGTGGACTAAAATTTACATGAACAGAGCTCTGCCACAGCCTCCATGCCTTTATTTTTTGGCTGTATCCGGTAAAAAGTTTACCGTAAGCTCACCTGCTGAATTATTTGAATATATTGAACACTTTTTACAGGATGAGCTGGTTTTGATCATAGTTGATGAATACAATCAGAATGTGACTCTGTGTAATTCCTTGTTTTGAGCTGTACCACACGCTGCCAAACCTGCCTTTGTAAAATAAAGCACTGTAACATACGCACCTTATACGAGGAAAATGAGAAATCCCTGTATATATTCCTTCCACAATTTCGGTTGATTACAAGGTACTTATTTTGTTTTATACTATGCATACAATAAGCTTCAGTAAGGTACTTTTGTTTAATCTACGAGTTAGTAATTTCCTTAATTAGCATTAAAATCCTGCTTTTTATTACAAGAATATTCCCAATCAGAAACAGAAAGAAAGCCCTCTGAGTAAGAAATTTCTTGAGCTAAGGGGTGAACCAATATTGGTACTTTACTTCTTATTAAAACCTTGGGAGCACTTGCTTATATGGCAAATTTGGAAGCAGTTGCATTTGAAGACACCTACATTTTCTTAAAATCTTGAAAATCACACTTAATTTGAGCATTTATCTTTGAATTTTAGTGTTCAACACAGGCAATGTTGAAACTGAGCAAGGCCGGAAATACCAAAAAGGCAGCCCTGCTGTTATGTCAAATGGAAATGCCCTGTGACAAAGTGTGTGATGAAGTTTGCACGACAGCACGTCGCAGCAGATGCTTGCATCAGAAT
Source organism: Dermacentor albipictus (assembly GCF_038994185.2). Lineage (NCBI taxonomy): Eukaryota > Metazoa > Arthropoda > Arachnida > Ixodida > Ixodidae > Dermacentor > Dermacentor albipictus. The sequence continues at coordinate 210,612,858 of NC_091821.1, read as the reverse complement.
GGCACTTCAATCTCACGGGTACCAGCAAACCACATAGCCTAGGTGTAAATGTCTGCAGTTTATTGGTGTGACATAATGTACCATCATGCAAACTTTGTCACGCATTTTGACAAAGGGTGTTTCTGTACGTCTGATTCAATAGTGGAGCTATTGTTTTGGCCCCTCTAGCATGCTCAGTTTCAATATTGCCTGAACCGAGTGTTGAAATTTAATGATCACTATACCCCATTAGGTGCAATTTAAAGACTGAGAAAAAATGGGGATGCCTTAACATGTGCATAGTGTCACTGACATAGCTGGTGGAAAACTTGACCGGCCAAACAAAGTATGCCACAGGCAGGACAACGCAGTGACAAGCGAACGCAGATAGAGAGTGGGGAAAGAACATTTAATGACACGTGATCATGGATTATATACAGTAACATTATGTAACAAAACTTCACAAGGTATCACAGCAGTTGGCCAATAAAAGCACTATGTGACTGCTAACCACAATAATGAAACTGAAACTGGTGAAAGTCTACGATGTAACAAGGAAAGTAACTCCATATATTGCCAAATAATTAAACTGCCCCCAAGGTTTTAGTAAAATGTCAATTGAAACATTTCTGTGAATTTGTCTTCTCAATAAACTTATGTTAAATATATTTGTCATTAGAATAACTTCCCCTAACGTTCGAATAAAAGAAAAGTTATATACAATTTTTGTCAATTAGTCTCGTGAAACTATGTTGATGGGCAACTGCAACAAAATTTTAGGCCACATAAAAAGCCTAGCTTCAGATAGTCCAGATATGGAGCAGCCTCCGTGCGAAACGTTGCGTTATAAATATGAATAGTAGATGCATCACGAAAGGTTGCAAATAAAAAAGGAGAAGGTGCGCCGAACACGAGCAGTGGCCACAGGTGCTGGCTTGCTCAATTATTGCCAGATGACAAATCAGGTAGACATCAAGGTCTGGGGTCTAATCCCCACTGTTTAGCTACATTTCAAGTGGTGCCAAAACCCAGGATCGAACCAGGGATTTTTACTGGTGCACAAGCTCACAAAAGTGGACATTTTTGATGCCGTAATGGAAAAAATTCTGCCATTACTGCTTGTCAGAAGCGATGCAAGACTCAGAATGCACGACTCCTTGGCATGACCACTGAGATTAGGTGCCACTTGTGGCTGCCCATGGCACGCTGAAAAACCTCTGAGGCGACATGCTGGAACTTTCGCCATATCTACCAGCAAGCAGGTGCTTGACTCGTCCGCTTTAGTGCCACAACATATGTCTACCTCGCCTTACAACTCCTCTGCAAAAATGCCATTTGGTGTACGATAGCCTTTTCTTAAAACGTTTTGTATAAAAAGAAACATGCTGCATGTTCTGTGAACCACAGAAAAATGGTTCTCTGAACCATTACCATTGCATAAATTACCTGCGTGCAGAAGAACTCAAATTGGTCGCAGATATATGTGATGTCTCCTTCCTTTTGATCTGGAAATATTGGCACAGGTGGAGTCCTCCAAGAGCAGCACTTGCAGCAGCAGGGTGCATAGGCAGTTTTGTGGATGGCACAAAACTTAACGTGACTCAAAATACCATCTCTCATTTGCTGCCTGAGACGCAATCTGCGTTTTGTGTCATCAAGAACTGCATGAACAAAAAATTTTCACCTGCTTTTGCAGCTGCAGACCAGCTTATATCTTCCATTAGTGCATGCACAACAAGTTCATCATGCTGTACTCTTGTATGTTATTTGTATAGGATACACAGCCTGTGCACAGCAGCCTCTCATAAAGTAATGCACAACACAACATGCACAGCTCCATTAGTACCTAAAGGGCGCTCTGTTTGATGCAGACACGGAGTGCACCTCAGGGTATGCCAGTATTGTTGCCACACAAGACTCTACTTGATAACACTTAAAATAAACCAGAATATAAAGGTGCTGTAGTGAAACTTATTGTGAAATAAGCGAAAGATCATACAGTGAAATTAGGTGACATCTTACACATTTGAGCGCATGATTACAATGCAGCACCATGTAGCCATGGCAGAAAAATATGCACCTAGCGTTGGAAAGGATGCCTCATGGTGCAACTTTTGAAAATTGGCGACTTGGCCATCGACGAAAATGAGTAGGCTGCACAGATTTCCCTTTTTCGGAAAGAGCCGGCAGACGCACTAATATCTTTTCGCTGGCATGACGCATCTGCTAGATCTTGTGTAGTAGTGCGTCGGATCGGCACATGCATGGTGATGAAACTTCTTGCAGAATCAGCAATGCAGGTTGCAACGATTCAGTCTGGGACGTAGGAGTTTCCTGGTCATCTGGTTGGGCCGGAGGAGTTTCCACTTTGTCCTCTCCTCCAAGGTCTTCAAAGGTACTTGGCAGTGGGACAAGATGAGTCCTGTCGCATCTTACAGATGTATATAATCTGTTTCAGCCCAATATTACCTGGGCTCTGCTACCCACCACTCAACGGTGCCTGGCTTGCCTAAGTCTACAATCCAGACTTCCGCATGGTCCTGTAAGTCTGGCATGGTGCATGCCCTGTGGCAACCATCATAGTGTGTCTTTTGCTTCTTACGGCACTCTTCGTCAAACGTCCGCAAGTTGTTGTAGTTAGGGAGTCGGGGAAGAAATGTCACAGCGGTTACTGGAAGTGATGTGTGCAGTTTTCTTCCCATCAGAAGCTCTGCCGGAGAGTAACCATTCTTGAGGGGACATGAACAGTAGGCAAGCAAAGTCAGGTAGGGGTTTTCTGCTTTATTCAGAGACTGCTTGAGTATCTTTACAGTAACTTCTGCTAAACCGTTCCCATGTGGGTACTTGGGACTTGATGTTACCTGCTCGAACTTGTAGTCACAGATGAAGCTTGCAACAATGGCGCTCCCAAATATTTGCAGAGGTGAAAACCAAGAGCCCAGAGTCAAACCCAATACAGTGTAACCTTGTTACCAAAGTACTAGGAGATCAAAAATTATTCACAATAAACTGACGTTCAAACTAAAGAGCGCTGGCGTAGGTTTTACCAACTATTTTTGAAGCACTGTCTGGAAATTACAGATGATGGAGTGAGTGCAGCTCATTTGAGCTGGGAACTCAAAGAAAAACATCAGCACACAAGTGAGCATTTAGGGACTATGAGTAGTGACCTGTGGTTAGCATTAATTGCAGGACTGCTGTGACGGTGAATATGTATACAACATGGCTGCACGCAGGTCAACCGCATCAATACGAATTTTCTCTTCTACTTGCTCTTACTCGCAAGAGCCAGAAACCAAGTCTCATCGTATACAATTTTACGCTGGCATCGTAAAGTGATGAGCGTAAAGTTAGTGATGTTTTGCTGTTTTCATTTAATGAAAATGGATTGAAGCAGATTTTTGGCCCAGGATGCAGCTTACTAGGAAGAAGCTAAGAGATTTCATTCTGCGAACATCAAGCTTCGGCGATACTATTGCTTTGGCCATGCCTTGGGCATCAGGCGTGCGGTGATTGGCTGGTTGAGCACTACATCATCCAATTTTGCTTAACCAGTCAACCAGCGCACGCCTGACGGCGATACTATCAATGAGTTGACACTGTAGCCAAAAGTGATCGTTGCAGAATACGTCGCCTGATCATGAACTATTTCATATGTTATAGAAGGCATGCAGAAAGATCATTCATAGCTCTGAACAACCATGTGAGAGGTGACTTACTCAAGAAAAATGACTATTACTAAGGCTATAGTGTACAGTCTCCAGCAAGCATCACATTGTAGGTGATCACTACAGGAACCGTCCTCTATGGGGTCTTCATCCTCATTTTCTTCTTCACTGCTCCCACCAATGGGTGTTTGCTGGTTGTCTGAAGGTGGAATATATTCCCCTTCTTGGCCCTAAATTCTACTTCAAGTAGACTATGTACACGAGAGTTCTTTCCATAAAATGCATGTGGAGAAAACGTCGCCATCCTCTAAGTGTGCTGTGCCACGAAAAGCGAAAATTCCTTCTAATGTGTCACTGAATTAATTGTGCTACCCTTGTATGAGGATGCTGTGAAGTGCAGTTATCGTAGTTGAAATGTTCACAAAAGGTGCTGCAATAAACACAAGGTTTGTGCATCTTGCAAACTTCCCAAAATCTTACTGAAACTGGCACACGTATGACCCCAATGGGTTTAGAATTAGTCAAATGAACAATGCACACTGTAACAGAGCAGTATTCAGTACACAGTACACATATGCTTACTGCAAAAACCAAAGAACAGCAATGCATTCTGCATATGCTACTTTCAGCAATAAAGACAATTCAGAAAAGTTAATGGACAAAATGAACTGGTAGTTCAGTATAAGACATGAATAATATATGGAAGCAAAGCTTTTCATGTTTCTGGTAAACAAATTCAAAATATATAGTGGGGTGTATGCTCAATTACGGAAAGTGTCATATTAACTATACCTCCTCGATCATCCTGATTATAACCATCACCGACAGGGCAAAGAAAAACAACTTTGTCCACCACAGTTATAGGGATTATAACCTATGTCTCCATTACAAAGTGCAATTAAACACTGAAAGCGATAACCATGCACTGCACTATACCACAGCTTTCATGCATGTTGGCTTTTATACATGGGTTATCGAAGGTTCCAGAGAAATCGCTAATGCCCACGTGTCTTCTAGAAAATTCTACTCAATTCGCGTCGCACATGAAATCAGATTACACAAGCTTTGGTGACAACAGACTACGGGTAAAAACATCAATAACATTAGAGAAATTTTTGATACATGTGGGCGCGTCCCACGCTGAGCAATAACATTTGTTAGATGGTGAAAGGTGGTCACCCGAAAATGATAAACAAGTGCTACATGTGTCATACAAGTATACGTAGATATATACTCACAATAAGTATATTGTTGCTCACAATACAAAAAATAGTAGAATGAAGAGCATGTATAGCATGCCTGATTAACTCAAGCAGGCTATGTGACCATTTGTCACGTCCCCATTTTAGAGAGGGGATGCCACTAAATAATAATAATAATAATAATAATAATAATCATCATCACCACCACTGTATAGTGCGGAGAGCATCGACACACAGCACGAGTCCCTCTCCACGTAGAAAATCACAATTGGAAAGAAACACTTTTTTCATCAAGCTGGATAGGTTCTGCCATGTCATCAAAAAAAAAATAGTGAGTGGTGGTGAGATGTTTATTTTCCGGATGGCTCCACTTTACTATTGAAGAATAAATTTACTGTCTACCATTACATCATGCAGACAGCAAAGTGACAGCATGTGGTGAGGAGCACATCTAGAGAAGCGCAACTTTCTGGGCACAGGAACTCCCGATTTTGGTGCGAATTGTGTCAAACTTCCAAACATACATTCTGCAAAAAGCTTTGACAGAATGAATTAATGAATGTGTGGTTTTTCTTGGCGCAAGGGCCAGGTATGGCCAAAGAGCGCCATGCAAGTGTTAATGATTTCGCAGTGGAGTGATGGGTTCTATGGAGTTGATGTGACGTGGCTGTAAAGGGGCCTAAAATATAGTCGCTGTAAAGTGCGTAAACTGTATGTGTAATAAAATTATGGCGATGACAAATGACGCGTACTATGAGCATTGAGGTGCATTTCAAAATAATGATACGATATTAAAAATTTCATGAGTTTCTAAAATTAACTAGAGCACCATGGCCTCGTTAGAGCCCTTGCGACACAAGGGCCTGGAGGCATGTGCTATAACTATCACAGCGGCATCCTCTGGAAAGAGGATGCGCTACGAGTTTAATGGTCTTATTACATGTAGCACAACATCATTTAAAAAGTTGAGGACTGTCTTGGTGTCAAAAAGTGGTTCCTTACCGAGAAACATAGCCGGATGTAGAGGGATGTTATAATGGTAAGCAAGCGGAAAATGTTTCTTTCTCTCCGTTTCGGCTTCCCGACACTCCAGGAGCACGTGGAGGACGGTAAGCCTCTCACCGCATCTACCACAGGTTGGAGGTTCACTTTCAGTAAGCAGATAACTATGGGTGCCAAACGTGTGTCCTATTCTGAGGCGACAGAATAGGACATCTGTTCGCCGAGATTTTGTTGGGGAGGGCCAAAGACCTATCTGGGGCTTTATAACGTGCAGTTTGTTATTTGTTTGCGCATCCCACGTGCACTGCCAGTGATGTCGCAGTTTATTTCGTAACAAAGGCCTCAGATCTGTGACAGGCACATCAGCGGTAAGGTTAACAGCTTGCGATGTGATTGACGTGGCCATCTCGTCCGCGAGAACGTTACCTTCGATTCCCCTATGGCCAGGGACCCAGCATATCATGATGTTCTGGTTAGATGAGTACGCTTTACACAATACCGAATACAGTTCATTCAATACAGGATTTTTATGTTTGTAGAGTGACATTAGGGCCTTCACGACGCTTAGAGAGTCTGTATAGACCGCTGCTTTTGGAAGTTTTGATCTTCTTATATGCTTCACAGCAGAGAGCAATGCATAGGCCTCGGCCGTAAAGATGCTTGTTTCCGGATGCAGTACATTGAATTCCGAGAAGGATGGGCCGACGGCTGCATAGGATACCCCGGCATTTGACTTCGTAGCGTCTGTGTAGAACTCTGCGCAGGAGTGTTTGTACTGCAGTTCTAGGAAATGCATTCTGATTTCAGCCTCAGGAGCGTGCTTTGTAACTTTTATAAAGGATATGTCACATTGTATCACCTGCCACTCCCAAGGAGGTAAGAGCTTGGTTAGGTGCATTAAGCGATGCTTGAGGAGTGGGACATGCATTTCATCGCTAAGCTCCTTCACACGCAGCGAGAAAGGCTGTCTTATGGAGGGGCGATTGCTGAAAAGTGTAGCGCACGTCATATCAGTAACGGTATGAAAACATGGATGTTCAGGATTGGAGCGTACTTTAAGGAAATATGTAAAGCTAATGTATGATCTCTGTAGGTGGAGAGACCATTCATTCGATTCGGCACATAAGCTTTCAATCGGGCTTGTTCTGAAAGCGCCCGTGGCTAAGCGGATACCTAGATGGTGAACAGGGTCTAGCATCTTTAGCGCGCTCGGGGCGGCAGAGTTATATACCACGGCACTATAATCTAATCGCGACCGGATGAGGCTCTTATAGAGATTCATTAGGCACTTCCTGTCACTACCCCACGTAGTCTGGGATAGAAGTTTCATTAGGTTCATTGTTTTCAGACACTTTTCTTTAAGATGTTTAATGTGTGGGACGAAAGTAAGTTTATTGTCGAGTATAACACCTAAAAATTTGTGCTCTTTGTTTACAGGTATCTGATGTTCACACATTTCCAAGCAAGGATCCGGAACCAGGCCTCTCTTCCTTGTAAACAGCACACAAGAACTCTTTTGAGGATTGATTTTAAAACCATTTTTCTCTGCCCCCCCTAACACCTTGTTCAAACCAATGCTGTACCTGTCTCTCGCATACTGCGAGGTTACAGCTAGGATTTGAAGCCTATTTGAATGTCGTCCACATAGACGGAATACAGAATGGCCGGTGGTAAGGAAGCACGAAGCGTTGTCATCTTAACAATAAAAAGTGTGCAACTGAGCACGCCTCCCTGGGGTACACCAGTTTCTTGTGTAAAAGGACGTGACAGCACATTGCCGACTTTCACCCGGAAGGTACGATTGGACAAGTAGCTTTTTATTACGTTGAGCATATTACCATGAATGCCCATTTCCGATAAGTCTCGCAAGATCCCGTATCGCCACGTTGTGTCATACGCCTTTTCCATATCGAGAAATATCGAGAGGAAGAACTGTTTATGTATAAATGCGTCCCGGATATTTCCTTCAATACGTACAAGATGGTCGGTTGTGGAGCGCCCTTCTCGGAAGCCACACTGATAGGGATCAAGCATTTTGTTCTGTTCAAGGAAATGTATCAGTTGCCGATTTATCATTTTTTCAAATACCTTACACATGCAACTTGTGAGGGCTATCGGGCGGTAGCTTGCCACTGAAAAAGGATCTTTGCCTTGTTTTAAAACAGGGACCACAATGGCTTCTTTCCATGCGGTCGGAAGGTACCCTGCGTCCCAGATAGTGTTGAAAAGTGTAAGTAGTGTCACTTGCGTGTCATTGTGTAAGTTTTTCAGCATTTCGTACATGATTCTATCAGATCCTGGTGCGGAGCTCTTGCATGCGCTCAAGGCAGCTCTCAATTCGGCAATACTGAAAGGACGGTTGTAAGGCTCATTCTCTCGACTTTTTCTTGTTAATGGCTTATGTTCTTCTATTTGTTTATATATGAGAAAAGATTGCGAATAATTGTTTGAACTTGACACGCTCTGAAAGTGCTCCGCAAGTGAGTCTGCCTGATCTTGCAGTGTATCGCCCTGTGTATTTACCAGAGGGAGTGAATATGTTTGTCGCCCTCTAATTCTATTTACCCTGTTCCAGACTTTGGCCTTGTCTGTAAACGAGTTAATGCTCGATAAATAATTCTGCCAGCTTTCTCTTCTGGCCAGTCGGCGGGTTCTCCTGCCTTGGGATTTTACTTGCTTAAAGTTGACTAGATTCTCTGCAGTGAGAGAAGCGCGTAGCAACCCCCACGCTTTGTTTTGTTTCTTACGAGTGATCCTGCAATCTTCGTTCCACCATGGGACCCGCCGTTTACATGCCAAGCCATTTACTTCTGAAGCTTTGATAGACTGTGAAATGGTGGCATTGCTGAAGCAGGTGATGGCTCTGACAATGAATATGTGTTGGAGCTTCACAGTGACTCTGACAGCAAAAGTAGTGACAGAGAAGTTGAGATCAACTGAATAAGCCAGTCACAACACCTGTGAAATCTAAAGAATGGCATGACTTGTGGAGCCATAAGAGCTCAGTTGGTTTTTCAAGGTAGTCCTGTGAAGGACTATGATGTTGTCTCGTGTGCTGCCCTGTGCTTCAAGATTTTTCACACGAAAACAAGCTTCTGAAGTGAAGAGCATAAGACCATGTTAAATAAATGGAATTTATTGCATATCAAAGTCTTGTAAAAAGCATTTTTCTTGTTTACGAAAAAAAAAAAAAAAGCTCGTCAAAGCACAGTCATTCTTGAGTTGACAATTCTCCAGTTAAGGGGTTAACATTCACCTAAATCTACTAAGTACATGAGCGTTTTTTTTTGCATTTCACCCCCAATAAATTGTGGCCACTATGGTCCGGACTGAACCCACGAGCTTGAGCTCAGCAGCACAACACAGCCACTGGGTTGCCGGCCATAGAGGGTAACATTACGTGGTGCCCCTTGGCATACTGATCTGTATTGGCTTTCATTTCCCCTAAATATAGCATCCTGCATTTCACAACAGGAGTCAAACCGGCACCCACAGTTTCACACAAGTTTTCCACATCTGCGTGCATACATGCTACCCTTGCCTTTCTCGCACTTAATGGCAGTGCTTAAGGCTGCTTAAGTGGCTGCTTTAGCAAGCACACTAAAGGTACTAGTTTAGAAGACTATATAGAAGATTAGACTGTAACTGTCACATTTGGCAACCTTTCCTATGTTTCTTTTCTTTTCTTTTTTCTCTCCCCCCTCTCTCTCTTTTTAGTATGGTGCTATATTACATACGCTTCCCACCACTATTCTTGGCTGAGTGACAATGAAATTTTTTCACTACTGTGAAAAAGACTTGCAGCTTACACTGTCGATAAATTAGCTAGCAAAGAGCTCATATTTATCAATTAACGTGTGTGTTGGTTTTATTTATTTGTTTTCCTCGTGCTGCGACACCTTTTTTTCCTTTTTGTCTTCGCTTTTACACAAACTTCATTTATTTTTCTGACTCCACAGCTGCTTCATTAGTTCAAAGTAAGGATCTTGTTTCATCACCGCATGCACTTCCTTTGCTTTTCAACACTCCCAAACCCCATAAAATTGAATAAATCTGAAAACTCACGCTGCTGGTTTTCAATTCTAAAGCACCGGTAGTTCTTGTGCTCCGATTTTATTTGCTTCACATATCTGATATTCAATAGGGCCACTCGAACTCGGTCTTTCGCCTTGTCAAGGTTTTTTGGATCCGCCTCATTCCAGATCCTCTTTAAGACAGCCCAGTCCTGAAATCAAGCAGCACCCAGAAAACACGTAAACTGCATTGTGTCTGTAATTCATTGTTGGATACGCCTGTTGCTGTGGTTACAAAGTGCAATGCTTGCACAAAAAATAATAATTGGCCACTGGTTTCAAAACAACAACTGGCGTAGTGTATACTATAAGGTTGACATGAGCGACAATCCTGTCCAATGTTGAAAGTTCAAGAACAAGTACATCTTCAAACAGGGCAGACAATACATGGCAAACATGCATCAGACAGCATGCAATCAGGGTCATTTTTTAAAATTTTTTTCGTCATACGCAGGGTCGTTGACCCTGCGTATGACGGGTCGATATTTTTTTTATTCGAGATTCTAATTCTTCTGATTCCAATTTCTCTAGGGCGACTGTAAAGTGAAAAAAAATATATTTTGCGTTGGCATATATGTACTATTTATTAATAATAACAATAAAAAAGAAAGTAAACTTATAAGAATGAAAAATATGACGCATTGTTATACACATAGTTCAAGGCTTAGAAAATGCGCACACGAGAATATTTCGCAAGTATCAAATGTTCCTGCTCTTAGACTAATATTTACGTCCATAGCGTAATCAAACTGCGTAGGTGAGCGCACTCAAGAAAACTGTGTGGATGTGTGCCCGTCAAAAAAGTAACACGTGTGACAAACTTCTGCTAATCTTCATCTTATCGCCAACCAGAGGCAATTGGTTTTCGCAAGTCTCCAAAAAAGAAAAAGAAAAGCAAACGCATGCACGGTGGCATCCTTCCTATGTGAACCCTTGTGAGCACTAAATGAGCGAGAAACAGGTGGTCGCCCTTTGAGCGATTAGTAACGATATAGCCATCGGTGTTGCGAGCGCAAGAAGCTGAAACTGCCCGCAGAACAAAACCCAAACTGCCACCCACTCGCGCTCACGCCAATGCATGAGTGGTAGTATATAGACACGCCGGAGCAAACTAGCTCTAAAACAAACCATACAATGAAAACCGAGAGAGGGAGGCGCGAGAAAAAAATTCCCTGTATTCCCATATAGTGGCAGCACATGTCAGGAAAGAAAGAAATTAGGAAATTGGCGCACTTTTTAAACGTAAAGATGGCGCCGTAAATATACGGCATCGACCATCTTGGACTTGTTCATGGTGCTGATATTTATGTCATTGACCATGAAAGGGTTAAGGTAAGACACCTAAAGGATGACAGAACACAATGATTGAAAATAGGTTTCTTTGGATGCAAAATGACAAATTTTGCGAATGCAAGTCGCATCATTGTGCTGGTTTCTACTGCATTTATTCTGATCTAAGTTGCAACCCAGAACTTGAAATGCCCAAAAATGAAGTTTCTTTGAACGTACTAAGCCAACCAGAAGATTAACAAAAGAAAAAATGTACTTTTATTTACCATGCTAGCATAACTGCCAACTTCTCCAAATTACTCCTAATGTTTACGAATTTTCTTGACTGGACAAGAAAAATCTTTCTTTTGGACAAGAAAAATCAAGGAAAAGAAATGGGCATGGGCAGGACATGTAATAAGGAGGGAAGATAACCGATGGTCATTAAGGGTTACGGACTGGATTCCAAGGGAAGGGAAGTGTAGCAGGGGGCGGCAGGAAGTTAGGTGGGCGGATGAGATTAAGAAGTTTGCAGGGACGACATGGCCACAATTAGTACATGACCGGGGTTGTTGGAGAAGTATGGGAGAGGCCTTTGCCCTGCAGCGGGCGTAACCAGGCTGATGATGATACGAATTTGAGCCTGTATTATAATTTTACAAACTTTGCCTCAAGTTTTACAAAAAACTTATTCTGTTTGCGAAAATGTATAGCATGTCCGTCTCCATACCTTCTGCTGTAAGTGTTGTCACGTTATAGTGACAGTGAGAACAGAGTAGCAAACTGTGTAACATAAAACAACATTATATTGGGCAAACCTATGCCCACAAAAACAAGTGAGACTCGAAGCACAAGGATAGCAACCAGCACAGTCGCCAATTGCCGAAATCTGATCTGCAAGTGAAGCGTGTTGTCTCTTATACATGACTTGTTGAAGGTTCCAGTGCAATTGCTGGTGCCCACATTCCTTCTGAAAAGTACTACACAATTCGTGTTGCACATTATCTGATTAAACAAGGTGCGGTGAGAACATACACAAGAGATAGAATAAATGATAACATTCGAGTAAGCTCCAAATAATGCTGGCATGTCTTGTGCTGAACGATAACACTAAGTTGTTAGTGGCTGAAATGCAGCCCCTGGAAAAAGGATAAACAAGTACACATGTCAGTATTTTGCTGGTGAAAGGATGCAAGAGGAATGCTTCTTGCTTCATCAAGTATATACAAACAAGTTCTTGAAACAGCTAGGTAAAATTGGCAACAGCCAGATTGCTGAAGAAGTCACTTTGACCTAGGAACAGTTTGTTGCTTGTCATTATTTGCTGTTCCAAGTTTGCTGCTGCCCAGGGTGCTGCGTCTAAAGTGAAATCCTTGTTACTTGATCAAGTATGTATGTATCTATGAAAAGAGGTGTGCTCAGGGAAAGCTTAAAAAAAAAAATGTGTGTTATCTCCCCACTTTCTCTCCCCAGGCCCCGCGCATTCTGCAGGATTTTACGAATTGCAAAGTTCACAGGTTGGCACATATGCATGCTAGTCCCAACTGTTTTTAATGATTGCACATCAACATCATCAGCCTATTTTTATGTCTACAAAGGCCTTCTCTGCCGGCAATTTACAATTGCCCCTGGCTTCACTAGCTGATTCCAACTTGCATCTGCAAATTTCCTAATTTCATCACCCCACCTAATTTTCTGCCGTCCTCGACTGCATTTTCATTTCCTCCGCGCCCATTCTGTTAATTCTTATGGTCCACCAGTCAACTTCCATATACATTACATAGTCAGTCCAGTTCCATTTTTACAGCGAAGCTGTATTTGGCTAGTTTCCAGCAGACCGATGTCCACACACCAAAACCCGTGGGCCGATCCATAAGATAGCACAATACCAGGCCCACTTGCGGCGGAGGTAACGCAGGCTTCAAGCACTCCGCCAACTTGCAAAAATAGGTATAATATCTCGCGTCCAAATACAACCTGTATCAGATATTAAGCTGATAAGAACAGATACTGCACTTTGACCCGTGTTGGCCATGTCTATATATGAATACCTCCTATATGAATACAACAATCAAACCCCGGCCCCTCAGTCCCCAGCAGCTGTGAAGCAACTGACCACAGCGGTGGTCAGACCTGTGATGCAGCAGAGGGTGCTAAGAATTCCTAGTTCCGGACAGGCCGTCATTGGAATCTGAACCTGGCAACGTTTAACGCTAGAATGTTATCTAGTTAAAAATTTAATTGAATTATGGGGCATCACGCGCCAAAACCACTTTCTGATTATTAGGCATGCCGTAGTGGAGGACTCCGGAAATTTCGACCACGGGAATGTTTAATGTGCACCTAAATCTAAGTACACGGGTGTTTTCGCATTTCGCCCCCATCGAAATGCAGCCGCCGTGGCCGGGATTCGATCCCGCGACCTCGTGCTCAGCAGCCCAACACCATAGCCACTGAGCAACCATGGCAGGTAACATTATCTAGTGAGGCGAGTCTAGCAGTGCTATTGGAGAAATTTGAGGGTAGTAAATGGGATATAATAGGGCACAGTGAAGTTAGGAGGACAAAAGAAGCATATACAGTGCAGAAAAGTGGGCAGGTCCTGTGCTACCGAGGCTTAGCCGAGAGACGAGAACAAGGAGTCGGACTCCTGATTAATAAGGATATAGCTGGTAACATACAGGAATTCTATAGCATTAACGAGAGGGTGGCAGCTGTCTTATTGTGAAACTTAATAAGAGGTACAAATTGAAGGTCGTACAGGTCTACGCCCCTACATCCAGTCATGATGACCAGGAAGTCGAAAGCGTCTATGAAGACTTGGAATCGGCGATGGTTAAAGTCAAAACAAAATACACTATACTGATGGGCGACTTCAATGCTGAGGTAGGCAAGAAGCAGGCTGAAGACAAGTCAGTGGGGGAATATGGCATAGGCTCTAGGAATAGCAGGGGAGAGCTATTAGTAGACTTTGCAGAACAGAATAATATGCAGATAATGAATACCTTCTTCCGCAAGCGGGATAGCCGAAAGTGGACGTGGAGGAGCCCGAATGGCGAGACTAGAAATGAAATAGACCTTATACTCTGCGCTAACCCTGACATCATACAAGATGTGAACGTGCTCGGCATGGTGCGCTGCAGTGACCATAGGATGGTAAGAACTCGAATTAGGCTAGACTTGAGGAGGGAACGGAACAAACTGGTACATAAGAAGCTGATCAATGAGTTAGCAGTAAGAGGGAAAATAGAGAAATTCCGGATCAAGCGGAACAAGTATTCGGCTTTAACTCAGGAAGAGGACCTTAGTGTTGAAGATACGAACGACAATTTCATGGGCATCATTAAGGGATGTGCAATAGAAGTCGGTGTTAACTCCGTTAGACAGGATGCCAGTAAGCTACCGCAGGAGACGAAAGATCCGATCAAGAAACGTCAATGTGTGAAGTCCTCTAACACTACAGCTAGAATAGAAATGGCAGAACTTTCCAAGTTAATCAACAAGTGTAAGACAGCTGACATAAGGAAGTATAATATGGAGAGAATTGAACATGCTCTCCGGAACGGAGGAAGCCTAAAAGCAGTGAAGAAGAAACTAGGAATTGGCAAGAATCAGATGTATGCGTTAAGAGATAAAGCCGGCAATATCATTACTAATATGCATGATATAGTTCAAGTGGCTGAGGAGTTCTATAGAGATTTATACAGTACCAGTGGCACCAAGGACGATAATGGAAGAGAGGATAGTCTAGAGGAAATTGAAATTACACAAGTAATGCCGGAAGAAATAAACAAAGCCTTGGGAGCTATGCAAAGGGGGAAGGCAGCTGGGGAGGATCAGGTAACAGCAGATTTGTTGAAGGATGGTGGGCAGATTGTTCTAGAAAAACTGGCCACCCTTTATATGCAATGCCTCATGACTTCGAGCGTACCGGAATCTTGGAAGAACGCTAACATAATCCTAATCCATAAGAAATTTAAGGGGACACCAATGACTTGAAAAATTATAGACCGATCAGCTTACTGTCCGTTGCTTACAAAGCATTTACTAAGGTAATCAGGCAGGATCAGGATCAGGCAGGATTCCATAAAGGCTACTCAACAATAGACCATATTCACACTATCAATCAGGTGATGGAGAAATGTGCGGAATATAATCAACCCTTATATACAGCTTTCATTGATTACGAGAAAGCGTTTGATGCAGTCGAAACCTCAGCCGTCATGGAGGCCTTGCGGAATCAGGGTGTAGACGAGCCTTATGTAAAAATACTGAAAGATATCTCTAGCGATTCCACAGCCACCGTAGTCCTCGATAAAAAAAGCAACAAAATCCCAATAAAGAAAGGCGTCGGGTAGGGAGATACGATCTCTCCAATACTATTCACAGCGTGTTTACAGGAGGTATTCAGAGACCTGGATTGTGAAGGATTGGGGATAAGAGTTAATGGAGAATATATACACTAGTAACTTGCGATTCGCTGATGATATTGCCTTGCTTAGTAACTTAGGGGACCAATTGCAATGCATGTTCACTGACCTGGAGAGGCAAAGCAAAAGGGTGGGTCTAAAAATTAATCTGCAGAAAACTAAAGTAATGTTTAACAGTCTCGGAAGAGAACAGCAGTTTACGATAGGTAGCGAGGCACTGGAAGTGGTAAGGGAATACATCTACTTAGGACAGGTACTGACCGCGGATCCGGATCATGAGACTGAAATAATCAGAAGAAAAAGAATGGGCTGGGGTGCGCTTGGCAGGCATTTTCAGATCATGAACAGGAGGTCGTCATTATCCCTCAAGAGAAAAGTGTATAATAGCTGTGTCTCACCAGTACTCCCCTATGGGGCAGAAACCTGGAGGCTTACGAAAAGGGTTCTACTTAAATTAAGGACGACGCAACGAGCTATGGAAAGAAGAATGATAGGTGTAACATTAAGGGATAAGAAAAGAGCAGATTGGGTGGGGGAACAAATGCGAGTTAATGACATCTTAGTTGAAATCAAGAAAAAGAAATGGGCATGGGCAGGACATGTAATGAGGTGGGAATATAACCGATGGTCATTAAGGGTTACGGACTGGATTCCAAGGGAAGGGAAACGTAGCAGGGGGCGGCAGAAAGTTAGGGGGGCGGATGAGATTAAGAAGTTTGCAGGGACGACATGGCTACAATTAGTACGCACGATCACCTTGGCTACGGTGAAGCAGTGTGCGCCCTTGGAGTGCGTTGAGGTGCGTGTCTGTTCGATGTGCCGGGATTCGTTAGTAAAAGGTGTCGTGCCACATTTTGCAACAATACACGGGTATGTATACCCCCGGTGCCTCATCATCCGAGGCTCAACATTGTGGAGGAGCAACTAGTCGCGCCTCACCTTCCATTTATGTGCATACAGTGCTTGGCGCATGCAATGAACAGTTCGCCATTAAGAGGCAGGTCATTCATGTCCCCATCGATGTACAAGAGGTCCGATGCCTGCCCCGGAACATCAGTGACGACAGTGCCATTGATGCACATATCAAGCGTCAGTTACTCTCCAAGCCCAACCATAGAAGAGGCCTTGTGAAAAATAAAGACTGTAGAAAATCATGAAGTCATGTGCATGTGTCTTTATTCAATCAATATAGTAACCACCATACATTACATCAATAGAGTCAATCACCACATACGTATACACAGCTCCGCTGGTCATCCTCCTTCACAGAGTGGAATGGCACTGAATTTTTTCTTCAGGATGTCAACTAGAATATTGGCTATTCCCGTTTGCTTTCTGATCCACAGCGCTCTCTTCTTGTCTCGTGACTCTTGCCTAACTCAATTCCTAATGTTTCTTGTTCCACCGCTCTTTGTATGGTCCGTAACTTGTTTTTGACCTTCTTTTTTCACCTCCAAGTTTCTGCCCCATATGTTAGCACCGGCAGAATGCAATGATTGTACACTTGTCTTTTCAATGACAGAGGTAAGCTCCCAGTTATAATGGTATGGTGCTTAAACTTAAGCAAACTTGGGAATGGTCACTCCCATAAAACATTTTCGACATGCCAGGGGGGGGGCTCATGGGGGCGATCCCTTTCCCATGCACAGAACAATGTAGTCTCACTCATGGCGCCCCTATACCTCATTCCGGATCGTGTTTACAATAACTGCTGAGGGGGTATCAGTGCTAAAATTTCCACATACAGGTAAAGATTGGACGAGCGCATGCATAAAACTTGGGGGCACAGTTGCTCCCCGTCAGGCCTTCGTGTTGTCAAAGAACTTCTTATTTCTAGTACTTGAGCATATCTTTGATCATGTTGCGTGGAAGAAAAGCATCCCGAAAATATTGCAACTTGCTTGTCTAGGAAACACATAGTAAGGAACCCCCACCCCCTTTTCTTTCCCTTGTCTCTGACTTTCATTATGTTAATAAACTTGAGAAAAGCTTGCTGATCAGGCTAGTTTGCACATGCTGTTAAGAATGAAAACAGGGCAAAAAACAGGACAAGAAAGAAAGACCTACAGAGTGCTGATTTGCGCACAGCAAAATATATCAAGGACAGGAGCGCTGGGCCAGGGAAGCTAAGAAATCGCCACAACAAACAGGTGGGAAGGCAGATAGGTGAATGGCCTCAAAGTTCACACAGAAACAGAAATATAGGAATATTAGGGGCCACCGCACTATTCAACTACCCAGTGAATGTTGATGAATGTACAGACACTAATGGAAAAGAATTTTAAGGAGGGGAGTGAGGTGATGGATACGAGCAGGGTACAGGGGGGGGGGGGGTAAATTGTACATAAAAGGCATCAAGAACAATGTTGGAAGATAATTATGGACATAGGGAGAGCGTCTCGTCACAGCCCCGCCGCTCAACACCAGACGGCTGTGGCCAGTCGCCTCACTAAGGCTCACCTACACCGTCATAACACGTGCTGATTGCTGCGAAGAGCCCATCTTAACTGAACGTCTCGGCAATTTTCAGAATACATGGGTGTCAGGAGACACAACAATTTCAAATCTCTCGAAGCTACTGGCCCTCATTTTACTGCGAACTACGGATGCTGTAATTTTCACAAAGACTTCTATACAGGAAGAAGTCCTGCTTCGGACTGTCTGCCTCATCAATTCCCGAGTGTGATCAAATAACAATGCGCGTTGCGTGATGATACCATGATCGCAAGTTACTTCCAAACATCTCTTCAAATAACTCGGACAGCAGGTCACCAAAAGTGAGTGAAACATGCATAATATGATCGAAGTTCTAGCGCAAGGCTCTGTTTGTGCATGTTTAAATCTAGAATAATATGGCATGCCCACAACACTCAAAGCGCGATTGTGTGATAGGTGACTTACAAAATAGTGCGCGCGCCCTCTTCCATACTTAACCATGGCTGTACTACTCACTAGAAGATCTGACTCGAAAACAATGGTTATCTCTACTGTTACCTGGACTGAAAGAAGTCTGGGCTGCAAACAAGACACATGATAGTGTGCTGTCTTGTTTTTGTTTGGCCCCATTTTTGGTGCGGTTCGTTTTTCCAAGTCATGTACCAGCTAGGTCATCAACATACATTATACAGATGCATCAATTCGTAAATTAAATTTCTTTTTTTTACTATAATCATTTTTAAAAAAGCATTACGATGACAGCATGATTTCATGCGAAGTGGCTGCACGCCTTAGCAATGAAAAACCTTTGTCAGAAGTTACACAAAGTGCTGTTTCGGCAACGACGTGCATCCTTGATGGTAAAGTATTCTTGTCAGGGGAGTGCTAGGAGTTCATCTTTGTGTGGTGTACAATCTCCACATACATATATATATATATATATATATATATATATATATATATATATATATATATATATATATAGAGAGAGAGAGAGAGAGAGAGAGAGAAGAGAGAGAGAGATGAAGGAGGGGTAGATGGCGGCAGAGAACTCCCCCCCACCCGAAATAGAAATAAATTTTTCTGGCTATGCCACTGCAGGCAGCTGTGGAAGACGTCGATGACGGACGTGCGAGCAGTGGCCCGAGAAATTGCTGATAATGAGCGTTTTTGCTCGCACAGATGAAAATTTGACAGAACCCTAGCCATAGACAGCTTCGCTGTAAAATTTAATTGGCTACTGTTAATTCGATCCTGACGGCACAGGCGAAATTGCTCTAACTGCCTGGTGAGTTGAATCAAAGGAGATGCAGAATAAGGTGCCAAAACACACTGCTGATTCACGTGGTAGCATTTGCCCTATTCTAACACGCCTCCAAATCAAATGCACACCCATTTTCTATGTGTTCAAAGTAGAAAACTAACATATAAATGACATTCCTACGTTAGTTTGAATTCCCACAACTCTTGATATAGCCAACTTTAAGCTGTCTAGGTCTTAATATTTGCATACGGGCAGGCTGCAAGGTCGCAGAAAGGTCTTATAGCTCCGAAAGGAAGAAGAAATCTAACGTGCACCAGATTGTTTTTAGGAAGAAATATAGTTGCACAATGGCGGGGGGGTTGTCCCTAAAGTCAGCTTTGCCACACACTTATTTTGTTGTTAAAGTCGGCTCCGCCGCAGTACACCCGGGTTATGCGGTAAAGCATGTGGTTGCTAAGAAGGTGATTTTGGTTTTGTGACCGATTGCACCGTGCAAGCAATTTTCGGCACAAGAGTCAGGTAATTGCCGCGATCAGACATTGTGAGCTGCGATTGAGGCAGGCCCAAAGTAGGCATTTTCGGCGACAGGGGGCCGCTATCGGGGTCTCTATAGCGTTCAGGCGCGTGCGTGCTCACTAGTCAAGTTCGAATTATCCGGCAAAGGCCAATGTTAGGATGGAAATAACGAAAGTTTAGGCCCATAGAAATCCATGGGCGCAAACCGGAACCTTCAGTCGCGATCGAATTAACCGAAAGATCAGATTAACCGGAGCAGAATTAGCGGAAGTCTACTGTATTACTTTTTCATTGACATATTAACTTTACTGTGCGTACTTATTTCAACTGACCACTTGAGGGTTATATTATTTGCTTGAGATCCCTTCGAGTCGACTTGAATACATGAAAAAAATGTTTATGAGTTGTGGAGTTTCGGGCGCTCACGGTGGTTTTGCGACGCCATTGCGTTGCGTTTCCGGCAGCTCCGTGTCCCTCTCCTCCCTGTCTGGACGGGATGGCGGCGGGTCATAAAACACTGTCACTCGGCTGCAATCCCGCCCACGGGAATGGGAACGGGCTTCACCCAATGGCCGACTTTCGACGGGATTCGGGTCCTGCTTGCGTGCACTCCAGGTATGCGCGCGCAAGACAGAACCTGAGGAGAGCACATCGGGGCGTCAGAAGGTGCGCACGTGTTCCTCTCTGCCAGCGGCGTTCCCTTTGTCCGCCGCCGGCCAATGGTCACTTCGGCTCATCGGGGTCCCAGCCTCGGCGGGTGCACGCACTCTTCCGTCGTTTCGATGTCCCGAGGCAGCACCGCCCGATCGGGCCCCCGTCTGTTGTTCTGTTTCCATTTCCTCTGCTGCGGGGGTGCGCGACGGCAGGCGTTGGTCGAAGGATGGGCGGCCTCTTTCTGGTGGGTTTTGTTCTCTGTCGCGGTGCGCCGTTAGCGGCCACCGGCAACCATTTGGCCATGTTTTGTGCCTTAATTAGATTTAGATTCGGAAGTGTTGTTTAAACCGTGTTTGTATCGAATTCCAGCTTAATAAATGTTCTTTGTTGCTGAGAGCTTCGCCTTAGCTTCGCCTTCCCCTAGCTGGAAGTATGACTGGTTATATTGCCTAAATAGGCCGTTTAGCTATGCACAATCGACAGAGGTTATAACACGAGTTTTTGCGAGTTATCTTGCGATTAGGGCGCCCAGATGTCACAAAACTAGACAAAAATACAGGGCCCAGCTTTGAAACACATTATGGAATTGAGCCACAGCAGGCACAGTATGCGCTTGCCCTAGCATGGGGCATACAACATATGCATGCCGTGTATCCCACTTAACTGGGAGCAAGCTTAAATATGAATTGAGGCCTTCCGTTTGGACGAAATTACCTATATATATGTTGCTCTATGAGCGTCTCAAAAAGCTGCCAATATTTTTTGTCTTCTAATTGTGTAATTAGTAGTGAACATCAATATAAAATATTGATTTTCAACTTTATGGCCACAATGTTGTAACAAAGTGTGTAGAGCACATTTGAAAACATATATTGCTTTGAACTGTTTGCGACGCGTTACCTTTGGTGTAGCAAATTTTTCGGCAATTAAAATAATTCCTCTGTGCATGCAGTGTTTTAAAATGTGCTCTACAAATTATTTATTGACATTGTGACCGTAAAGTTAATTTAAATATGTGTTATCTAATCAGTACCAAAATACTCAACAATAACCCAAAATTCTGGAGGCTTCTGCATGATGTTGCAGGCATCCGCACCGAAGATTTTTAGTTTGCTCCGCTTTAGTTGGCGCGCCCGATATATTCCACTTAAGGCACAGTGGTGCCCAGCCGATCGTGCGCTCACCTTAAAGAACTGTACAGGAGGGTCCCTCTGAGAAATTCCTTGGTCCTGACTCCAGCGGATGCGGAAAGTGCCCTCCTCCTGGTCAATCCACTCCAGGTCCTGGCCATAGCGGCGGTTGTACAGGCGGGGCAGCAAGAAACGAATGAACCGTCTCCGTCGCGGGGCGAGACGGGGTGGGAGTCTCTCTCTCTCGAGAATGTCCCTGCAAACCACAGTGCCGACATATCAAGATCAACCGCTGCGCGCTACCGCCGGCACCATGCGAAAGGGAGTGGCGCACACTCGCCACAACTCGTCGAGGCCGCTACAATTGATTCGCGGTTGTTGAACACAGAGAAATTATGTCGATCCAAAGGACTGCGGGAATCGATGTAAACGAAGTTTTCCGTTTGCGTTGATTGACGGTAATAGGAGGTGATGCTTACGGCGAATGTTCAAGTTCATCATCGTTTAATGCAATAATATAGTTCTAGAGTGGTGAGCTGATGTTAAAGGTTCATGCGTGCACCACTTGTGTTCAGGGGTGTAGCCGGGGGGGGGGGGAGGCTTACGAGGCTTCAGCCCCCCTCGCCCCGAAACTGTTTCGTGCTGTCATGCACCGCCGACCAACACAACCCCCGGCGCCGGAAATCATTCTGGATTCTGTCAAGAATGCCTTTATCGCGCTCGAAAACACATTTCGGCGCAAACATTGCGAACTCGGGCTGGATATTGCGGCAACGCCCATGCACCTGGAGCCCCATCCGAGCACGAAGTTTTATTGGTGTTTTGATGGCGAGCGGGCTCGTTGCGGCATCTCGCGGAGGCCGCGGAATCTACGGAGCGCATGGATTTCAATTCTGAAACTTTATGGGTATAAACTTCACATCGACCCGCCGCGGTTGCTTAGTGGCTATGGTGTTGGGCTGCTAAGCACGAGGTCGTGGGATCGAATCCCGGCTACGGCAGCCGCATTCTGACGGGGGCGAAATGCGAAAACACCCGTATACTTAGATTTAGGTGCATGTTAAAGAACACCAGGTGGTCGAAATTTTCGGAGCCCCCCACTACGGCGCGCCACATAATCAAATCATGGTTTCGGTGCGCAAAACCACGTAATATAAAAGTTCTCATAATCTTTTTATGCGAAAGGTGCACTGACGTTTTGGTTTAGATATTCAATTTCGGAACTTTCTGGGTTTAATGTTTGTATAAACATTTAACGCCAAAGGTGCATCAACTTTTCTGAAGTCGTACAAAGGACTATACAACGAAACAAGCTAAATCAGCACACTATCACACAAGTTGACAAAGCACGCAGCGAGGTCCTGTAAGACGAAGCGTTGTGGTGGCTTATTTGTGCCGTCATGACATAGAAATGAATATCAAAAAAATTTTTTTTTCACCTGCGCCAAAGCATCCATGTCAAGACACTAAAGCCAGCAAAGGCACCTACGTTCTTACTTATTTTTCTACTTTGACTTTTAGTCGAGGGGACACATTGAGCCTCTTCAGTTTTCTTGTTCTCGCTACCCGCAGGCTGCCAGGGCCAGCCAGAGCGCATGCGTTTTTCTCGAGTTGCCCCGACCACCGCGCGGCGCACTTCGGTGTGCGTTCGTGTTTCGCTGGCCGCGTGGAGTTTTGCCTGGCAGAGTTTTGGACGCTTTCTGGCCAACAGCTGGACGAGAAAAAGAAACAATGCATGGTCGCTCACCGCCTTCCCTGCGGGGACTCGACGGAGTGCAATACGTTCGCTTGAGCGAAACCTCTCCGAAAAGTTTTTTCTTGGAGGTGTAGGATACCGAGCAGTATGCGTACTGCTCGGTATCCTACCTGACGCTGTTCCCTGTGGAACAAGCATCTCACGTTTTTTCCGACATTCCTTCGATATCCACATTAGCTGCTCAAAGTAGGCATTCGATTGTGGCTAACATGCTTTCCTTCGGGTTTTTTCATTTCGGTGCCCCGGCCCCACAAAAGACACCGTTGTGGCGCAGCGAATTGTCGCATGGTGAAAGTTCTATTTTGTTACTTCTTTTGCGGAAAGTAATGGGCCACGGGGAGCTTAAATTGCCGGATACCCTTATTATATTGTTGCGATAGCAATTACATGGACACTTCGGGCGCATTCCTGCCGTCGCCGTCTCCCGCATGTTCCGTATGAAGTCCAAGAGCGATACCATTGTGAACCCGCGCCGCATGCTGCAAGTGCGAGTGAAAGCGTAGGGAGAGGGGGGCGAAGATGGTGGCTGGGTCTTCTATGCGCAAGGGAGCAAAGCGGTGAGGAAGCGCCCCGCGGGCGATACATCGGGGGAAGTGTAGGGAGGTGCGGTGGGCCTTAGGATTCTGTGACCTGTCAATCTGTCATCGCGCAACACGTTTATTTGCCTTGCTTGACGCATTATATACAGTGACTTTTTCTTAGATACTTAGATATATTGGAGAATTTTACGTATATTTAAATATCTTGTTGAGAGGTTTTCTGAATACGTGCAGTGAACCTTGCTTCCAGTGACAATTTCTTGCCCTTTATCAAGCTGTATCTTCGCATTTGTATATTTCATTGTATTGTCGCATTTCTAATGTACGAGGGCGAGTCAAATGAAAGTGAGCCAACCCACCCCGCGCAATAATGGTTTGGTTCATTATCTGCGAGGCATGCGCGTAGCACACAGGGATCTCTCATTTACAAAAGTGACACACAGATGCGAGGATAAATGTTTAATGCTCTCGTACACTGCGTTGAACATGGTTCTGTGACATAATGAACGCTCCAAAAGTTGAACAGCGTGGTGTCGTGAGGTTTTTGACAGCTGTAGAAAGGTGTTTCCCAAAAAGAAATTAGTCGCCGTATGGCTGCCGTGTACGTTGAACATAGCATATCATTGGCCACTTTGAAACGTTGGGGCAAACTGTTCAAAGAAGGACGTGAAAGTTGCAAAGACGATCCAAAACTGGACCAAACTCACCGTGCTATCATCCCCAACACAAATGCAAAGGTTGATGAGCTGATTAGACAAGAACGGAAGATAAGCATCGATGAACTGATAGAACATGTGAATATCAGTCACGGTTCGGTTCACACCATAATTCATGAATATCTCGGTTATCAGCTCTTGTGTGCGCAATGGATGCCGAAGATTTTGAACCACCGCCAGAAGACGGAGAGGTTCGGCGCTGTCTTGACTCATCGGATCCGGTATCACAATGAGGGCGACGACTTCTTTTCTGCAATTGTGACCGGGGGCGAATCATGGCACCACTATTACGAGCCTGAAACACGACGGCAAAGCTTACAGTGGAAACACTGAAATTCACCAACCACAAAGAAAGCAAAGGCCGTCATTTCCACCGGAAAGGTGTTATTGACTTTTTTTTGGATCGTCAGGGGCCATTACTAATCGAATTTGCTAAACCTGAAGAGACTATCAGCCGTTTGCAATATTGCAAAACGCTGGATCGGCTGTGTGGCGCTAACAAGAACAAACGACATGGAAAATTGACGAATGGGGTCATCTTGCTCCACGACAATGCTTGTCCCCACGTCCTTGATGTGGTTAATACAAAACTGGCAAAGTTCAAGTGGGAAACGCTGCAGCATCCGCCATACAGCCCAAACCTGTCGCCTTGCGACTTCCAAACTCTGGGGCAATTGAAAAAAACAGCTCAAGGGAACCAGATTCGCGTCGCGCGATGACGTGAAAGAGGCAGTTACAGAGTTTTTGAAGCAGCAACCCAAGGAGTTATATGAGACGGACATAGCGCGCGACTCGTTAGTCAGTGGGACAAATGTTTAAATTGCTCATGGAGACTACCTTTAAATGAAGTACCCCGTTTGTCATATATTCGCATTGGCTGACTTTAATTTGACTCGCGCTCGTATATTTTACAGAACTGCTTTTTATATGTGCTCTCTGTTGCGACTATAATTTCGGTGCAATTACTCACAGTACACGACCGGTGACAGCTGCTCCTGCGCAATACATTGGAACAAAGGACAGCGTCATTGAGATTTTTCCTTGGCCGTTGTATATGTACAAAAATGCAAACAAGGTTCTTGAATGACAATGTTTCATTAAAATTTGTGTCCTCAACTTCTTCATTTCATGGACTTTGCATTTTTCATATCAGCGACAAGCACTACTTTGCTGGTTTCGAACTGATATAGTTCTACAGTTCATGTGATATTTTCTTTACTTATTAAATAGACAGAAAAGATGAAAGCATTGATATCGGTTATTTGGCGCACAATTTTTGAGACATAAGAGTACATTCTTTTACGAAAAAATACCTATTATACTTGTCTTGACAGTGCATAGCATTCAAGAACTCGTTTGCAGAATCTTTCGAAATGGCAATGTAGTTATTATTCATGTATTTGATCTCTCGACGAATTCTATAAGGAAGAGGCCGAGCTGCAACGTGAGGCCCCCCCCCCTCCCCCCCCGGACGAAATTTCTGGCTACGCCACTGCTTGTGTTTGTCTACGTAGTACACGGAACACAGTGAGATGTGGTCGCTTGAGGCGCTGTTGTGTGTCATTGCTCATAGCCTGCAAAAAGGTTAGCCCTGTCACTGCCTCACACTGCACAATCCACCGTGGCAGAAGTGATACAAATTAGTTATGGGGCTTAACGTGTCAAGCCCACAATCTCAGTATGAGGCACAGGGCAGTGGCGGACTCCATTTTATTTTTGATCACCTGGAACTCTTGAACGTGCACCTAAATCTGAATACACGAGCGTTTTTGCATTTCGCCCCCGTCGAAGTGCGACTGCTGCGGTCGGTATCGAAACCGCGACCTCTAGCAACGCCATTGCCACACAACTACCGCGGCGTGTACAGAAGTGTTTACTTTATGGGAGGTCGCTTCCGCTGTGTCATCTAGACCCTGCGGTGTTTTAATGCGGCTTTGCGTCCGCACGCCCTACGTCAGTTATCAGCTTGCACGGGGATCATTTTTCAGAAATAGTAGAAACGTACCGTATATCGTACCTTGAATTTAAATTTATCGAGTTTGTCCGCAACTGCTGCCGTGTCTATAGTAGTAGCGTTTCCTTGCCTTCTTACGTCGCCTTTTGCCCCCCACCCCCTGTAAGTATGCGAGTGATGAGTGGCAAAGCTTTATTCACTCGTTGCGTGACGGCGTCAGTTCGACCCATTCTGTGCCCCTCTCGATCCCTACCTCCTATCTACCATTCTATCTACCTCCCCTCAGGACCGTTGCATATTAGTCGAAAGGTAATTGCTACAGCATCTGAGATGCCTGTGCGGGGCGGTCACGGATAATTACGGCATTAGAGGTGGTATTGCGGCGACTCCCGGGAGCTCCAGAGGGCACTGTCGTGACGACGCGATGGAAAGATCCAAACGAGTTTCTTGCGTCGCCTTTCTGCCGCGCTACTGCTATGCATATGCACGCTCTGAACCACCTCCCGAGTCTCGACGCGCCGTGCAAGACAGCGAGAGCAGCAACAGCAGCGGAAAAGTCGAAGAGGCAAAGAAAGCTTCGCTTTAAAAGGCATCATACCACGGGTGCCATATCTCGATCGGCTCGTGGAGTCACAGCGCCTGGTCGACCGGAAGACCTAACGGCGACCCGGCGTGATTTCTTGGCCTGGGCACAGCCCGCGCCCACCGTTTGAAGCCCAGGCCGGGCCCACACTGGCATGACCAAGCCCGGACCGGGCCTATTCATGACTAAGCCCGAACCGGGCCCACGGCTGCATGAATGGGCCCGGCCCGCACCGGAGGAACTGCACATGCCTTAAAGATGTAACTGCTTAGGTGGTATACATCAAAAGACATTACAATAATGCTGCACTGACAATGAAACGTTGGGGGAAAAAATCAACAGCACTCTACAGCTAAAAAAAAAAAACAAACTCAGTGCCCTGTCAATCTGTGAAGGATGATCTGCGAAGTTGTGTATGTGGATCCCTTAATGGTGAACTGCACTTTAGCCGCGGGTCGGCCCGGTATTGCACTGTCTTCGGGATCGGCCCACGTATGGGGAGTGCTTATAACTCCTGCTTCACCCCCGCCGCAGGTAGACCCGGTACTGCACTCTCTTCGGGATCGGCCCACGTATAGGGAGTACGTAACGCCTGCTTCACCCGTGCCGCAGGTCGGCCCGGTACTGCACTATCTTCGGGATCGGCCCACGTATGGGGAGTGCTTAACGTCTGCTTCACCCCTGCCGCAGGTCAGCCCGGTATTGCACTATCTTCGGGATCGGCCCACGTATGGGGAGTGCTTAACGCCTGCGTCACCCCTGCCGCAGGTTGGCCCGGTACTGCACTATCTTCGGGATCGGCCCACGTATGTGGAGTGCTTAACGCCTGCTTCACCTCCCCCGCAGGTCGGCCCGGCATTGCACTATCTTCTGGATTTTTTTCTGCATGCACACACGATAGTGGGGAAAGTAGCCCTTAACAGCTTCACTGTAAAAACGAAAAATCCCACAGACGCAAAGGCTTGGTTACAAATTTCCGGCAAGGCATTTGATTTAAAGCGTTCGTGTACACATGTTGAAAACAGGAAAAAACTATGCAGATTTGTAGAAACAGTTCTGAATTAATAAATAGCACTTGTATAGAAAGAAAAAGGCTTACAAATATATTAGGTGAACAGCAAGAAAAAGCAGCTGAAATTTTAAACGCGCATATTCTAACTTGGGCTCGGAAATACTGAGTGTGGATAAGGCATGCTGTCGGCAACGACGCTGCCGAGCCCACAAGGAAGCACGATTCTGATGTACAAATTTAAAGCCCACGAAGAACATTGTCAATGTGGTTATAAGGTGGAAGCCATCGATGTGTACTGCAGGCACAAAATAAAGTAATCGTTAATGCAGTGCAATAAATAAAAAGAGATAAGATAGAGCAATTGCAATAAAATAGTCGCATCGAGAGCAATAACAGACAAATCGGATGAAGAACAGTTATTAGTATCATTTTTGTTTTACTTTTGCGGTAACAACGTTTCTGTAGAAGAAAAACTCACGGGTTTTACGTGCCATAACCGCGATTTTGTTTTTGCTGCTCCTGATTTTGTTTGCTTAGGTAATTAAGAACCACGTTTTCGAACTTGTCACTTGAGCTTCGCACAAAATGCCTTGGATCCATGCAAAACACGCGCGTTTTCGAAGTCTCCATATAGAGCCATAAGCCCATGCCCGCCTTAAGGCATGCCAACCAGGCAGCCATTCATCTGCCATGGACTTTGATCCAGCTATTAATACGGAGACACCCTTTTCCGGTACTTCATCCACTACTCTTACCCCACAAGTATCCTACGCTGCTGTTAATCGACACACCTCGTCGTCCGCCTCTCCGTCTTAGATTAATTCACTGCATCTCAACCAAGTGGACTACGTATGCCTCTGTGGAGGGCGGCTCGCATCAAAACTATTGAGCAACGCCTTGCGGCATGCCCTCTCTTCTTCAGTGCTGCAGCTTTCACGGGAGTGAAAGCTGCAGCTTTCACTCCCTTCACACAGCTCACAGCTTCACTTCACAGCTCTTTAGAACAGCGCTTTGGAACCTCACTCTCTAGGGTCGAAGCGGCCTCTGTTCGCCACATCTCTACAACTCTTCTCATTCTTATCTGCGAAGAGCTGGACGATCGTCTGGCACACTGCTTCCGTTACACGGATCATCCGCGTTGCCTCCGTAGCCCTCGCCGCTCGCGTAGTCGCTGCCGCACCGCACCTGAGGATCGACCGGACGACCTCGAAATTCGCGTCCTCCACAATGGCGTCTGACCTTAATCGTGTGGCAGTGGATCTGCAGGAGGCTCGCGCGCAAGCGGCGGCTCCTCCTGCAGTACACTGCCGCACACACCTCGCCACCCAACATCATTTTCCTTCAAGAACCCGCTCAATTTATTTCTCTCACTGGACAGTTTTTTGGCTCTCACCCTGCTTACATGACCTATGTACCCAGGGATCTCACGGCGGTTGATGTAGCGGACATTCCATCCTACCTTACGATTCGCCTTATTTCCGCTTGCTGCGGAACCTCTCCTACCAATTGTGTTTTCCTAACTAACGTCTACTGCCCCCTCGCGCATCCAACACGACCCTAGATGACAGTTTCCGCCGACACCCTATACTCGCCTCTTTTCTCATCTCGTCGGAGGCGATATTAACGCCCCGCACACAGCCTGGGCCTATCGAAATAAAACCCCTAGAGGCACCGACCTTCCAAAAACATTTCGCGATCATTCCTTTCTTTTACATAACGACCCAGATTATATCACGCACCATGGCAATTCGGTTCAACGGGACACACCGCCAGATCTCACGACGGAGTCCCTTGACGGCAACGTGGAACAATACCCACGACATGCCCACAAGCGACCACCCTCTGATCACTACGCTACATGCCAAAGCATTCAAGGGCCGCCAAAATCCACACGTATGACGAACTGGTGCCGGGTGAGATATGTGCGTCAGGCTGCCCCACTGCCTCCACACTGTAGGAATGGGTTGATGCGCTGCAAACTTATTTTCACGTTCCCACAACATGGACTCAGACCAGCGTGTCGGATGCGCCACCCAACCAGCATTTCCACATTTGGGATGCTCGAGGAGGCCTTCTGAAACGATGGCGCCGCAAGAAAAGCAACTGCCGTTTACGTGCTTCCGACACACTTACGCAAGAGTGCTAGCTTCACACTTGCGACCGTCTAGCCATTATCATGCATCTCGGCTCTGCCATGGCGTCTCCTCCGCCTCCTTTTTAATGCTGTGGCTACATGCAGAAGCAGCTATAGCACGCTTTAAGTAAGACCCTCGACGCTTATGACAGTGGAAGCTCTCAAGATCAAGATCCCCGCGAAGCCTACATTGTCCCATACACTAAACTAACGTACCCAGATTACATAGGACCCCCATCAATCAATCTCAATCTTTCGGACCCTTTCCCTCTTCATGAACTTCGCGTTGCTGTTTCGGCTCTCCAAAGCAATACCTATATGGGTCACGACAAAGACTCCCATCGTCACCCTCGAAATCTCATCGACTCCGACACGCTAGCGCGCGAGAACACAGCGCACACAAAGCCATCAGCTATCTCAGGTCCATTGGCCTTTGAGCCCACCGCAGATTGCCTCCCAGAATCGACGCACGCGGCCGCGCCCAGCCGCCGCAACTGGATTAGAATAGGTGATGCACAATGCCCTGCCCCCCCTCCCTCCCTCCCTTTCTTGAGCGCGTGTGAAGACGGCGCACACCGTCCCACCTTCCTCCCTTGCGAGCGCGAGAAGACGGCGCACACCCTCCCACCTTCCTCCCTTGCGAGCGCGAGAAGACGCCGCCGCATCAAGCCACAATCCCTCTTGGCTCACCCTCGCATGCTTCCGTTCGCACCTACGGCATAAGGCGCGCGGCCGCCATGTTATCGCACTTTCACACCGGCGACTGCAGCAGACGTGATTGCACGCAGACGTGAACCCGCATATGAAGGACATTTTGGTGTGGCGACTGGCCGGTCACACTTGCCGGTGTGTATGTATACATCGGTCGCCTTGAGTCGATCTTTGAAGGCCAATTGCAATCGGTCGCGCGACCTCCTCAAGTCGTCGGGGTGAATGAGCCATAATGCAGAACATCACGGTGACGCCGGAAATTCGCCTGGGGTATCCTTACAATTGCTATCGCAATAATAATAATTAATAATAATAATAATAATAATAATAATAATAATAATAATAAAAAGCTGGCAGGTCCCACGCCCTGTGGAAATCGATGTTACGCAAAGCAGTGTGCGGCCCGCCTACCAAGTTAACGAAACGACCATGAGAGCAGCAAGATGTAGGCGGTTGCTTCACAACCAACATAACACTCAAGTCATGACACTCATGCGATGACCTATTATTCATGTACGTCACACACTCTTGTCATAATATGCCAATTTTGGTAGATACCAAGTTAACGAAACCACCATGAGAGCACCAAGATGTAGGCGGTTGCTTTACGACCTACATAACACGCAAGTCATGACATTCATGCCATGACCTATCATTTATGTTCGTCATACACTCTATGCCAATTTTGGTATATACCAAGCTAACAAAATGACCATGAGAGCTCCGAGACGTAGGTGGCAAATGTTCGCCAAGAAATTATTCGCATGTAATAATAATAATAATAATAATAATAATAATAATAATAATAATCACCCATGCCTTTCGTACAGCACATTACAGAGACAAATATGTCGAAAATGTCGCTAGCACCAGCATTTCAAATAAGTGGACATGTCTAGATCGAGGACCAATTGGCTTTAATTGAGCAGTTTTATTGTGTTCACTGAATTTAGAAAAGAAAAAAAAAGATAGAAAAAGAAGCTTAATTCGTAATTTTAGTTAATTAAACAGCTTATTGGTTATAACCGCACTTTTTTCTCCGTTGTCCGCCGCTAAGTTCTGGCCAGCAAGGAACATTCCGTCTCCCAACCGGCACAATTGATGATTGAAGAAAATCGTGTAAACGAACTAAGTTAAACCGGACCACTGAATATCATGCCGAAGAACTTGATTCGATCTGTTCGCTCTCGCCGTGCGCTTGGCCGTGTGTGCGTAATGCTCTCTCTCTCTCTCTCTCACACACACACACACACACACACACACACACACACACACACACACACACACACACACACGCAACATTTTTTTTTCTTCTTTTACTTCGAACAGATTTTTCAACGATGGAGATATCTTTGTTCCTTCTCCTCAGGTGGATTACCTCGCACGACAAATTGCATTGTCCAAGTGGCTAATACAATATATTCACTTATGAACTTATGAATCACTCACTTTAGAGCGCTTAATTCACTGCAATACTGAAAGCGAGAAGTAGTGTAGTGATGTCTGCTTAGCAGAAACCTTCAATTTAGCACCGCTTCGAAATATCCACAGCCAAAATTTGCTAAAAGAAATATGAACTGCCGTTCCGGTTAAGATCGTTCTGAAATGCTAGAGCCTAGAGGGCGGACGCTTTTGGGAAACTGTCAACCCGAACGCCAACCTATTTAGTAGCACATATTGATGCCTCGTATTTATAATGTAACGTGTCGAAAGTAATATCTATTAATAAAAAAAAGTGGTAATATCAGGTCAAAGGAACCTAGAATAGACTGAGTGTCGCTCATTCACTGGGTGATCACCCTTTTATAAATAATGTTTAAGTTTTACAAACTGAGCGAGATAGTTCAGTAGGAGGTGTATGCAATGCATACAATTTCCAAATGAACACAGTCGACGCAGAGAAATAACTGCGCAGCCAAGGTACAGTCATCGATGTTGCGCACCTCTGTCAGTGTGGACTACTCATCGCATGCACGTACTAAGAAAGAAGCTCTTCGTAAAGCTTCTTCTTCGGTAGGTTGGTGCGATTTGTACAACATGATTTTAGGGCGCTAACGAGGCACATGGAAGGAAGAAACACAAAGACACACACTGTCGCTCTGTGTGTTTCTCCCTTTCGTGTATCTCTTTAGCGTGCTAAAATCAAAGAAGAAACTATTCCTACCACATCCGCCAACTCACGAACGACACATGCTCTCTAGGGTAACTGCGTGTCTTACAGCTGACGGTAGAGACAGCAGTGCAACACCATGCGGAGTATAACAAGCAGCACATCACGCTTTTGTGGCGGCGCTTTATTTAACTACAGCTGTGGGTTCATGCCACGGAGGGAGGAAACAACTTCCTTTCTTCATGGTTCAAGCCCACTCCTTGCTTTGAGCGTCATCGCAACTCTAAACCAATGCTAGCTTCAGACACACTGGTAGGCCGCGAGGGAAGTGAGAATTTGCGCAGTAACAACGTGCCGTTATTTAGTACACTTTGGTGGCGCCTCCAGGAAACCAATGGGTCAACGGAGACACCAAAGCTGGAATTTATCCGCGGGTTGAGGATTCGCCGAGGCCTCCGCATCGCGTACAAGATCGGCGATCCGCGCCAGCGGGAAGCCGATCTTGTACGAAAAAATATCCCCGGTACGTCTCGGCCTCGGCGGCCCCAAACCCACGGACCACCCTCGTTGCAGCTTTGATCACTCCGCTGCCCCTTGGGCGCGCTGAAGATTAAGCGTCGCCTATTTTATTACAATCTCAGGTGCTCTCCTGAGGCGTCCGTTTGCCGGTACTATAAACCCCGGAGTCTGAGAACACTGCAATAGAAGTAAGAACCTAGACAATGCCTCCGCGACAGGAGAGGCAGCATGAGGCAGAAACAACAGCAACGAATGTGATGCGCCCATACAAGCACCCCAAGATGATCAAGGTACACGCTCATATTCCACTCGTAATTCAAATAATAACAGTCGGAGCCACGTGAAACAGCAGCGCGCGACGAAAGCGCAACTTTGAGTAGCAGCCACATAATCACGGCTCGGAAAAAAAGCCGATGCTGCAAGGAGGAGGACAGAACATTCGTTATACTCACGGCTCGAATACTTCGGTCCGCATGTTGATAGGGCAAAAGACAGTGGCACAAACTTCGTACACCAGCCGCCTTTATCGCCTTCGGAGTAAACCCACGTGCACAATTCATACGGCA
This sequence comes from Dermacentor albipictus, assembly GCF_038994185.2. NCBI lineage: Eukaryota > Metazoa > Arthropoda > Arachnida > Ixodida > Ixodidae > Dermacentor > Dermacentor albipictus. The sequence continues at coordinate 210,578,635 of NC_091821.1, read as the reverse complement.
CTTTCCGCCGTTATACGGTGACTAGAACCGCAGCCTCCAAGGTAGCCAACCCGACACCGCCTGTTATCGCTTCTTGCAAGATCAACGTGGTTAGCGCTGTGGTTGCGAGCGCACGGCGCTGATTGGTCGTAGCGCTCGTCACTGCCTCCTCCTTTACCTCCTCCTCCATCAGTGTCTCCTGTCGTCTGCTGCTCTCATTCGCGTCTCCCTTTCGTTATTGCTTTGTCTTGTCAACAAGACGGTTGCTCTTGTCTCATTCAGAACATGCATGAAATGGAAGGAGCATTTTGTGCCATACAGAACGATGAACGGACTCAAGATGAGCTCTAGTTTATGCTGTCCTCATGACACGATTCGACGCCGAGTATATGTGATAATTTACTGGACAAAAATTGGCACCTTTAGTGAAAACCATCACGAGTGGACGCGTCCGTTTTTTTGCTCTCTCCGGCGTCGGTGTCTGATAAGCCATTAGTGTCCGTCTAGCAGCACTGCGTCGAGAGAGAGAGAGAAAACTTTTATTTTTACGCCAGCGTCCGGCGCTCAACCCTGGTCGGTCAGCTACCAGTCCTCACCCAACACGTCTCTGACGTGCTGGATAAGCGCCGGCAGGAGAATGTGAGTTGCATGGGGTGGTGGAGTGAGCCAGTCCGTCCATGACCGTGGCTTGATGTTAGTGGGAATGATGGAGAGGGCTGACTGCAGTTTGGGTTGAGTGTGAGGGCAATGCCATAGACAATGCTCTAGGGACGGATATTCCATGCAGTTCGGGCATTTCGGTGGCCCAGGTAGGCCTTGAATATAGTGACGGAAAAGAGGAGTCACTATTGAGTTTGTTTGAAGTCTTCGGAGAATAGCGCTGTCCTCTCGCGAGAGGTTAGCAGGGGGAGTAATAAAGGTGACGGCATTCGCGCGAAGTTGCTTTAAAAGTGATGTGCGCTCCTTGTGCAAAGTCTTTCTGTGTTCCCTTGGGTTAAATTCGGATGGCCATAGACACGGGGGACCCGGAAAACTAACTACGCGGGTGAGCTCATGAGCTCGGGAGTTCCCCCCCATGCCTTGGTGCCCAGGTATCCACTGCAAGGTAACACAGAGCAAAGGGTGTGCATCCAAGTGACATTGTAGTAGGCTGTGTATATGCTCAGGTAGCAAGTTGTCGCGAAACATGCGGCATGCATCTTGGCTATCGGTGCGAATTAAGATGCGTTGGGTAGGATGATGAGGCCGGGTGACTGCTTCGAGAATAGCAAGAGCCTCTGCGTCGGATGGGTCGGGGGCTCCTATGTGTGCGTTAACATGCTCGTAGTCAGGGCCGACTACTGCAGTTAGGCATCTACCCTCCGAGTGACTAGCGTCCGTATAATAATACGTAGTGTCTGGTAGTGGGTTTTCCCTATTTATTCGTTTGACTAACTGGGAGCGGCGAGCTTCGTGTTTGTGCGGCTGCATATGTTGTGGTATGGGTAGGACCGTGAATCTGGGTAGTGAGTCCCATGGTGGTGAATACAACGGTGGAAAAGGCGGTAGGGCACCTGTCTGGTATCCCTGATGTTCGAGCAGTTTGCGCCCTTGTGGGGATGTTTGAAGCCTTTGAATTTGCGCTTGTCTGCAAATTGTAATGCGTTCATCAAGTGTGTTGAAAAGCCCAGTGGCGGCCACAAGGTCGTTTGCGGCGAATCGGGGTACTCCTAATGCTAATCTCGTATATTTGCGGAGCGCTGTTTCTAATTTGGAGTGCTGGGTCTTAGTGAGAGATTGATATGGAAGTTGGTAGAGCACACGGGAGTAGACAAGCGCTTCAATAATCCTTCGAAGTTCTTGCTCCTTTAGTCCTCTGTGTTTACGTGTTACTCTAGATAACATGTGGTATATCTGGTTTAGTTGTCGGATCGTTTTTTCCAACCATACTTCAGCTCTGCCGTCATCCTGAAGGATGAAGCCCAGTATTTTGATGTTAGATCGGCGCGGTATTTCATTGTGTTCGATATGGAGACTGATGCTTTGGCGCTGCTCTTCGGCGCGGCGGCCTATTTGATTAGTTACTACTATGTACTCAGATTTTGTTGGAGAACACTTAAGCCCAATACCGTTAACGTATTCGTGAATGGTATCTAAGCCTGACTGGATGGTGTGCTCCTGTTCACCTAGGGACCCCTTGCAACACCATATAGTAATATCGTCTGCATAAATATTGTGTTCGAGTAGTGCGATGGAAGAGAGCCGGGCAGGCAGATCGAGCAAAGCAATATTGAAGAGGGTGGGTGATAGGATTGAGCCTTGAGGGACTCCTATACTCAGAGGGTATGGCGCTGACAGCTCTCCATTGATTTGAATTTGTATAGAGCGACCGGTAAGAAAATCTTTAATATAATTGTAGAGGCGGGTGCCGGTTCGTAAGGTCAAGAGGTTCTTGAGGATAGCGGAGTGTTTCACGTGGTCGAACGCCTTGTGTATATCTACACCTGCGATTACTCTGGTTTGTACGAGACTGTGATTTTGATACACATCTTCCGAGATACGAAGCATGGTATCCTGAGTGCTAACATGTGATCTAAAGCCTGTCATTGTGTAAGGAAAAGCACTGCTGTTTTCTAAGTGCCAGTTGAGCCGGTTAAGGGCCATGCGTTCCATCAGTTTGCTTACACACGACGTTAAAGATATAGGACGTAGGTTTGTGATACAGTTGGCCGGTTTACCGGGTTTCGGGATTGGTATTATTATTGCCGTTTTCCATTCCTCTGGAAGGATTCCGGATTCCCAAATATTGTTGATGTATTCTAAAAGTTGTTCTAACTGAGAAGAGGGTAAGTTACGAAGTGTACTATAAGTAATCCCATCTTTGCCAGGCGTTGTGTTTCGTTTCAGCGAAGATAGAGCCGTATGTAGCTCAGCTAAAGTAAACAGGCTGTTTATGCCTGTTGTACTCTCTTCCAGTGACTCAGTTGGGTAATCCGGAAGTTGTTCTGCATTTTGGTCCAAGGGATAGAACGTCTGACGAATTTCATCAGTTATTTCTTCGCGTGTCTGGCCAGAGCTCATCATTATCTTGTCCATGGTGTGTCGTGGTTTTCCTTGGCCCAAAAGTGATCTTAAGATATTCCACACTCTCGCAGTATGTAGGCGGCCGTTGAGCTTGTCACATGTTTCTAACCAGTTCTCGGTGCAAAGTTTTTGCGCGTATTCTTGTGCTTCTACTGTAATTTGCTCAATAAGTTTGCGAAGGCTATGATTCTGTTTATGTTTCTTCCAGTTCTGCACTATCCTGTGTCTTTTATCCCATAAGTTAAGCAGATGAGAGTCTATGTGTGGGTTTTCAGCAGTACGCGCAATCATTTTGGTGTATTTTTTCCTCGTCTCGCTAATATACTTCACCCATGAATGTAGGTCCGGCTGTTCGTCGGCCCTGTCTAGGTCTGATCGGAATCGGTGCCAGTCAGTAAGTTGTGTTCTAGAAGCTGCGTTAGCAAGGCGAGCCTTAGAACGAGGAATACTTAGAGTAACTTCAATGATGTAATGGTCACTTCCAAGACTTTCGTGAAGATTCGCCCAAGTTACATTTCCGATTCCGCGGTACCAGCTTAAGTCGGGGTTAGAGTCACGTTCAACACTGTTTCCTTGGCGCGTGGGCTCGGTTGTGTCATTAAGAAACGTATACTTGTTATCTTGCATTTTCCTTTCGAGGCGCTGCCCTGCTTTAGTTGTGCGCTGGTAGCCCCATGATATGTTATGTGTATTGAAATCCCCAGCTATAATGATGTCTTTGTCCTTATGTAGCTTTGTGTACGTGTCCAACCATTTCAGAGAAGGACAGTCGAGCCTTGGGACCCAGTATGCATTGATAATTACAACGTCACGGCTGCCGAAGCGGCACTGGACAGTAACGTGCTCCTGAATCGAATTGTTTATAGAATCAGTATCGATTTGTATAGCTGGGATATGTTTGGCCACGTATGTTACAGTGGTAATGGGAACGGTCACACCCTGTGGAGCTCTTTTGTCTCGTTTAGTAATACTTCCTTGGGTAAAGTGTTCATATCCCGGTAATGATATAAGTCCGCAAGCTTCTTGAATTAAAATGATATCTGGTTTCTGCGCTTCTCGGCAGATGAATTGTTGTAAGAGAGCCTTCTTCCTTCGAAGGCTCCTGCAATTCCATTGCCATATTACTAAAGGTCGATTAGTGCCTGCCATATTACAGATTTGCGGAGCCGGAGGGCTCATCGACCTTGGACTGCGTGGATGTCTGTGCACGCGCGAATATTTGCGCGTTGGCTACTAGCTGTTGAACGACGACATCAGTGCGTGCAATTTCTTGTTTTAGATATTGCATTTCAGCCTGTACCGTGCGAATCACTGCAACTTCATTCGCGAGGCTGTCTAATTTAGCTGTTAAAACCTGGACTGCTCTTTCAAGGCGCTGCATGCTTGTTTGGTCCGGCATGTGCGATGGTGTTGTAGATGGTGTCATAGGGCGCTGAAGAGCTTGAGAGTACGAGTAATGAAGGACTGGAGTCCGTAAAATAGAACGGGTTGACTGTGAAGTGTTAGGTGAGGATTGTGAGGAATTAGTAGGGAGGTTTGGACGGACTGGCTCACCGTTATCAGAGGCTGGCTGGCTCTTGTCATTTCTGGGACGTTTTGGCTCCGGAGTGGTAGATCGCTTGGCGGCCTTAGACGGCGGGCTTCCATTTGGAGATTTTTTTGTGATGGTTTGGTTGGCACTGCGACTTCGGCTGCGGTTGCGGCCGCGACTGTGGCTGCGACTGCGGTCGCGGCTGCGGCCGCGACTGCGACTCCGGCTGCGACTGCGGCTCCGGCTGCGACTCGTCTGGCCAAGCACGGAGAACCGGTTGGAAGTAGCGATGGGGGTGTCTGGGGTCTTGTCACTTATAGTGACTCTTGTGTCCTGTTGACGGGGACGGTGTGTCCCCGGTGGCAATGCAGGGAAATCTGATGTATACTGGAAGGGCTTCGTGTTGCGTATCCGTCGGTGACGATGCTTGGATGCCCGCGAACGCGCCGCGCGGTCCGCTTCTTTTCTTGCTGGGCAGTCTTTCGAAGTCGGCGAATGTTCTCCGCCGCAATTATGGCAGTAGGGGAAGCACTCATGGGGAGGTATGCTTTGCGCACTGGGAAATGTTCTACTGCATTGATGGCACATGCAATACGTTGAACGATTTGGGCATACGTCGGTGGCGTGACCGGGCGTGAAGCAGTGCGAGCACAGCGAACTTCTGTGTCGAAATGGGTAGAGGCGCTGGACAACGCGATTAATAAGAGCAAATCTGGGTAAACGTGGGCCTTCCACCGTCACCATCACGGTGTTGGACGTGCCTATTCGGCGGATTGTCAGGAGCTTCGCTTGTTCCACTTCCACAATACTCTGCAGCTCTCCGTCGGAGACCGAGGTGGGTATTCCATGTATGACGCCGCGTGCGTTCATAGGATCAGCGGCCACGTAGGTGTTTGTCTCGTAAGCTGCATCGTTCATAGTGATGCTCTTGAGTTCCGCGAGCTTGTCGGCAGCAGATCGACGATAGGTGTCAACGGCCACCAGGTTTTGTGTAGTGCGGATTTTGAAGTACGTGTCGCTGCGTTCCACTGTGTTGAGTCCTGCCGCCGAGCGGATAGCGTTGCCGAGGGTACCGACATCGATTGCAGCAAGGTTCAGGCATGCTGTGAATTTAACAATCACAGTGGTGGCTTGTGGCTGACGCGGCGTTGTCCCTACGGTGCGCCAGTGGCCGAGTGTCGAAGCGGACGCCGCTGCTTGCTCGATTTCCATGCTTCAGAAGCCCACGAACGCGCGTGGCGTCGGTGGTGTCGAGGTGGCGTCCAGCCAAGGACTAGGCTTAGTGGCCGGCGGCCGGCTAAGCAGGCCAAGTTCTTCCATTAATTGCGGAGAAACGTTGAAAAGTTCGTCTCACCGGAAGGTGGGTACCTCGAGACGTCTTCTTAGCACAAGTGTGGAGTCCTATCGAAGAAGGTTCCGTTGATAGGGTGAAAACTTCGAGGAGCAGATGTGGATCCGTGCTGACTCGGCGAGCGCGTCTCGGCCACTGCGTCGAGTAAGCTGCGTTTGCCGAGAAACGTGCCAGCGTCCTCCCGCTGTGTGCACGACGCCAGAGTAGGCCCGTCGCACGCTAGTGATAAAATCTGGCAGCAAATCGGCGCCTGTTGCAAGAGCAGGCAGGTGCCTATCGCACCCACGAAACGAGATCCCAAATTCAACTGTTGTGTCAAAGACATCGACACAAAGCTCAACGGGTGGGTTTGCACGTGAGCGTTCAAGAAACGACAATTGTTATCAAGACGTCGACGTTGAAATACGTAGGCCCGACTCTACAACATACAGGTGCGTAAACACGGGATCTCCTTGATTGTATAGTCCTGGGGCAGTTTGCACCAACATTTAATAACGAAAATAACGAATTTAAGAACGCGTTCTTGCTCGGACTAGGCGTTGTCTATGGAATATTTAGGAACGCGTTCTTAAATTCGATATTATTTTCGTTAATAAATGTTCGTGCAAGTCACGCCTGGACTGCCCAGAATTGCTCGACACACGGCGTAGGCCAATGCTCGCTGGCTGAAAACAGTGCCTCGGGCAGTGCTGAGCAGTCCGAAACGTTAAAAACCTTAAACCGAAGACTCATAGAAGTTGCAGTCGACAAATGCAATTCACTAGAGTGAGTCACCGCAAGCTATGCATGGCGGAGGCCCCTGTCCTTATAGAACCATCAGACGTTCAGCAGCTGCGGAAGATTAACCGCACCATACTGAGCGACTGGATAATTCAAGCAGCAGGATCCAGACCAACGTGCCATAGATTTACAGCAAGTGGAGGCTCTGTCGTAGATTTCGCGTCGCAAGGCGCAGTGAATGTGGCAAAGTGACAGAGTATGTGGTGTCACTGCTAAGGCAGTCATCCCGGATGCCTACCAAACGATCATTGATAGAAGCACTGCTGCTTCAAAGTGACAGCCAAACCAAGAGCTCTTGGAATACCTGGCTACCCTAGAAATGGTGTACACACCCCACCCCATGCATAAGCATTTCAAGGACAGCAAATCCTTTCAGGCAAAGAGTGTCAGACAAGTTGTTTCGAGATTTCAGTCGAACAGCGTGCTGCCTTTCGTGGTCAGTCACGGGTTTCCACGGCGCAAGGTGCGCGAATTCATTGCCTCCGCCAAGGTGCTTCAAATGCCAGATAAAGAAAGAGAAAACGTCACGACGAATTGCCGCGGCTGATTCCACGTCGTTAATACGGCGGCGACGTTTCAAGCTACCCGCAAGGAGCGCTTCCGAACTGTCCGAATTACCGGAGAAGCCCAGACTTCCTCATTCAAAGGTTGTAGGGCCTTTAAAAGCAGCCTCCAAGCGCGTTTTGGCTCTCTTTGGCTCTTTCGGCCGGTTTCATGGTTAGATGGTGGTGGTCGATGGGTGATGGTCGGTGGTAAATGGTTGGAGGTCGGATTTGGGCGAGAGAAGGCAAAGGAAGGCGAGGAAACGCGTCGTGGTGCGTGCTCTCGGGGAACCGATTTGCGAAAAGGGCCGGCTGGCGGGGAGGGGACTGTCGCGCGTGAGCATTCGCACAGCCGAATTGCGGGGAGGGGCAAGGAAGAGAGATGCACTGTCGCTCGTTAGAACCGATCGCTATTTCGGCGACTGAGCGATTCATGGATGGATGGATGGATACTATGAGCGTCCCCTTCGCAACGGGGTGGTCGGTTGGGCCACCAAGCTCTTGCTATTATATTAAAATAAAAAAATAAAAAGTACAAAAAATATAAAAACATATATAAAAAAACCACGATGAATTTTTCATAGTCAAATTATCTGACCCCCTGTGTGAACTTTATATTTGTACGTCTCCGTTTTTTGTCGTTTCCCTATTTTTCTTCCACCAATCTTCCAATCGCCTTGCAAGGCGAGGAAAAGAGCGCATCGAGTGGCAGGTACGAAGACCGGGGGGGGGGAGGTTACGGTCACGCGCGAGCTCTCGCGTAACAAAGTTGGGGGGAGGGGCGGGGAGGCAGAGGAGGAGAGGCTGTCGCACACTCGCTCGTTCGTCGCGTGAAGGCGCCCAGAGAACGCCTGAGCTCTCGCGCAACCGAGTTGCGGGGAGGGGCGGGAAGGTAGAGAGGACAGGCTGTCGCGAACTCGCTCGTTCGTCGCGTGAAGTCGCCCAGAAAACGCCTGAGCTCTCGCGCAACCGAGTTGCGGGGAGGGGCGGGAAGGTAGCGAGGACAGGCTGTCGCGAACTCGCTCGTTCGTCGCGTGAAGTCGCCCAGAAAACGCCTGAGCTCTCGCGCAACCGAGTTGCGGGGAGGGGCGGGAAGGTAGAGAGGACAGGCTGTCGCGAACTCGCTCGTTCGTCGCGTGAAGTCGCCCAGAAAACGCCTGAGCTCTCGCGCAACCGAGTTGCGGGGAGGGGCGGGAAGGTAGAGAGGACAGGTTGTCGCGAACTCGCTCGTTCGTCGCGTGAAGTCGCCCAGAAAACGCCTGAGCTCTCGCGCAACCGAGTTGCGGGGAGGGGCGGGAAGGTAGAAAGGACAGGCTGTCGCGAACTCGCTCGTTCGTCGCGTGAAGTCGCCCAGAAAACGCCTGAGCTCTCGCGCAACCGAGTTGCGGGGAGGGGCGGGAAGGTAGCGAGGACAGGCTGTCGCGAACTCGCTCGTTCGTCGCGTGAAGTCGCCCAGAAAACGCCTGAGCTCTCGCGCAACCGAGTTGCGGGGAGGGGCGGGAAGGTAGAGAGGACAGGCTGTCGCGAACTCGCTCGTTCGTCGCGTGAAGTCGCCCAGAAAACGCCTGAGCTCTCGCGCAACCGAGTTGCGGGGAGGGGCGGGAAGGTAGCGAGGACAGGCTGTCGCGAACTCGCTCGTTCGTCGGGTGAAGTCGCCCAGAAAACGCCTCAGCTCTCGCGCAACCGAGTTGCGGGGAGGGGCGGGAAGGTAGAGAGGACAGGCTGTCGCGAACTCGCTCGTTCGTCGCGTGAAGGCGCCCAGAAAACGCCTGAGCTCTCGCGCAACCGAGTTGCGGGGAGGGGCGGGAAGGTAGCGAGGACAGGCTGTCGCGAACTCGCTCGTTCGTCGCGTGAACGCGCCCAGAAAACGCCTGAGCTCTTGCGCAACCGAGTTGCGGGGAGGGGCGGGAAGGTAGAGAGGACAGGCTGTCGCGAACTCGCTCGTTCGTCGCGTGAAGGCGCCCAGAAAACGCCTGAGCTCTCGCGCAACCGAGTTGCGGGGAGGGGCGGGAAGGTAGCGAGGACAGGCTGTCGCGAACTCGCTCGTTCGTCGCGTGAACGCGCCCAGAGAACGCCTGAGCTCTCGCGCAACCGAGTTGCGGGGAGGGGCGGGAAGGTAGAGAGGACAGGCTGTCGCGAACTCGCTCGTTCGTCGCGTGAAGGCGCCCAGAAAACGCCTGAGCTCTCGCGCAACCGAGTTGCGGGGAGGGGCGGGAAGGTAGAGAGGACAGGCTGTCGCGAACTCGCTCGTTCGTCGCGTGAACGCGCCCTGAAAACGCCTGAGCTCTTGCGCAACCGAGTTGCGGGGAGGGGCGGGAAGGTAGAGAGGACAGGCTGTCGCGAACTCGCTCGTTCGTCGCGTGAAGGCGCCCAGAAAACGCCTGAGCTCTCGCGCAACCGAGTTGCGGGTAGGGGCGGGAAGGTAGCGAGGACAGGCTGTCGCGAACTCGCTCGTTCGTCGCGTGAACGCGCCCAGAGAACGCCTGAGCTCTCGCGCAACCGAGTTGCGGGGAGGGGCGGGAAGGTAGAGAGGACAGGCTGTCGCGAACTCGCTCGTTCGTCGCGTGAAGTCGCCCAGAAAACGCCTGAGCTCTCGCGCAACCGAGTTGCGGGGAGGGGCGGGAAGGTAGAGAGGACAGGCTGTCGCGAACTCGCTCGTTCGTCGCGTGAAGGCGCCCAGAAAACGCCTGAGCTCTCGCGCAACCGAGTTGCGGGGAGGCGCGGGAAGGTAGCGAGGACAGGCTGTCGCGAACTCGCTCGTTCGTCGCGTGAACGCGCCCAGAGAACGCCTGAGCTCTCGCGCAACCGAGTTGCGGGGAGGGGCGGGAAGGTAGAGAGGACAGGCTGTCGCGAACTCGCTCGTTCGTCGCGTGAAGTCGCCCAGAAAACGCCTGAGCTCTCGCGCAACCGAGTTGCGGGGAGGGGCGGGAAGGTAGCGAGGACAGGCTGTCGCGAACTCACTCGTTCGTCGGGTGAAGTCGCCCGGAAAACGCCTCAGCTCTCGCGCAACCGAGTTGCGGGGAGGGGCGGGAAGGTAGAGAGGACAGGCTGTCGCGAACTCGCTCGTTCGTCGCGTGAAGTCGCCCAGAAAACGCCTGAGCTCTCGCGCAACCGAGTTGCGGGGAGGGGCGGGAAGGTAGCGAGGACAGGCTGTCGCGAACTCGCTCGTTCGTCGCGTGAAGTCGCCCAGAAAACGCCTGAGCTCTCGCGCAACCGAGTTGCGGGGAGGGGCGGGAAGGTAGAGAGGACAGGCTGTCGCGAACTCGCTCGTTCGTCGCGTGAAGTCGCCCAGAAAACGCCTGAGCTCTCGCGCAACCGAGTTGCGGGGAGGGGCGGGAAGGTAGAGAGGACAGGCTGTCGCGAACTCGCTCGTTCGTCGCGTGAAGTCGCCCAGAAAACGCCTGAGCTCTCGCGCAACCGAGTTGCGGGGAGGGGCGGGAAGGTAGCGAGGACAGGCTGTCGCGAACTCGCTCGTTCGTCGCGTGAAGTCGCCCAGAAAACGCCTGAGCTCTCGCGCAACCGAGTTGCGGGGAGGGGCGGGAAGGTAGAGAGGACAGGCTGTCGCGAACTCGCTCGTTCGTCGCGTGAAGTCGCCCAGAAAACGCCTGAGCTCTCGCGCAACCGAGTTGCGGGGAGGGGCGGGAAGGTAGAGAGGACAGGCTGTCGCGAACTCGCTCGTTCGTCGCGTGAACGCGCCCAGAAAACGCCTGAGCTCTCGCGCAACCGAGTTGCGGGGAGGGGTGGGAAGGTAGCGAGGACAGGCTGTCGCGAACTCGCTCGTTCGTCGGGTGAAGTCGCCCAGAAAACGCCTGAGCTCTCGCGCAACCGAGTTGCGGGGAGGGGCGGGATGGTAGAGAGGACAGGCTGTCGCGAACTCGCTCGTTCGTCGCGTGAAGGCGCCCAGAAAACGCCTGAGCTCTCGCGCAACCGAGTTGCGGGGAGGGGCGGGAAGGTAGCGAGGACAGGCTGTCGCGAACTCGCTCGTTCGTCGCGTGAACGCGCCCTGAAAACGCCTGAGCTCTTGCGCAAACGAGTTGCGGGGAGGGGCGGGAAGGTAGCGAGGACAGGCTGTCGCGAACTCGCTCGTTCGTCGCGTGAAGGCGCCCAGAAAACGCCTGAGCTCTCGCGCAACCGAGTTGCGGGGAGGGGCGGGAAGGTAGCGAGGACAGGCTGTCGCGAACTCGCTCGTTCGTCGCGTGAACGCGCCCAGAGAACGCCTGAGCTCTCGCGCAACCGAGTTGCGGGGAGGGGCGGGAAGGTAGAGAGGACAGGCTGTCGCGAACTCGCTCGTTCGTCGCGTGAACGCGCCCAGAAAACGCCTGAGCTCTCGCGCAACCGAGTTGCGGGGAGGGGCGGGAAGGTAGAGAGGACAGGCTGTCGCGAACTCGCTCGTTCGTCGCGTGAACGCGCCCAGAAAACGCCTGAGCTCTCGCGCAACCGAGTTGCGGGGAGGGGTGGGAAGGTAGAGAGGACAGGCTGTCGCGAACTCGCTCGTTCATCGCGTGAACGCGCCCAGAAAACGCCTGAGCTCTCGCGCAACAGAGTTGCGGGGAGGGGCGGGAAGGTAGAGAGGACAGGCTGTCGCGAACTCGCTCGTTCGTCGCGTGAAGGCGCCCAGAAAACGCCTGAGCTCTCGCGCGACCGAGTTGCGGGGAGGGGCGGGAAGGTAGAGAGGACAGGCTGTCGCGAACTCGCTCGTTCGTCGCGTGAACGCGCCCAGAAAACGCCTGAGCTCTCGCGCAACCGAGTTGCGGGGAGGGGCGGGAAGGTAGAGAGGACAGGCTGTCGCGAACTCGCTCGTTCGTCGCGTGAACGCGCCCAGAAAACGCCTGAGCTCTCGCGCAACCGAGTTGCGGGGAGGGGCGGGAAGGTAGAGAGGACAGGCTGTCGCGAACTCGCTCGTTCGTCGCGTGAACGCGCCCAGAAAACGCCTGAGCTCTCGCGCAACCGAGTTGCGGGGAGGGGCGGGAAGGTAGAGAGTTCAGGCTGTCGCGAACTCGCTCGTTCGTCGCGTGAAGGCGCCCAGAGAACGCCTGAGCTCTCGCGCAACCGAGTTGCGGGGAGGGGTGGGAAGGTAGAGAGGACAGGCTGTCGCGAACTCGCTCGTTCGTCGCGTGAACGCGCCCAGAAAACGTCTGAGCTCTCGCGCAACCGAGTTGCGGGGAGGGGCGGGAAGGTAGAGGACAGGCTGTCGCGAACTCGCTCGTTCGTCGCGTGAGCGCGCCCAGAAAACGCCTGAGCTCTCGCGCAACCGAGTTGCGGGGAGGGGTGGGAAGGTAGAGAGGACAGGCTTTCGGGAACTCGCTCGGTCGTCCCGTGAAGGCGCCCAGAGAACGCCTCAGCTCTCGCGCAACCGAGTTGCGGGAAGGGGCGGGAAGGTAGAGAGGACAGGCTGTCGCGAACTCGCTCGTTCGTCGCGTGAAGGCGCCCAGAGAACGCCTGAGCTCTCGCGCAACCGATTTGCGGGGAGGGGCGGGAAGGTAGAGAGGACAGGCTGTCGCAAACTCGCTCGTTCGTCGCGTGAACGCGCCCAGAAAACGCCTGAGCTCTCGCGCAACAGAGTTGCGGGGAGGGGCGGGAAGGTAGAGAGGACAGGCTGACCGGAACTCGCTCGTTCGTCGCGTGAAAGCGCCCAGAAAACGCCTGAGCTCTCGCGCAACCGAGTTGCGGGGAGGGGCGGGAAGGTAGAGAGGACAGGCTGTCGCGAACTCGCTCGTTCGTCGCGTGAAGGCGCCCAGAAAACGCCTCAGCTCTCGCGCAACCGAGTTGTGGGGAGGGGCGGGAAGGTAGAGAGGACAGGCTGTCCGGAACTCGCTCGTTCGTCGCGTGAATGCGCCCAGAAAACGCCTGAGCTCTCGCGCAACCGAGTTGCGGGTAGGGGCGGGAAGGTAGAGAGGACAGGCTGTCGCGAACTCGCTCGTTCGTCGCGTGAACGCGCCCAGAAAACGCCTGAGCTCTCGCGCAACCGAGTTGCGGGGAGGGGCGGGATGGTAGAGAGGACAGGCTGTCCGGAACTCGCTCGTTCGTCGCGTGAACGCGCCCAGAAAACGCCTGAGCTCTCGCGCAACCGAGTTGCGGGGAGGGGTGGGAAGGTAGAGAGGACAGGCTGTCGCGAACTCGCTCGTTCGTCGCGTGAACGCGCCCTGAAAACGCCTGAGCTCTTGCGCAACCGAGTTGCGGGGAGGGGCGGGAAGGTAGCGAGGACAGGCTGTCGCGAACTCGCTCGTTCGTCGCGTGAAGGCGCCCAGAAAATGCCTGAGCTCTCGCGCAACCGAGTTGCGGGGAGGGGCGGGAAGGTAGCGAGGACAGGCTGTCGCGAACTCGCTCGTTCGTCGCGTGAACGCGCCCAGAGAACGCCTGAGCTCTCGCGCAACCGAGTTGCGGGGAGGGGCGGGAAGGTAGAGAGGACAGGCTGTCGCGAACTCGCTCGTTCGTCGCGTGAACGCGCCCAGAAAACGCCTGAGCTCTCGCGCAACCGAGTTGCGGGGAGGGGCGGGAAGGTAGAGAGGACAGGCTGTCGCGAACTCGCTCGTTCGTCGCGTGAACGCGCCCAGAAAACGCCTGAGCTCTCGCGCAACCGAGTTGCGGGGAGGGGCGGGATGGTAGAGAGGACAGGCTGTCCGGAACTCGCTCGTTCGTCGCGTGAACGCGCCCAGAAAACGCCTGAGCTCTCGCGCAACCGAGTTGCGGGGAGGGGTGGGAAGGTAGAGAGGACAGGCTGTCGCGAACTCGCTCGTTCGTCGCGTGAACGCGCCCTGAAAACGCCTGAGCTCTTGCGCAACCGAGTTGCGGGGAGGGGCGGGAAGGTAGCGAGGACAGGCTGTCGCGAACTCGCTCGTTCGTCGCGTGAAGGCGCCCAGAAAACGCCTGAGCTCTCGCGCAACCGAGTTGCGGGGAGGGGCGGGAAGGTAGCGAGGACAGGCTGTCGCGAACTCGCTCGTTCGTCGCGTGAAGGCGCCCATAAAACGCCTGAGCTCTCGCGCAACCGAGTTGCGGGGAGGGGCGGGAAGGTAGCGAGGACAGGCTGTCGCGAACTCGCTCGTTCGTCGCGTGAACGCGCCCAGAAAACGCCTGAGCTCTCGCGCAACCGAGTTGCGGGGAGGGGTGGGAAGGTAGAGAGGACAGGCTGTCGCGAACTCGCTCGGTCGTCGCGTGAAGGCGCCCAGAGAACGCCTCAGCTCTCGCGCAACCGAGTTGCGGGAAGGGGCGGGAAGGTAGAGAGGACAGGCTGTCGCGAACTCGCTCGTTCGTCGCGTGAAGGCGCCCAGAGAACGCCTGAGCTCTCGCGCAACCGAGTTGCGGGGAGGGGCGGGAAGGTAGAGAGGACAGGCTGTCGCAAACTCGCTCGTTCGTCGCGTGAACGCGCCCAGAAAACGCCTGAGCTCTCGCGCAACAGAGTTGCGGGGAGGGGCGGGAAGGTAGAGAGGACAGGCTGACCGGAACTCGCTCGTTCGTCGCGTGAAAGCGCCCAGAAAACGCCTGAGCTCTCGCGCAACCGAGTTGCGGGGAGGGGCGGGAAGGTAGAGAGGACAGGCTGTCGCGAACTCGCTCGTTCGTCGCGTGAAGGCGCCCAGAAAACGCCTCAGTTCTCGCGCAACCGAGTTGTGGGGAGGGGCGGGAAGGTAGAGAGGACAGGCTGTCCGGAAGTCGCTCGTTCGTCGCGTGAATGCGCCCAGAAAACGCCTGAGCTCTCGCGCAACCGAGTTGCGGGTAGGGGCGGGAAGGTAGAGAGGACAGGCTGTCGCGAACTCGCTCGTTCGTCGCGTGAACGCGCCCAGAAAACGCCTGAGCTCTCGCGCAACGGAGTTGCGGGGAGGGGCGGGATGGTAGAGAGGACAGGCTGTCCGGAACTCGCTCGTTCGTCGCGTGAACGCGCCCAGAAAACGCCTGAGCTCTCGCGCAACCGAGTTGCGGGGAGGGGCGGGAAGGTAGAGAGGACAGGCTGTCGCGAACTCTCTCGTTCGTCGGGTGAAGTCGCCCAGAAAACGCCTGAGCTCTCGCGCAACCGAGTTGCGGGGAGGGGCGGGAAGGTAGAGAGGACAGGCTGTCGCGAACTCGCTCGTTCGTCGCGTGAAGTCGCCCAGAAAACGCCTGAGCTCTCGCGCAACCGAGTTGCGGGGAGGGGCGGGAAGGTAGAGAGGACAGGCTGTCGCGAACTCGCTCGTTCGTCGCGTGAAGGCGCCCAGAAAACGCCTGAGCTCTCGCGCAACCGAGTTGCGGGGAGGGGCGGGAAGGTAGCGAGGACAGGCTGTCGCGAACTCGCTCGTTCGTCGCGTGAACGCGCCCTGAAAACGCCTGAGCTCTTGCGCAAACGAGTTGCGGGGAGGGGCGGGAAGGTAGCGAGGACAGGCTGTCGCGAACTCGCTCGTTCGTCGCGTGAAGGCGCCCAGAAAACGCCTGAGCTCTCGCGCAACCGAGTTGCGGGGAGGGGCGGGAAGGTAGCGAGGACAGGCTGTCGCGAACTCGCTCGTTCGTCGCGTGAACGCGCCCAGAGAACGCCTGAGCTCTCGCGCAACCGAGTTGCGGGGAGGGGCGGGAAGGTAGAGAGGACAGGCTGTCGCGAACTCGCTCGTTCGTCGCGTGAACGCGCCCAGAAAACGCCTGAGCTCTCGCGCAACCGAGTTGCGGGGAGGGGCGGGAAGGTAGAGAGGACAGGCTGTCGCGAACTCGCTCGTTCGTCGCGTGAACGCGCCCAGAAAACGCCTGAGCTCTCGCGCAACCGAGTTGCGGGGAGGGGTGGGAAGGTAGAGAGGACAGGCTGTCGCGAACTCGCTCGTTCATCGCGTGAACGCGCCCAGAAAACGCCTGAGCTCTCGCGCAACAGAGTTGCGGGGAGGGGCGGGAAGGTAGAGAGGACAGGCTGTCGCGAACTCGCTCGTTCGTCGCGTGAAGGCGCCCAGAAAACGCCTGAGCTCTCGCGCGACCGAGTTGCGGGGAGGGGCGGGAAGGTAGAGAGGACAGGCTGTCGCGAACTCGCTCGTTCGTCGCGTGAACGCGCCCAGAAAACGCCTGAGCTCTCGCGCAACCGAGTTGCGGGGAGGGGCGGGAAGGTAGAGAGGACAGGCTGTCGCGAACTCGCTCGTTCGTCGCGTGAACGCGCCCAGAAAACGCCTGAGCTCTCGCGCAACCGAGTTGCGGGGAGGGGCGGGAAGGTAGAGAGGACAGGCTGTCGCGAACTCGCTCGTTCGTCGCGTGAACGCGCCCAGAAAACGCCTGAGCTCTCGCGCAACCGAGTTGCGGGGAGGGGCGGGAAGGTAGAGAGTTCAGGCTGTCGCGAACTCGCTCGTTCGTCGCGTGAAGGCGCCCAGAGAACGCCTGAGCTCTCGCGCAACCGAGTTGCGGGGAGGGGTGGGAAGGTAGAGAGGACAGGCTGTCGCGAACTCGCTCGTTCGTCGCGTGAACGCGCCCAGAAAACGTCTGAGCTCTCGCGCAACCGAGTTGCGGGGAGGGGCGGGAAGGTAGAGGACAGGCTGTCGCGAACTCGCTCGTTCGTCGCGTGAACGCGCCCAGAAAACGCCTGAGCTCTCGCGCAACCGAGTTGCGGGGAGGGGTGGGAAGGTAGAGAGGACAGGCTGTCGGGAACTCGCTCGGTCGTCCCGTGAAGGCGCCCAGAGAACGCCTCAGCTCTCGCGCAACCGAGTTGCGGGAAGGGGCGGGAAGGTAGAGAGGACAGGCTGTCGCGAACTCGCTCGTTCGTCGCGTGAAGGCGCCCAGAGAACGCCTGAGCTCTCGCGCAACCGATTTGCGGGGAGGGGCGGGAAGGTAGAGAGGACAGGCTGTCGCAAACTCGCTCGTTCGTCGCGTGAACGCGCCCAGAAAACGCCTGAGCTCTCGCGCAACAGAGTTGCGGGGAGGGGCGGGAAGGTAGAGAGGACAGGCTGACCGGAACTCGCTCGTTCGTCGCGTGAAAGCGCCCAGAAAACGCCTGAGCTCTCGCGCAACCGAGTTGCGGGGAGGGGCGGGAAGGTAGAGAGGACAGGCTGTCGCGAACTCGCTCGTTCGTCGCGTGAAGGCGCCCAGAAAACGCCTCAGCTCTCGCGCAACCGAGTTGTGGGGAGGGGCGGGAAGGTAGAGAGGACAGGCTGTCCGGAACTCGCTCGTTCGTCGCGTGAATGCGCCCAGAAAACGCCTGAGCTCTCGCGCAACCGAGTTGCGGGTAGGGGCGGGAAGGTAGAGAGGACAGGCTGTCGCGAACTCGCTCGTTCGTCGCGTGAACGCGCCCAGAAAACGCCTGAGCTCTCGCGCAACCGAGTTGCGGGGAGGGGCGGGATGGTAGAGAGGACAGGCTGTCCGGAACTCGCTCGTTCGTCGCGTGAACGCGCCCAGAAAACGCCTGAGCTCTCGCGCAACCGAGTTGCGGGGAGGGGTGGGAAGGTAGAGAGGACAGGCTGTCGCGAACTCGCTCGTTCGTCGCGTGAACGCGCCCTGAAAACGCCTGAGCTCTTGCGCAACCGAGTTGCGGGGAGGGGCGGGAAGGTAGCGAGGACAGGCTGTCGCGAACTCGCTCGTTCGTCGCGTGAAGGCGCCCAGAAAACGCCTGAGCTCTCGCGCAACCGAGTTGCGGGGAGGGGCGGGAAGGTAGCGAGGACAGGCTGTCGCGAACTCGCTCGTTCGTCGCGTGAACGCGCCCAGAGAACGCCTGAGCTCTCGCGCAACCGAGTTGCGGGGAGGGGCGGGAAGGTAGAGAGGACAGGCTGTCGCGAACTCGCTCGTTCGTCGCGTGAACGCGCCCAGAAAACGCCTGAGCTCTCGCGCAACCGAGTTGCGGGGAGGGGCGGGAAGGTAGAGAGGACAGGCTGTCGCGAACTCGCTCGTTCGTCGCGTGAACGCGCCCAGAAAACGCCTGAGCTCTCGCGCAACCGAGTTGCGGGGAGGGGTGGGAAGGTAGAGAGGACAGGCTGTCGCGAACTCGCTCGTTCATCGCGTGAACGCGCCCAGAAAACGCCTGAGCTCTCGCGCAACAGAGTTGCGGGGAGGGGCGGGAAGGTAGAGAGGACAGGCTGTCGCGAACTCGCTCGTTCGTCGCGTGAAGGCGCCCAGAAAACGCCTGAGCTCTCGCGCAACCGAGTTGCGGGGAGGGGCGGGAAGGTAGCGAGGACAGGCTGTCGCGAACTCGCTCGTTCGTCGCGTGAACGCGCCCTGAAAACGCCTGAGCTCTTGCGCAACCGAGTTGCGGGGAGGGGCGGGAAGGTAGCGAGGACAGGCTGTCGCGAACTCGCTCGTTCGTCGCGTGAAGGCGCCCAGAAAACGCCTGAGCTCTCGCGCAACCGAGTTGCGGGGAGGGGCGGGAAGGTAGCGAGGACAGGCTGTCGCGAACTCGCTCGTTCGTCGCGTGAACGCGCCCAGAGAACGCCTGAGCTCTCGCGCAACCGAGTTGCGGGGAGGGGCGGGAAGGTAGAGAGGACAGGCTGTCGCGAACTCGCTCGTTCGTCGCGTGAACGCGCCCAGAAAACGCCTGAGCTCTCGCGCAACCGAGTTGCGGGGAGGGGCGGGAAGGTAGAGAGGACAGGCTGTCGCGAACTCGCTCGTTCGTCGCGTGAACGCGCCCAGAAAACGCCTGAGCTCTCGCGCAACCGAGTTGCGGGGAGGGGTGGGAAGGTAGAGAGGACAGGCTGTCGCGAACTCGCTCGTTCATCGCGTGAACGCGCCCAGAAAACGCCTGAGCTCTCGCGCAACAGAGTTGCGGGGAGGGGCGGGAAGGTAGAGAGGACAGGCTGTCGCGAACTCGCTCGTTCGTCGCGTGAAGGCGCCCAGAAAACGCCTGAGCTCTCGCGCGACCGAGTTGCGGGGAGGGGCGGGAAGGTAGAGAGGACAGGCTGTCGCGAACTCGCTCGTTCGTCGCGTGAACGCGCCCAGAAAACGCCTGAGCTCTCGCGCAACCGAGTTGCGGGGAGGGGCGGGAAGGTAGAGAGGACAGGCTGTCGCGAACTCGCTCGTTCGTCGCGTGAACGCGCCCAGAAAACGCCTGAGCTCTCGCGCAACCGAGTTGCGGGGAGGGGCGGGAAGGTAGAGAGGACAGGCTGTCGCGAACTCGCTCGTTCGTCGCGTGAACGCGCCCAGAAAACGCCTGAGCTCTCGCGCAACCGAGTTGCGGGGAGGGGCGGGAAGGTAGAGAGTTCAGGCTGTCGCGAACTCGCTCGTTCGTCGCGTGAAGGCGCCCAGAGAACGCCTGAGCTCTCGCGCAACCGAGTTGCGGGGAGGGGTGGGAAGGTAGAGAGGACAGGCTGTCGCGAACTCGCTCGTTCGTCGCGTGAACGCGCCCAGAAAACGTCTGAGCTCTCGCGCAACCGAGTTGCGGGGAGGGGCGGGAAGGTAGAGGACAGGCTGTCGCGAACTCGCTCGTTCGTCGCGTGAACGCGCCCAGAAAACGCCTGAGCTCTCGCGCAACCGAGTTGCGGGGAGGGGTGGGAAGGTAGAGAGGACAGGCTGTCGGGAACTCGCTCGGTCGTCCCGTGAAGGCGCCCAGAGAACGCCTCAGCTCTCGCGCAACCGAGTTGCGGGAAGGGGCGGGAAGGTAGAGAGGACAGGCTGTCGCGAACTCGCTCGTTCGTCGCGTGAAGGCGCCCAGAGAACGCCTGAGCTCTCGCGCAACCGATTTGCGGGGAGGGGCGGGAAGGTAGAGAGGACAGGCTGTCGCAAACTCGCTCGTTCGTCGCGTGAACGCGCCCAGAAAACGCCTGAGCTCTCGCGCAACAGAGTTGCGGGGAGGGGCGGGAAGGTAGAGAGGACAGGCTGACCGGAACTCGCTCGTTCGTCGCGTGAAAGCGCCCAGAAAACGCCTGAGCTCTCGCGCAACCGAGTTGCGGGGAGGGGCGGGAAGGTAGAGAGGACAGGCTGTCGCGAACTCGCTCGTTCGTCGCGTGAAGGCGCCCAGAAAACGCCTCAGCTCTCGCGCAACCGAGTTGTGGGGAGGGGCGGGAAGGTAGAGAGGACAGGCTGTCCGGAACTCGCTCGTTCGTCGCGTGAATGCGCCCAGAAAACGCCTGAGCTCTCGCGCAACCGAGTTGCGGGTAGGGGCGGGAAGGTAGAGAGGACAGGCTGTCGCGAACTCGCTCGTTCGTCGCGTGAACGCGCCCAGAAAACGCCTGAGCTCTCGCGCAACCGAGTTGCGGGGAGGGGCGGGATGGTAGAGAGGACAGGCTGTCCGGAACTCGCTCGTTCGTCGCGTGAACGCGCCCAGAAAACGCCTGAGCTCTCGCGCAACCGAGTTGCGGGGAGGGGTGGGAAGGTAGAGAGGACAGGCTGTCGCGAACTCGCTCGTTCATCGCGTGAACGCGCCCAGAAAACGCCTGAGCTCTCGCGCAACAGAGTTGCGGGGAGGGGCGGGAAGGTAGAGAGGACAGGCTGTCGCGAACTCGCTCGTTCGTCGCGTGAAGGCGCCCAGAAAACGCCTGAGCTCTCGCGCGACCGAGTTGCGGGGAGGGGCGGGAAGGTAGAGAGGACAGGCTGTCGCGAACTCGCTCGTTCGTCGCGTGAACGCGCCCAGAAAACGCCTGAGCTCTCGCGCAACCGAGTTGCGGGGAGGGGCGGGAAGGTAGAGAGGACAGGCTGTCGCGAACTCGCTCGTTCGTCGCGTGAACGCGCCCAGAAAACGCCTGAGCTCTCGCGCAACCGAGTTGCGGGGAGGGGCGGGAAGGTAGAGAGGACAGCCTGTCGCGAACTCGCTCGTTCGTCGCGTGAACGCGCCCAGAAAACGCCTGAGCTCTCGCGCAACCGAGTTGCGGGGAGGGGCGGGAAGGTAGAGAGTTCAGGCTGTCGCGAACTCGCTCGTTCGTCGCGTGAAGGCGCCCAGAGAACGCCTGAGCTCTCGCGCAACCGAGTTGCGGGGAGGGGTGGGAAGGTAGAGAGGACAGGCTGTCGCGAACTCGCTCGTTCGTCGCGTGAACGCGCCCAGAAAACGTCTGAGCTCTCGCGCAACCGAGTTGCGGGGAAGGGCGGGAAGGTAGAGGACAGGCTGTCGCGAACTCGCTCGTTCGTCGCGTGAACGCGCCCAGAAAACGCCTGAGCTCTCGCGCAACCGAGTTGCGGGGAGGGGTGGGAAGGTAGAGAGGACAGGCTGTCGGGAACTCGCTCGGTCGTCCCGTGAAGGCGCCCAGAGAACGCCTCAGCTCTCGCGCAACCGAGTTGCGGGAAGGGGCGGGAAGGTAGAGAGGACAGGCTGTCGCGAACTCGCTCGTTCGTCGCGTGAAGGCGCCCAGAGAACGCCTGAGCTCTCGCGCAACCGATTTGCGGGGAGGGGCGGGAAGGTAGAGAGGACAGGCTGTCGCAAACTCGCTCGTTCGTCGCGTGAACGCGCCCAGAAAACGCCTGAGCTCTCGCGCAACAGAGTTGCGGGGAGGGGCGGGAAGGTAGAGAGGACAGGCTGACCGGAACTCGCTCGTTCGTCGCGTGAAAGCGCCCAGAAAACGCCTGAGCTCTCGCGCAACCGAGTTGCGGGGAGGGGCGGGAAGGTAGAGAGGACAGGCTGTCGCGAACTCGCTCGTTCGTCGCGTGAAGGCGCCCAGAAAACGCCTCAGCTCTCGCGCAACCGAGTTGTGGGGAGGGGCGGGAAGGTAGAGAGGACAGGCTGTCCGGAACTCGCTCGTTCGTCGCGTGAATGCGCCCAGAAAACGCCTGAGCTCTCGCGCAACCGAGTTGCGGGTAGGGGCGGGAAGGTAGAGAGGACAGGCTGTCGCGAACTCGCTCGTTCGTCGCGTGAACGCGCCCAGAAAACGCCTGAGCTCTCGCGCAACCGAGTTGCGGGGAGGGGCGGGATGGTAGAGAGGACAGGCTGTCCGGAACTCGCTCGTTCGTCGCGTGAACGCGCCCAGAAAACGCCTGAGCTCTCGCGCAACCGAGTTGCGGGGAGGGGCGGGAAGGTAGAGAGGACAGGCTGTCGCGAACTCTCTCGTTCGTCGCGTGAAGGCGCCCAGAAAACGCCTGAGCTCTCGCGCAACCGAGTTGTGGGGAGGGGCGGGAAGGTAGAGAAGGAGAGGCTGTCGCACACTCGCTCGTTCGTCGCGTGAAGGCGCCCAGGGAACGCCTGAGCTCTCGCGCAACCGAGTTCGTGTGTACGTTGTTAGATACGGGACCTTTTCCTGAGCCTCCTTCGAGTTCACCAGACCACATTGAATCGCGCCACAGCTAATTAAGGAGCGCAGAAGCA
Source organism: Dermacentor albipictus (assembly GCF_038994185.2). Taxonomy (NCBI): domain Eukaryota; kingdom Metazoa; phylum Arthropoda; class Arachnida; order Ixodida; family Ixodidae; genus Dermacentor; species Dermacentor albipictus. The sequence continues at coordinate 210,556,244 of NC_091821.1, read as the reverse complement.
CATCTACCCCGTTCCCGAGGCGCGGCACGTGCAAACGTGTTGGCGTCCCCCACCTCATGCGCCGCAGGTGGAGCTATTCACTGCTTGACTCTTCCCGAAAGTGTAGCGGGAGCCTGGCACAGTTCTAGGTAACGCAGGTCCCGAGCAAAGGTGCTTTGCAGCACTGAAACGTCGCCCCCTTCCGCCTATTGTGACGGCGCTTGCAAGCCAGCAAGGCAATACCGCAAGAGAAGTAAGCTCTCGGACAATTGGAGCCCAAGGAGCGACCCTCTGCGCCGGGTGTGACACAATCGCACGGGCGCCTACCATTGGCCGAAAATGACGATACCTGAGCGGGCTCGCCTTTTGGCCGAAAATGACGTCACCTGAGCGGGCTCGCCGATTGGCCTAACGTGACGTGACTTCGAGACACCGAAGGGCTTAAAAGCCAAAGACCGGGAGCAGCAAGAGAGCATTCCTTCATTCATCTCTTTCGAGCTTCTTGCCACGGGCCGCTGCGGCCGAGCTGCTGCTGGCCCGTAATGACTTTATGACTGTTAATTTCTTTGTACTCTCACTGTAAATAATGTAAATAGACCTCCAGTTTTTCATCTCAAAGTCCTCCTCAATCTCGGCCAACTCCCGCACCCAACGGCAAGGTCCAAAAATCTGGGGGACAGCAATTGGGATTGTCTTCCAGATCCTACAACTGGTGGCAGCGCTAGGGATGAACCTCCGTCTAGATCCAACAACTGGTGGCAGCGCTAGGGATCAACCTTCGTCCAAAGAGATCCAACAACGTGCGTGTGTGTGTTTAGGTTTTTCTTTTCTCTTTTTATCCTTCTCTCTCTCACCTATTACATCCCCTTGGCCCTCCCCCAGTACAGGGTAGCCAGCCGGAGATCATCTCGGGTTAACCTCCCTGTCTTCCCTTGCCTTTCTCTCTCTCTCTGACACTGATAGCACTGTCAAACTAATATCACACCCATAACACTAACACTGGCAGAAATAGTCCCTGAAGTGACCGTTTCATTTAGCGGGTTTCAAATTCAAATTCAAATTCAAATTTTATTTTGCCACCATGGTACAGATGATGGCGGGGACCCGTAGTAAAAGCTGCCGTTGGACAGCTTGACAAGGCCACGGGCCCCCACTTTGACAGCAATACAGTGGTTGTTTTTCTTTCCCTTTTTTTTTTTCACACACATGAAAAAGAAAAGAAAATACAGGAAATACAGATAACAAAGGAAAAAAAAAATACATATAGCAGAGTTGTTATCCGGTTACAGTAGTCAGCATAAAATCAACAGCATTGTCCTGGCTGGAAAGAAAACTTACAATGATGGTGAAAGAAAGAAGAATTGGGTAGACAAATCACAGAAAAAAAAAAAAAAGGTTAGGTGTAGTGTAAAAAATACTCGAACAGTTTGTGGCGTGTTGTGTTTTGGAGATCAATATCGTTTTGTGCGAGTTTGTTAAGAAGTCGTGGTAGTTTATTTTCTAATGTTTGATTACCATAGAAAGTTCTGTATGTTTTTACGTTCCATTGTGCTATGTTTCTTGTGCTGTACATTGCATCTCGTTTTTCTAAACCAGCTAATTTTGATAGAAAAGATATGTTCGTCCTGGCATACTCGCCCATCGACGTATTTGTGGGGCAGGGGGGACATCTGCCCCTCCACCGTCAGAAGTTGGGGGCAAAGTATGTGATCCCCCTCCCCCTCCTCACTTTCGAAAGCGGTTACAGTCAGCAGCACACTGGAAAATCCAACAAAACAACCACACAGGCCAAGTTGTCTTTCAACACAGCAACCCCACAAGTATGCTTTCTTTACATATTCCCTGCCTTGTCAGCGAGGATTGTATATCGGGCCTTGCAGACGGCGCTCGGCCGGCCGCACGCTTCTTCGCGGTGCTAACCGTACGCGCGACGCGCCTTGCAGTCCGGCATTGCTGAGGAGGCCTGTCGTCAGGCTGTTCAACACAAGTTTCACCTTCCGCTGCTTGCACAGTCCCGTGTTTGTTGGGGTCGTCTAACTTAACTTTCTATGAAAACACAATATACACTTCGTTTTATTGCGATAGCAATTATATGGACAATCCAGGCGCATTTCAGCCATCGCTGTCGGCGTTGCGTGAGGTTCCGCAGAAAGTCCAAGGGCGATAAAATAGGCACCGCGCGCCGTGTGCTGTATGTGGGAATGAAAGCGCACGGGGGTGAGCCAGCGATCGCGGCTCAATCTCGTGCACGCAAGCGAGGGAAGCGGTGAGGAAGCGCGCCGTCTTCCGTCGCTCGCAAGGGTCCGGGGGGAGGAAAAGGACGAGAGGGGGTTAAATCGGGGCTGCCCGGGCGCATTTTTACAATTGCTAGTAGGTACAGACGAGACATTCATTTGAGGGATCGTCGGCCGGTTCTGTGCAGGCGCGAGTAAGAGCGGGTGTGAAAAAGAAAATCTGGGGGCTTTTCCTCCTTGAATGTATGACTCTGCCCAGGCACTACGCAGGAGGTTTCTTAACGCGCGTTGTATGCGTTTGTCCCCTGGACATGCCGGCATTGCGGAGTGCGGTCGAGTTTGTTTACGCTCCGCCGCTGGCTGCCCGTGTGGTGCGGCAGTGAGCACGGACGCCCCATTTGGTGATCGCTGTGTCTAAAGGGGCAAGGCTCTGACTGATGTTGCATAAGACGCAGGTCGCTTTTTTCCTCGCGACGATAGATTGAATTTTTTACAAGTATTCCTCCAGGAGGGCACATACGTAACCGGCAAACGGAGGCCTCGGGAGAGCACTTGAGGTTATAGTATAAAGCAGACGGCGCAGGATCTCCAGGGCTACCAAGGGGTAGCGGGGGGATCAAAGCTGGAAGCAAGGCGTCCCGTGGGTTGGGGCCGCAGAGGCCGAGGCATGCCAGGAGGTCTTCGCATAAAAAAATTGGCTGTTCGTTATCGCGGACAGCCGATCTTATACACCCCTGGCACGCGCAGCGAGAACGCACCGCTCACGAAGCTGTCAGCACTCGGCGCTCTGTCTCCATCGCAGGTCGCTTCCAAGATAGGGCCCGCGTGTCCGCGCCGTATACGCAGCCGCCGCTGGAACACGGTTGATCCCAGTTCATAATGGTTCGACGCGGCTGGATAAGGCGCTGAAGAGCGATAACGGCTTAAAGTTAACGGAACGTCATCAGCGCACCTGGCGCCGCCACCTGTAGTAGTTTGTTTGCGTCATCGATTCACCTTGCGCCGCCGTCCGCAGCAGTTCGTGTCGCCGCAGCGCTGCCGTCTATACTGGTCGGCTAAAGTTTCGTAACATTCATAATGACCAGTATAGACGGTGAGCTAGTGGCATTTTGACAGCGCATAAAGGAGTTTCTGTGTGAATCTTTCTCGTTATTATTATTATTATTATTATTATTATTATTATTAATGCTATTTTTTGTGCGTGTGTGCGTAGCGCCGTTTGGCGAATGCGCTGCGAACCACCAATAAGTGTTTCATACTCCGTGCTTGGCGCAGTTTCGGGAAGCCGCGAACAGGAAGCAGGATCGGCTTGAAAGCAGAGGCGCAACACCATCGAGCAGAGCCTGTCGAGAGCGGCATGAGGAAAGCTGGGGTTGTGAAGCGAGGGTGTCTCGTGGCGGCAGGCTCGTGGCGGGTGTCTTCGTGACCCACGGTATGAGCGGACACTCCTTGACTGGGCTTCTCGGCGCAGTGTTAATTTACGGCCCCACGGCGCTGCCTTACCGTCGACGTATAGGATCGCGGTTACTGAGCCGTCGTACCGCCAACGGTGTGCATGAGACTTCTACGCGCGCGCCGACGGTCCGTCTGCTTCCTCCCACGGAGGGTTACGCAGAGTTCTCGTGTATGCCAAAGCAGCAATCGCATTCTGCTGATTTTTCTGTTACCGTTTTCTGCAGCGTGCGCAAGGCTTTGCTGATAGCTCCACCTATCACCGGAATGTGCTGCAGTTCCCCTCATTTCGAAAGAATCTTTGGATTCGGCAGACTATTTTTACCAGATTCGGTTGATATAATAAAACACTATCGATCCGGAGATTACGATAACTGGACGTGTTTTTGTGACGTGGTGAAACTTGAATGCGCGAATGGACAACGGCGCCAGCAATACGAAAAACGCTTTGGCGCGACGCCTTTGTATCTCATTAGTCCTATATAGATCGTCTGTGCACTCATATATTTTTATTACGTTCTTTTTTTCCGGTTATATTTTGTGAAATTTATGGTTCGCTTTTGCATGCCCTTACCGAAATAAAGATTAAAATTATGTGGTTTTACGTGCCAAATCCACGATCTGATTTTGGGGCCCGCCGTAGTGGGAAGCTCCGGAAATTTGGGCCACCTGGAATTCTTTAACGTGCACCTTAAAATCTAAGTACACGGGTGTTTTTGCATTCCGAAATAAAGATCAACAAGACGAGAGGGTACGTTGAAAATCTAGGGAGTGCTTGTTGTTACGTGCTGTAATATCACTATCGAACCATTTGTGTGACCGACGTCAATGGATTGTTGTTCTCGGTTTCGATGACATATAGATGTATTACGTACTCAGGTTGCCATGCGATCACTATAACACGCTCTCCAGCCGAAATCCAAAAATCCTCGGGGGAAGGACGGTTTAGCCCATAGAGTTTCTCACTATAACACCTAGAGGGAAATCTGGCGCCACCGTCCATGGGAGTTTCTTAAGTGGCGCCGTGCCGTCATGGGAATGACGGTATATGTGCCTGCGAGGCTTGTGTTGGCTGGTGTTATAAGAGGCTTCATATAAAACGTGGATATGACTACACAAATAACGCGTTCTTAAAGTAAAATCTATATGAAATGGTTCCATTCACGCAAATTGCATCTTTACTCACCTACAATGCATCACAAAGGGAATGAAAGCAAGAACAGACGACAAACTGTTTCAGAGTGAACGCGAACCTTGTCGTCTGTCCTCCGGCTTTAGCGGCCCGCTGATACTTTTTACGTATCATGTAATTGCACATGCAATAGCAAGTTTTCATAGTTAAGCAAAACATGTTCTTGCGTAATAATAAAGCTCAAACAGCTTCTTACGTGCTGTTTTAGTAAAAAATGAATCATTGTGACAGACGGAACGGTGCTTGCCAGGCGCGTCTTCAAGGTGTCCTGGCTCTCCGAGAATGATGCCAATCCGAAGTCACAATATACCGGCATTCCCATGCATACCACAGCGTAGGAGCGCCAGATTTCCCCTCTAGGTAAATAGTGAGACACTCTATGGTTTACCCCGAGCGCTCCGCGTGGAGAGGGAGTCTCCCCAGTTAACTAAAGAAGGTAAGGAGGGAAAGGGCGCGCGAAAGGAGGCGGGGGCGGTGTTAAGTGCCCTCTCCACGCAATCCTCCCCGAGCGGGCTCGTTAATTGTCACGTAATACTAATCACGCGCGACCGCTCCGAAGAAGTAGGAATGCGCGCGCATACCCACGTACTTCAACATGACGTCGACTAAGCCTAAAATATGACCGTGCGAGCTACGGAAGCCTTGACACGGCTGATCGCGGTCCGGTATTAATGAGCCTGGTTTTCGTGGAACATTCGATATTGCTGCTCATTAATTAAGCAATCGAAAAAAAGAAAGATGCAGATACAACGCGCTTCTTGGAATGTGTGTGAAGCGAAGCTGTCGCGTAGCTGTCCGTCAGACGGTGTACAATGCGCCCACTTCGTTCCGGCGTCTTTATTTGAAGAGGAAACTGGCGTACCCGTGCTATACGCGATGTGACACACACGCGGCGGTCATCTCGCAAGAGCTGGTGGCCGTAGGCACCATTGAAGTGTAGTACGTACGGGGGCGATCTTTCTGAGCGTGAGCACGGCAGCGCGTGGCTTTCTGTATTGCCAGCGCGGTTAAGCGGCGCCTCACAACATGTGTGCGCATGCGCGGCGACAGTAGCTTCCCTTTACGCGCATCACGTAATCGGAGCGCTCCCTTGTCGTCTGCTAGAGGACCTTTTTTTTGTCCTTGGTGGTGACTGCATTACGACAAAACAAAATTGGGATGCTTCCAGTTCAAACGGCGTGTTCCTCGTGCTTACCGTTACCTTAGGTACTTGGAAATAGTTACCTAGGTTTCTCGTTTGTTATTTTCGCCCGGGCTCTTTTAGTCACACAATGCAGAAAACAGGCTAGGAAATACAGACGTCCGACCTTTTTTATGTACTTTTGATTGAAACAACTGATCGAAAATATCGAAACACTTAGAGAAGTAGCAGCTGTAAATTGCAATGATTCGCTGTTTGATTTTCGTAAATATTTTGTCATATCCCCTTTTGCAGCAACCAATGCTGTCATTTTAGACGGTAGTTAACAGTACACGACAGGCACATAGTTATTTGAAAAGTAAATAAATTATGGGGTTTTACGTGCTAAAACCACTTTCTGATTATGAGGCTCGCCGTAGTGGAGGACTCCGGAAATTTCGACCACCTGGGGTTCTTTAACGTGCACCTAAATCTAAGCACCACGGGTGTTTTCGCATTTCGCCCCCATCGAAATGCGGCCGCCGTGGACGGGATTCGATCCCGCGACCTTGTGCTCAGCAGCCCAACACCACACATAGTTATTTGCTCTAAGATGCACGAACTCTTGGCAACCAAATACCCACAGCTCTCCACAGTCGCCGAACAAATATGATGTCGCGACATGACTGCTTATATGCGCCCTCACACATTTTTGCAGGTATTCATGTCAGCGCCAGTGGCCTGTCAGGGGAGCAGATGGACCCTACGAGTTTTTAGGTGCTCTTTCTCAGCCGTCGCCGTGTGCACCCACGCACGGTCATGCGGGAACACAAAATCAGCATTTGGGAAAGCGGTGTGGGTGTGAAAGAAGAGCACGTCGTCCAAGATTTCGCCACAGCTAGCTCTGCGAATTAAGAGCGCCCTCCATGCGGTGTAGAGGCCCGAGACCCCGCATTGACACTGCACCCCACGTGTCCACGTAGGTCCGTCCGTTCCCGGCAACTTCCTACACATTGGCTGGCTCGTAACAGCAGAGAAATCCTTTTAAATTCAGTCCGTCACACAAAATGAAGTCCGTTCAGGAAAAGTTGTTGCCATGTCCCTCTTGCTCGCCGCACTCGCACGCGTTGGTTTTTACGTGTTAAAAATGTTCACTCGTCCGAGAAGAATACTCGACCCAAGTCATCGGAAGTCCACGAGGCGTGCGCTTCGGCAAATTGCAGTCGTAACGCCTTGTTCGAAACAGTGAGGACGGGCTTTTGAGCAACCACGGAACTTTGCGGACCAGCACTCACGAGGCGTCGCGCTATGCTAACAGAAGCGTCCACATGCAGCAGCTCCCACACTTACGTCGCAGACTGAAACGGGTTCTCCACGACTGCAACTGCCACAAGCGCGTCCTCCTCATCCGTCGTTGCCCTTGGGCGACGCCTATGTGGGGCGTCAAAAATGCGGCCTCCCTTGCTCAACGCTTGGATAATCCTAGTAACAGTCTTTAGCGGCATCTGCCCCAGGGCACTGATAGAGCAAAGAGAAAATCCCTCGAGAGCAAGTTGGACTCTATCTCGCCTCTCTCGTTAGGAACACGGGCCATGCTGAGGTTCAACAGCTGCCCTGACCAATGTCATAATGTGAACAAATATATATACCACAAGTATAATACGCATGCCTGGCAATAGATTAGCTACAGACCAACAATGATCTTCAGAACGTCGGCAAATAATAGCATAGTTTCAAGTTTACTTATACATCGTGTGGAACGTAATTGAAAGTTCAACATTGTTAGCGATCTTGAACGGCTCTCCTGTTGCGGCACGCGTGTAGCGGACGACACGCGCGTGCTTGCGTGGCGCACTGCGCGCGAAGGTAAAATTCTCGCACGCCAGACGCACTGCTGATACGATCGCGACCGGGTGAGGTGGGTGGTCACTGCGATAATCAGGAAACGACGACGAAGCCGGGCATCGTGATGATGAGAAAAAGCAGAAAAGGTTGTATTCTTTCATTGGTGCCATTTTCAGATGAAAAGAGGACTTGGCACCGGGAGGCGCCACGTCCCAGAGCTTATATGTACTCATCAACCCAACATTATTCGGTACACTGACCCCGGCACTCCCCCTCTACCCGGGTTGACTGGGCGGGGGGCTTTGGTTCGAGCTAACGGTCCTTCCCGGACAAGGGGGTTGCTGTGTTGCAGCGCGACTGAGCTACTGCACTCAACGCACAAACAGCCATGCCGGTCTTACAGGACACGAGCATGACAGACCTTCGGATTGCCTTAACACAAAATAGGTCAAGGCATACAACCATGGAGACCACCAAAACCATCCGCGGAGCAGCACGACCACACGGGGGTGCGCCACGACCGGCTCCAGCTCTGGGTTCCAGTGAGCCAAACAAAACCCCGTGGATCGACTGGCACACACAGCCAAGTCGAGCGACCTTAGGGAGCTTTCCGCCTGACTCATCAAAAATCACGGCAGGATGATCCCACACTTCGAGAAACTTTTTGTCGCCCAAGTGACGCCACTCGTGGGTGAGATGGAACCAGACCTCCTTCTGTGCTTTCGCAAGCACTTTGTGAAGCCACAGCGCCCGCCCCCTCCCTCCCCCCCTTCCCCGAGAACCGCATCACAGCGTGCCGACCAGGCTTGGTATGAGCACTCGACAAGAAGAAGCACGAACTGATTGATCGCCTGGGTAGGCAAAGGGTGCAAAAATCGAACAGTCTGATATGGAACACTTGGGAGACTAACAAGACTAGCTATCCGTTGTAGAAGAGCTGCAGGAAGCAAACACTGCGTAAAGATATGAACAGAATCCTCACGACCACCACAAACAGGGCACACTCCACGAGCCGGGACGGCTGCGATGGGCCTATAACACAACGGCATAATGGAAGTATGTGTTGTCTCTCGCAGTGGTAACTTTCGAACATCCATTGAACTGCTGCAGCAGCGAGTGTCTCTATAGAAACGTGTTTATTGCACCAGTAAAAATTGATAAGTTTAAACTGTTCTTGTCATAGGCGGATAGTTTTCATTTTTCCGGGGGGGGGGGGGGTCTGGGGCCCGACGTGCTTTCCGAACTCTCTCTCTCTCTCTCTCTCTCTCTCTCTATATATATATATATATATATATATATATATATATGTGTGTGTGTGTGTGTGTGTGTGTGTGTGTGTGTGTGTGTGTGTGTGTGTGTGTGTGTGCGTTGCACTTCAAGAAGCTTCCTGTGACCTCGAAGAATTGAGCGCTGAAGTGACGGCGTTATACGGGTATATACAAGACCTCATAGTAGGGGACAGTTCAATTTCACAGCCTGAGTCCTCTCGGTGGTGTAATCTTCCTTCGTGTAATTGTCGCATACTTGGCTATCACTAATACCGCTTCGCCTTTCCGACGAAGCTACAGCCTCTCTTTTTTTTTTTCTGTGAGTCCAAGTGTAAGCGCTCCTGCACATGACTGATATTGATTCTGATTTCGAGTGAATCCGGCTTGGCCTCATTTCAGTTACTGAGCGAATTATACAGTGTTCCCCAACTATCATGCGCCAAGACTTAAAGAAAGAGCAGTTGTGCCACTCGAACAAAACTTAGTTTCCAGCACAGTGGAGTAGCCGCCAGTAATTCTTTCGTTATTGATATTTAATTCGGTAATTGTAGTTAATTATCTAACTCAAGAAGTACTGTCTTAATTTTCAAAGTGTCAACGAGGCATTTGTAGGCACCCCAAAATAACATCTAACTGCGGTGTTTTAAGCGACGTACTAATTGGCCACAATATTTTCTCGAATCGTAAAAAAAAAGGGGCCTCACGAAGTACAAAAATTACCACGTGAGTGCGCTCCCACCCGCATCATAAAGCAGCTTCAAATAAGCTGATTGAAAGCAACTGCGTTGCCTGTCGCAAACCCAAAGAGACAGCCCAACAACTTGATAAGGGTATGGAAGGAGCACCAACAGCAGGTTTCGTGGCTTCGCAGCTGTTCCTTCCTCTAATTTCTACGTCACACTTATTATCCGTCTCTCAAGGCCGTCTGATCGCACTGATAACAAAGGCCCCTTCATATAACGCTGCCAAAGCGCCTCTCTGACCACGCACGAAACGCGAAAAGCAATGTAATCGGCATATATAGAGTAGTTCAGAGTCCCGGATTTGCTCGCCACACATCGAAAGAGTGCGCGCGAATCTATATTTCGCGCCAGAAACTTGCTTCGGACCAAAGCCAAATGAAAGTGAGCGTTGTTTTTTTCATGAAAGTGTATACGTGCTAGAAAAACGAAACATAAAAGCGAAATAAACAGACCGGGAAGCGACCAACGTGTAGAGAAAAGGTAAAACCGATGCGTTAAAGAAAGTAAATATACCACTTCTATATGAGTCGAATTGGAAATCAGGATGTCTGCACAAAAAGGAAAAAAGAAGAAGAAAGGAAGAAAAAAATGATGAAAAGAAAACCATCAGATTTTAGCGTGCCCTTATTATCTATGAATTCGTAAGCTCCGTTGAACACCAGCCTAGAGGACGTGTTCGAATAGGTCTCCTTTTACCCGCCGCGGTTGCTCAGTGGCCATGGTGTTGGGTTGCTGAGCACGAGGTCGCGGGATCGAATCCCGGCCACGGCGGCCGCATTTCGATGGGGGCGAAATGCGAAAACACCTGTGTGCTTAGATTTAGGTGCACGTTAAAGAACCCCAGGCGGTCGAAATTTCCGGAGTCCCCCACTACGGCGTGCCTCATAATCAGAAAGTGGTTTTGGCACGTAAAGCCCCATAATTTAATTTTTAATAGGTCTCCTTTTGCAGCTACGCAGTTCTGTGTCCGTCTTATCACATCTTCAGTGGCTTTCTTGATGACCGACGCCAGAATTCAATGGCAGACATCCGTTATCCTTACCTTGAGGTCACCTGACGTTGTCTAGATCAGGTAAACACGATCTTTCCCATAACCAGAAAAAAAAATTGATTGGAGAGAGGTCAGGTGACCTAGCCGTTGTTTCGACTCTGAGGTGGTCCCGTAGCGCTCGTCACCCGTTTCGTGACAGAGCGTTGGTAGCGAAGACTCCGAGTCAGGCGTCGATGAGAAAAACAAAAGGGACTTTATACACTATATACAGGTCATTATACAGGACAAGAACGGATCGCGCAAACGCGACTGTTCCCGCACGGCGACGTCCGGCGAGACTCCAACGCGTAACACATCTCACACCACTTGAGAGCGGCACTCGGCTCACGGTAGGTCGGTGGATCAGGTTCTCCAGGCGGCGGCCACGATTTTCACTCAAACAGCCCAATACAAAGCCAGCAGTCGACGGTCGTCCGAGAGGTCCAACCAGCGACAGCGCTGGCCACCCGCTTCAAATTTGCCGCGCGTGGTGACCTCCAGGGGAAAGGAAATATGGCGCCGGGCTGTCTAGCACTTTGTTGCACGTTTGGACATGTCGCTCGCCGATGCTTCTCCACAGGATGTTGCTGCCTGGCGGCGCAGCATCTTGACTTGTCAAGGGATCGTTAGGGCTTGTGCCTTTCGGCGCCGCCCCGGGTTTGTCCAAAGGGCGTTCGCAGGATAATTTCTGCATCTTGTAGATACGGAATCCGGGCTGGTTGTACGGGCACAACACCGCCCAATTTACAGGCCCGTGCTTTCCAATCTATTGGGCATGAAGAGTCGCATCCAGCCAGTTTCGTGCTTGGCTGCTGCTGTGCGCAGATATATATATATATATATATATATATATATATATATATATATATATATATATATATATATATATATATATATATATATATATATATATATATATATATATATATATATATCTTGCTGATACCACAGAAGTGGAAGACGTGACAGCGGGATTTCGCTGCGAAACTCATCCACCACCAGTGGCGTAGCAAGAAATATCGTCGGGGGGGGGGGGGGGGGTGCTCACGGTCCGGCTCCGCCTCTCCTCATGGAATTTGTCGAGGGATCAAATACATTAATAATAACTACATTGTCATTGCGAAAGATGCAGCAAACGAATAGTTGAACGCTACGCACTTTCCAGATAGAGGAGTAAAATATGTATTTTTTCGTAATATAGTATACTCATATGTCTCAAAAATTGTTCCCGAAATAACTCATATCAATGTTTCCATGCTTTCTGTCTAGTTAATACGTACAGAAAATATCACACAAACTTCAGAACTATATCAGTTTGAAACCAGCAAAGCAGTGCATGCCGCTGATATGAAACATGTAAAGACCATGAAATTAACAAGTTGAGGATGAATATTTTAATGAAACTTTGTCAACCTCCGTGCTTTTCTCTCATTTGCATTTATCTCTTTCGTTCAAGAACTTTGTTTATATTTTCGTACATATGCAAAGACCAGGGAAAAATCTAAATGACACTGTCTTTCGTTAGAATGCATTGCGCAGGAGCAGCTGTCATCGGTCGTGTATTGTGAGTAATTTCGCTGAAATTATAGTCGCAACAGAGAGCACATGTCTTACAAAAAGCGGAACTTCAAAGGCTACGAAGAAGAAGTACGGAAAGCCTGAACTTCTTTTATTTAGTTTTTCATGACAAAATTGGAATTGATAAGGCATCGTATATAAAACCATCGTCAGAATGTACAATGCGCGTTTGTCCCTCTAAGAAAGTTGCAGATTTTATAAATTCCACTGATACGTTCAAAAATTTAGTTTTCGGAGAACAATTAGGAGAATTTCGGAGGATCAGCTATGGGCCGTCCAGCGGGCCGAAGATGCCGCCAGGACCCACGAACTCCTGGCCGTCACCTAGGCGGGGCCTTTGGCCCTCCCCACCAACTCGCAGGACACGAAATAAAGTTATTTCCTCCTCCTCGGAGAACAATCCGTGAATAGAATTGTCTACCAGCTGATGTTGTAAAATGTGAAGCAGTTGAACTATCTATAAATGGGCTCAAGCACCAAACCTGATTTTTTTTTTCTGATTGTGTTGGTTGTATAATGATGCACTTCATTATAGATAGCACCACGTTTATTTCAACTTTCTTTCTTTTTTCAGTTATTTTTCTATTTTTTTCACCATGTGTTTGTGATGTTACATGTTTCAACTATTTGGCCAAAAAAATGATGTGTGCTCACTCCTATTTAAGGCCTGGCACCCAGGCCATCAGTATGGAATAAATGAAATAAATATAAAAATAAGGAGTTCTGCCAAATGTACGAGGGCGAGTCAAATGAAAGTCAGCCAATGCGAATATATGACTAACGGCGTACTTTGTTTAAAAGTAGTTTCCATAAGCATTTAGACATTTGACCTACTGACTAACGAGTCGCGTGATTCCCGTCTCATAACATTCCTTGGATTGCTGCTTCAAAAAGTCTGTAACTTACTCCTTCACGTCATCGTCCGACACAATTCTGGTTCCTTCGAGCTGTTTTTTTCAAATGCTCCAAAATGTGGAAGTCACAAGGCGACAAGTCTAGGCTGTATGGCAAATGTTGCAGCGTTTCCCAGTTGAACTTTGCCAGTTTTATGTTAACGATATCAGCGACGTGGGGACGGGCATTGAGGAGCAAGATGCCCCAATTCCTCAATTTCCACGTCATTTGTCCACGTCAAAGTCAACACCTTTTCGGCAGAAATGACGGCCTTCGCTTTTCTTGGGGGTTATGAATTGAAATGTTTCCTCTGTAAGCTTTGCCGTCGTCTTTCAGGCTCGTAGTAGTGGCACCATGATTCGTTCCCGGTCACAATTGCAGACAAAAGTCGTCACCCTCATTGTGATACAGGATTATATGAGTCAAGGCAGCGCCGAACCTTTGTGTCTTCTGGCCATGGTTCAAAATCTTGGGCACCCATTGCGCACACAAGAGCCAATAACCGAGATGTTCATGAATTATGGTGTGACCCGAACCATGACGGATGTTCACACACCCTGCCAATTCACCGATGCTTATCCTCCGTTCTTTTCTAATTAGCCTTTGCAATTGTGTTGCGTTGATTGCACGGTGGCTTTGGCACGGTCTTGGATCGTCTTCGCAACTTTCACGTCCTTCTTGGAACCGTTTGCTCCAACGCTTCACAGTGGCCAATGACATGCAATGTTCAATGTACATGGCAGCCACGCGGCGACTAATTTCTTTTTCCGAAACATCTTGAGCTGTCAAAAACCTACCGACAACCCGCTCTTCAACTTTAGAAGCGTCCATTATGTCACGCAACCATGTTCAACCCACTGTATGAAATCATTAAAGAACCTTAATCCTCACGCCTGCGTGTCCTTTTTGTAAATGAGAGATGCCTGTGTGCTACTCACATGCCTCGCAGATAATGAACTGAACCATTATTGCGCAGGATGGGTTGTCTCACTTTCATTTTACTCGCCCTCGTACGTTAGAAATGCGAAGATACAATGGAATATGCAAATGCGAAGATACAGCTTGATAGAAGGCAATAAAGTGTCGCTGGAAACAAAGTTGACTGCACGTATACACAAAACCTGCAACAAGATATTTCAATATACCTATAAGTATCCAATAAATCTGCGTATCTAAAAAAAATGTCACTATATAATATGCATCAAACAAGGCAAATAAACATGTTGCGCAACCACAGAATCACAGATCACAGCCGCCCTCCCTCGACTCCATCTGATGTATAGCACGCGACAGGAGGCGGCGAGCTTCCTCCCTGCTTTTCTCCCTTGCGCCCACAAGATTGAGCCACCATCGTCGGCAAACCCATGCCAGCCCCCCCCCCCCCCCCCACGCTTTCACTCGCACATGCAGCATGCGGCGCGCGGTCATGATGTTATCGCCCTTGGACTTTATACGGAACATGAGGGCGACGGCGACGGCAGGAATGCGCCTGGAGGGTCCACATAACTGCTACCGCAATAATATAATTAAATTAATAAATAATAATAATAATAAAAAATTTATATATATATATATATATATATATATATATATATATATATATATATATATATATATATATATATATATATATATATATATATATATATATATTTGCAGCCTTCCTCTTGTTGCCATTTGCAGATCCCAAGGTGAGGATCATGTTTGCCTTCT
Organism: Dermacentor albipictus; assembly: GCF_038994185.2. Lineage (NCBI taxonomy): Eukaryota > Metazoa > Arthropoda > Arachnida > Ixodida > Ixodidae > Dermacentor > Dermacentor albipictus. The sequence goes on along the minus strand of NC_091821.1, from coordinate 210,541,196 downwards.
GAACATTGAGAAAGACATGGCTACTGGGACGAAACAAAACGCCCCTTTAAACCTTTGCACTGACGTTGTCAATTCACCTTTGTTGTGATAAGTTCTGCGGCAAAAAAAAAAAAGAAAATCCGCGCACCTTATCTACGCTAAGACAACAGCTATCGCAGCTTGTTTCCAACTAACACCAAACGCGACGTGTTACTTCGGCCGGGGTGCGGCAGATAACGCACAAGCTCCATCACGATATTTTTCTTTATTTCCTTTATTTCATTCTGTATAACTCAGATGGAGCCTGTTCGAGGGCGGCGCTTTATGATCCGGGTGGGAACGCAGCCACGTGGTATTCTCCATATTTCGCGCGGTTTATCAGTCGGAAAAAAATTAGTACGCAATTAGTACGTCGCTGAAAATGTTGCAGTTCGATGTCCCTTGGCTGTGTCGTCAAATGTTGATAATTAGGATTGTACGTCTCGAGTTAGATAATTAATTAGAATTGCCTAATTAGATCTCAGTAAAAGAATTACTGGCAGCTACTCTACTGTACTGTAATCAATATGCACTAGGTTTTGTTCGAGTAACACATTTCTCTCTTTTTTTTTTAAATCTTGGTGTATATTAGTTACTTTGGACGCCCTGCGTATATTTATGACCTTTGCATGCAACTGACGATGTTCCAATCCCCACTAAATGTTGTAAATTATTAGAAATGTTTTTTTCCTGAGTCATTAGCACTGCTTACTGGAAAGAGAAGCAATACTGAGACACACAACATTCACGTGCATTCCACACGCCATTGATAAAGGACTCTGCCGAAGGGATCACTGAAGTCTATAGGCTTTTTTCATGGTCAAAAAAGCACGCAAACCAATTTGAAGCGTGGTGAACGTACCGCAACATATTCATTCTCTAGGCATAGGCTATCCTTGCCTTCAGAAATAATTTTTAATTGGCTACGTCGATCTCTTTCAAAAATATAATAAACCTTGTCCTGTGTGTATATTTAAATATATTGTGTATGTTCATCGTACTTACAGTGGACATCTAAAACAATGTTGAAGTGAGAAAATACGGATGAGGCAGCCACCGCTTGTGCTTCTAATTCGCGGGTTTTCCAATTGTCAGGATTTGCAGAAATAAAGCGAAAGTATGAATTAAAAGCCATGCACGTCCGCGCCAACAATGATGCAGTAAGCTGTCAGCCCCAGTAAAGTTTCAAGTGAAAAGGTCGACGCAAGTAAAAAGGATCTTCATATGATGTGGGTGACAAAGCTCTGGTAACGGCACGTTAGGTGTGTTTGCCGGGGGGGGGGGGGGGGTGTAGAGGGGGCTTCGGCATTGCCCGGGGGCGGGGCTAAGCCCCCCCGGGAGAACTCCGGAGGGGACTCGGACCCCAGGGCCCCTCCCCCCCCCCCCCCCACCCCACCTAGTTGGCGCCTATGGTTCTTGTACTATATTGATAATGAACAAGCAATGCCGTTAAGTGTGTTTGCAATTATTTCACTGGCGACGTAAGCGCTTTAATTCAGTTTGACGCAATCGCACTAAATAATTTGTGCTTTGCGACAAGGACCGCAGGAAAAATAAATAGGCGAACTCTCTATATGAACGATGGTTCATTTTTGTTCCAGCTGCTTCAGGAAGGGAGTCGGCCAAATAAGCGCCACGTGTGCGACTATTAACTGTTCTAGCTTCTGTAAAACCCGCACGGTGGCGGTACCATTCTTCAAGCCAAAGAAAATTTAAAATATTCCGCTGCGCTGCACCTTCTATCGCCATTGTGCGGTTGTCGTAATGCTCTCACAGTAGCTGCATACCAAATGCAGACTTTCCGCATACATGGATGTGTCATTTGTATTTCGTCCTCGGGTGAACGAGTTCATTGCGTTTCGACGCGTGTTGCTTGTAATTATGACGTCCAAAGACTAATCAGCTCAGCGGCACATGCCGGTTTGGTTGAGCGCTGCAACAGACAGTTGCTGCGCAGACTTGTGACGAGGTCTTAATGAAGCCAGTAAAAACATAAACTCCTCAATCTTTCACAGCACCAGAGAAAGGCGTTTCCTGCAGTGTGGAAAAACTGTGAGGTTTCGTTCGCATAATCCAAAAAACCGCTGGCAGTCTTGTGATCGTTGACGTCTTCTCCAGGCGCGTGTGAAAGTATTAGTGCTTTCGTCAGCTTCTGCCGTTGGGCTCTTGTCCTTCGGTTTGCCTTCTCTTCCCCCATCCCTTTTTGTCAGCTCGGGAAAAATGTGGTGACGCCGTTTCGTAGAAGAGGGCAATCATATTGACATGGGGACGCCCGCTTGAATGCTTCTCAGGCTTGATAGGTCGATCATAAGGGGGCTAAGACGGCCTCAATTACCCCTTGCGATCTTGTGGTTGCCGACGACTTTCCGGGGAGCCTGTGAAAGCATTAGTGCATTCGTCAGGCTCTGTCGTTGACGGCCTCCCGCCCTTCGGTTCGTCGTCTCTTCGTCCATCCCTTTGTGCCAGCTCGGGAAATAAAAGGGGTGACGCTGTTTCGAAGCAGAGGGCAATTATGTTGACATGGGGACATCCCCTTGAACGCTTCTCACACGACAGGTTGAGGTCCAGGCTTACCGTAAAAGCCTTTTCTGGGACGAGGCAAATCATCTTGTCATAGGAACGTACGCCTGAACGCTTCTCACTCCCGACAGGTCGATGATAACACTGCGCTGGTAGTACGGAAAGCTACGCGCTCCAGCGTTCTCGCTCAAAAGGATCGCGACTGTACGGTTGTATGCCCTACTGGTGAGAGCATCGGGCTGCTGTGCTGGGGAAGCGAGGTTCAATCACATCATCGGGCACGTATCTCTATTTTTTTTATGTGTTCTTTTTTTAAGTGTGAGCTATTCAGCAAGGCAGCAGCAGCAGCCACGGTCAGGAAAATCAGGGAATATTCGCAAAGAAAGTTGCGATCTAAAAAAAAAAAAAATGCGCGTCGAGCGCGGGATTCCAGTGTAATTAAGGTGACTGTGACGAATATAAATAATAATTGCTTAGAAATCACAGGAATATGGATGGCTGATCAGCAGTGGTCGAACGAAGGATGGTATCGCTAGAGCGAACGTTTCGGCTAATTAGCTTGCCTTCAAGACCGCTGAGCCCCCCTGACAAAGGCCAATCCCCGAGGCTACGGTGAAGACAAGTCCACTTCAGGTTGGGTTCAGCGACATGTTTCGTTTTACAGAAGAGAAGGTTCCAGGACACTGGTCCAGACGGGTTTCGGCACTCAAGGCCTTAAGGGCTTTGCTCAAGTTCTTAAGGACATGTGAATTGTGCGACCGCCTTTGACTATTGTTGCGCGTAACATCGCGTTACTGTGTGCATTTTTCTTGTTTTTTTTTCTCTCTTCCTTCTCCCTTTATTCCCTTTACCCCTTTCCCCAGCACAGGGTAGCCAGCCGGTATTTACACTGGCTAACCTCCCTGTCTTTCCTTCCCTTTTGTCTCTCTGTCTTTACCACCGTTCATCATAAGAATTACTGAGGTATATTCCAAAGCTACGCTGCGGGCTACGAGGGTCGCCGTAAGTGGGGCACCCGAATATAATTTGACCGTGCACAAGTGAAATTACGTAAATTGGGATGAAGCGTCAATTATCGCAAAACAAAAGAAAGCGTTAACAAGCTGCAATCATTGCTAGTACAGGGGACACCTAACACTATCAACCGAACCGAGCATACTACGCCTGAAGTTTATCTCCGCTCATTACGTCACGTGCTATGCATATAAACTGACTACGACAATGTCCACTGCATTGTGAACAAGAACCCCCTCTTCCCCCCCCCCCACACCCCTTTGTATGGTTTCCCGGAACGTCAAATAATAGTATAGTTCCCTTAGTCAGTGCCCTTGATTTTTCACCTTTAATAACATGCTACCTGACCTGACGAGAATTCGTCGAACTCCTGACTATGTAAAAAAAGAAAAGAAAAAAAAGGGGGGAGAAAAAAAATAACATACCACAATGATCTGTTCGTGCAGCGATGACATGCGTGTCGCTCACTTGCATGGACTTTCGACGTTGGACGCAGGAGTACGCGTGCGAGTGGCTGCACGCGGGCGGCTTGTTTTCCATCGCGCGCTCTCCGCATGATTCGAAATGCAGCCCGCAGCGAAGCCGAAGTCGACCGCACCAACGCGCTCCGTATTGGTTTCTGTAGCGGGGCACACCCCCATTCGGTCTGGGCTCGAGGTCGGGTGGCACCGCGGCCGCTTTGAATGACGCATCTGCCGGCGCGTCGAGATCGGCGTAACCCGAGAGAGTGTACACAACTCTCCTGCACCACCTGCAGCGCGCCGCAGCATCCACACGCGCGCGGGAATCGGAGGGCCTGCCTCAGGCGCGAACGGCAATCTGCGGTGGCTCTCGGTCGAGTGCAGCGTCCTGTTGCCCGCCGGAATACGACGCTGTCTTAGCTCTTGTGAAGTCCGGGCCGCTGGCCGGACGGAGAACCTTTTTTTTGGGGGGGCCTCCGTACTGCTCCGTACTCCATAATCGGGGCAACTTACACGTAAAGAACAAGCAGCTAAACGTGTACTCGAGGTGAGAGCTCTCCATGCAGGCCCACAAACCACACGTCAGCTTAGAAAAAGAAAACAAGTCATATAGTGAATATTGTGTGAAACAGGAGTAACGTGAGTAGATCTGTAGTGCCCTGCCAATCGGGCAACGACCAAGCTTACCACCGTGCGTGTAACATAGCGGCAACTAATGGCATATACAGCTTGCTTATTAAACCCACCATGTTGCCTCATTGGTTGTTGGCGTTGTGCTGTTGAAAACGTGGTCGCGGGTTCAATTCCCTGCCGCGGCGGATCTCATCGTTGGGGCGTAATGAAAAAAAAAGAAAGGAAGGAAGAAAACGCTCGTGTATTTAAGTTTAAGTGCTCGTTAAGGAACCCCATGAGGTCGAAATCGATCTGAAGCACCCTCGCCTCGTCTACGGCGTGCCCATATAGCCCGTGTGTTTCTTTGCTACGTTAAACCTCACAATTTTATGAACTTACCTATTAAACCACCATATACAAATACTGTGAACAGGCCCGGCTTCTCGTCCCATGCGAAGACACCACAGTGACTGACTGACTGACTGACTGACTGACTGACTGACTGACTGACTGACTGATTGATTGATTGATTGATTGATTGGGTTTAACTTCCCGAAGTAACACTGGGGATATGAGGGACGCCTTAGTGGAGGACTCCGAATTAATTTTGACCAGGCGCACCTAAATCTAAGTACATGCGCGAGCGTTTTTTTTTTTTTTTTTTGCATTTCATCACCATCGATATGCGGCCGCCGCGGCCACGGATCACATCCACGACATTGTCCTCAGCAGCAGGTGAACGCCCCAGCCACTGGGCTGCCGCAGAGGGTCTTTCGCGTAAATTGTTCGATTGTTTTCGCTGGTGATTTCAAGCACCCTACCAACGAAGGAGGAAGGAACTAATCGTGTTGCCTAGCGTGTTTTACCTGCACTCAGCGAGCGAAGGAGATCCTACGGATCCTCCCATTAAGAGGACCTTCTCTTCTTTCTTTGCAAAGAGGCGTAGATAGTGCGATAGCTTGCCTGCTTATAGATTTGACAGTATCACGGCTCCTACGCGTCGCTGTCTTTTAAACCGCCAATGTCCGCATTGTTTGCTCCTCCTGTATAGGCGACACAGCGCGTTCGCGCAGACGAACCGACTCCACGGGGCGATCATGGACGAGTTCGAGAAACCGGTCGCTGTAGGCTTCGAGGACGGTCGCCTGTGGAATGAGGTAGGAAACTGCGACGTTTCGGCGCCGGCAGATTCATATAATCCTGTTGGCGTGGAACGACGTCCATTCCATTCGACAAAAGGGGTTATCGAATTCGCAAGTACAACTTTGGGAAAAAAACGCGAGTGACCTCCGCACACCCATGGCAGTGGTGTCGGAGGCAATGCACATATGGGAATTCGTTGCTGGGTTGTTTGGTGCACAGTAATGAGAAAATTAGAACGATAACAGCGCACAATAATGAGACGAGAAAGGGAGACAGATATTTACGAGTCAACGCTATCTTCCTTTCTTGTTCTGCATGTTCGCATACGCTGTTTTCCTTCCGTTGAGCTGCAGGGTGCTGTCGTCTGCCGTTACTCCCTTTCGACTTCACGATGGTTGTACGTGAATACATTTTGTTCAGATGCTGTTATGGCGGGCAGGCGAACATTACTGCCCATTTTCTGCCCACCAACGCGTAGAAGCACTTCTGATGCACCTTTCTTCCCCATTTTTTCGCATCGCAGACTGGGTTGATGTTCCAATTAGTAGGGCTATTCTTATCTCTTCGGATTTAATTTCGAAACGATACCCCGCAACAGGCAACATAAACATAAGCTTGAGAGCAGCTTCATTTTAGGGCGCTAGTTAGTGCGGGAGCGAACCCATAAAAACACCGCGTAAAGATGGGTCTGTGTCTATCTGTCCTCGAGTCCTGCCGTTTGCGCCGTTTTTCTAAACGTCAGCAATGTATAGAGACGTAAGGGACCGGTCGTGCAATCAAAGATGCGAAATGAGAGGTCGGGGTTTCTCTAGTAGAAACGTATAACGTAAATATGCTTGCCTAATAACATGTAGCCTTTGTCAAAAGTGCGCGGACCACGTCACGTGTGATCCTCGCTGTATAGCCGGGCCCTTATCGTGGCAACTCTGCAAGAGGTATGGACCGGCGGCAGAGCCGCGGCCCGCACCACCATGTGGACGCTATATACCTTTGGCAAAGAGTTAAACAAGCGTCAAGTGTTTGCTCAATCAAATGTGTACCGTGTTTTTGCGTTTCTCCGGACTTGCTATTACGCTTTGCAAATCCCAATATATCCGCACACCAGTAGGCGTTCGGTTCACTCTCCGCAGGTTCCCGTTACATTTGTCAAAATACTCTCAACCAGCCACCTTCCTGTCTCTTTGTCTATGTCTGCCTCTCGATTTTTTCCTACTCTAAAGTTTGCTGGCATTCTCCTAGCATAACCATGTACCAACTAGCCCAACAAGCCACTCTCATGAACTCTCAACTCACTATTGTTGAAACTTTGGCGAGGGCACACTGTTGCGAATCGGCGCGGACTACATTCACAAAACGCGGCACACCGTCATGACTTCGCTTTGCTTGGAGAAAACAGTAAGTCTTGGGACATTGTCAATGTGTTGGTGGTCACGTTATTAAGGCGGCAAAAAGAAAAAGAAAATTATGGGGTTTTACGTGCCAAAACCACTTTGTGATCATGAGGCACGCCGTAGTTGAGGACTCCGGAAATTTAGACCACCTGGGGTTCTTCAACGTGCACCTAAATCTAAGTACGCGGGTGTTTTCGCATTTCGCCCCCATCGAAATGCGGTTGCTGTGGCCGGGATTCGATCCCGCGACCTCGTGCTCAGCAGCCTAACACCATAGCCACTGAGCAATGGTGGCGAGTGGCAAAAAGAAGTACGGCACTTAATTATGACAGAAGAATTGGCACTAGTTTATCGTAATGAGGGGAATATATCTCTAGGCGATCAATACATAATATCACGCTGTAGGGTTTCCAACAGCACTTCAGAACTGCCTAGACAATGCTATTCAGATAGACATTCATGCTTATCGGCACGCACATTACGAAAATGTGGGCAAGTTATTGTGTTTTCTTCTCTGCTTTATCTACCTGCCCCTTAAGCTTGAACAAAGGACGAACAAAACAATAAACGATATAAAATTTCCGACTCCGCTCAAGTAATATCATCGGAGAGGCTTGAATTTTCACAATGTACTACCGCATAACCACTATCCGAGAGTGTTCTAATAGGGCACTTATTCCTGTTTAGAACTTTGTTTAAGGTTGAGGTGCGTTGGCTGGATGGCATTACATTTATAGGCTGAATATTCGCAGTCCTTATCACCATCATCATCGTTGTCGTTGTTGCTGTTGTTGGTGGTGCTGCACTGTTAACACGAAAGTGGCGCCAGCACCGAATAAGAGAGAAATTGTGAGAATATGGCCACTGCTAGTCAGACAAGGATATGCCATTGTATGAATTGTCGCATATGCTTGTGCTGGGTCACGTTCTCTGCGTATGTAGACAGACGCCACGTTCTAGCAATTTAGCTTCTGTAGACAAACCACTGTCGACAAAGGTGAAATAAAAACAAGCAAGAACAAAAAAAAAGTAGCTGCTACGCACTTTTGATGCCGTGCATCCCAGCTTTGCAACCACTTTACTCCCAGAGTCCTACAATGGTACATTATATAACACAAGCTGAATAAGAAAATTTAGTGTATACGCAAAGCCGATGCAAGGCAATGGAAGACCTGTCACATGATGGGGATACGGCGTTCAGTTTCAAAAGGGAAGCTGTTCTTTGCGAACCTCGCCGGGTTTAGTGACCGTTAGTGCTTCGGCCTGGCTGTTCTTTTGCCGAATAGGCCAACCAATCACAGCGGAGTACGCGCGCCGTACGCGCCGCTGGGTTCTTTGCACCACCGCCAGATGGCGCTCGCCTTCGCAATTTAACGACGAGGAAGACACATGTACTGTGTGTGGTAAATCTGTAGAAACAATAGAAAACCTCATACTAAAATGTGATGGTATCCATCCTGATGTCGATGCGGGTGCAGTCACGCTTCCTGAGGCCCTAGGGTTTAGAGATAACAATGGTCATGTAAATAAATATGCTGTGGAAATTAGCAAGAAGCGATTGGAGGATTGGTGGCTCAAAAGCAGAGAGGTGACACAAGGTTAGAAGTGTACGATGATGTATTTAAAGAAAATGGCGAATTTTAATAACTTACAACGCAGTTAAACAAAAAATAAAAAGCTGAGCATGGTGGCAACTGCCATCACCTCGTTTCAAAGGGGACGCTCCATCCATCCATCCATCCATCCATCCATCCATCCATCCATCCATCCATCCATCCATCCATCCATCTCCATCCATCCATCCATCCATCCATCCATCCATCCATCCATCCATCCATCCATCCATCCATCCATCCATCCATCCATCCATCCATCCATCCATCCATCCGCAAGATCTTTGTGAGCAATATAAGCTTGTTATCGTGAATACAGGGCCTAAGTGTGAAGGGCAGATCACGTGGGAAGTGGGAAACCGGCAATCGATCATTTATTGCTGTCTGATGACAGAAGAAATTCATGATAAGTTGATAGAAATGGTCATGGACGAAAAAGGGTACAGCAGCATAGGGAGTGACCATAAACGCATCATTTTGAAAATGGGATATGTAGTTGGGAAAGAGAGCAAGGAGTGCCAAATGGCCAGTTCAAATTTGAACGCTGAACAAATAGCAAATAAAGTCACTAGAGTCTAGGAAGAACTTGAAAAATGACCAAGAGTGGGAATACAGTGAGCTGCTAAGTGTAATAACGACAGAAATACGGAAAGAGAAACAGCATGTTCGTTGGAAAAAAACAAACCTAGAAGCTAGTGGAACAGGAAGATACGAGAAGCGATCGCCGAACGACAGAAAGCATCCCGAGAGCACAGGCAGGCAAAGAAGGCGCAGTTGCCGCTGGATGAAGTGGTCAGTAAATGGGAAATATACCGGGAGAAAAAGTCTATGGTTCAACTACTGCTGCAAGCAAATATAAAAGGTGAAAGTTAACGCTGGTTGTCAGAAATACGCGAGAAAAAGAAGGCCGCCCCTAGAATATTTTGGAACCGCATAAAATTATTAGACCGGAAGTCAACTACAATACAACAACATATCCTAGACGAAGATGGAAACAAACTGGAAGGGGAAGCGGCATTAAATTACATCCGAAAAATAACAGCCGAATCTTTCCAAGGCAATGACGAGGTGGTGTTTGAAGACAAAAAGAGCATGAAAGAGAACCAGATCGAAAAGGAGCTGATGCTGGCAAACTTCAACTGCAAGAAAGCCGAACAGAAAATTCCTAAGCGCACAGTCACAGGGCTAGTCGAGGTTCCCGTTAGGCTGATTAATGAACTAGGACCAAAAAGTAAGGAAGCTCAGGCGGAAGCAGTGCGAAAAACTTTAAAAGATAGACGAATACCAGACAGTTGGCGACAAAGTAGAATGAATTTAATTGATAATGGTAAGGAGGAGAAAGATAGAATTCACTCGTATAGAGCGTTGACCATTACATCGGTATTATACATGCTAGCAATGCAGGCAATCAAATTAAAGTTTCAAGCAAGGGCAGATAATAATGGCATTTTGGGAGAGCTTCAGAATGGTTTCAGAATAGGTAGGCGTTTGGATGATAACTTATTTGTTCTTACTCACTGTATTCAAATATCAGTAGTAGAAAGCAGACCGTTATATTTGGCCTTTTTAGACATTGCAGGAGCGTATGACAATGTAGACCCCAACATTTTGTGGGATATTCTGGAAGGGGAAGGCTTAGGCGACTATTGTCTACAGCTTTTGAGAGCTATTTACCTAGAACGTACCGTTTGCGTTGAATGGGAAGGGATGAGGAGCGAGGGGAAAGTTGATATCAACAAAGGACTGAGGCAAGGGTGCCCTTTATTCTCACTGCTATTTATGATGTACATGGTAAGGATGGAGAGGGCGCTAGAAGGAAGTAATATCGGGTTTATTATCTCATACAGACAGGCGGGTAGAGTAGTAGAGCAGTAGCTTCTAGGTTTATTTTATGCGGACGACATTGTGTTGCTAGCTAGCTAACAAGCAAAGTGATTTGCAACGTCTGGCTAATATCTGTGGACAGGAAGGCGAGAATTTAGGTTTGAAATTTAGCGTTAGAAAATCAGGCGTTGTGGAATTCAATGAAAACAGTGAACAGACAGTGGCAATACAGGCCAGGAAATACCTCGGGTAAAAGAATATAAATATCTTGGTATATGGATAAACGAAGGAAATAGATATATGGAAACACAGGAGAAAACAGTAACACTAAAGGGGAAGAAAAATGCAGCCATAATGAAGCACGGAACGCTGTGGGGATAGAATAGGTACGAGGTGCCCCGGGGTATGTGGAAAGGTATAAAGGTTCCAGGACTTACTTTTGGAAATGCGATTGTTTGCTTTAAATCAGGGGTACAATCAGGACTCGATAGGAACCAAAGGTCAGTGGGACACCTCGCACTGGGCGCTTACGGGAAGACTAGAAATGAAGCTGTGCAGGGTGATATGGGCTGGACTAGTGTTGAAGTGAGGGAAGCTCGCAGTAAAATTGAATATGAAGAACGACTGAGGAATATGGAAGAAAGTAAATGGACTGGGAGAGTGTTGAGGTATCTGTACAGGAAAAACATTGATTCACAGTGGAGGAAGAGAACTAGGCAGCTTACCAGCAAGTATGTGGCCTGTAGGGTGAGCAACACAGCAACAAACAACGTCAAGCGGAAAGTCAGAGAGGCTGAAATAATCTAATGGGTGGCAGCAACGGAAAAGAAACCTCCATGAGTAACTACCTAAAAGGACAAAACGAAATAAGGAAAAAAACAATTTATGATAACTCAAACGGAAGCTCATTACTTTTCGAAGCGAGATCAGGATGCCTTACAACACGCACCTATAAAGCGATATATAAGAAGGAAAAAGAAGCATGTGTTTATGGTGATAAAGATAGGGAAACGATGGAACATGTTTTATTAGAATGTGAAGACACCTGCCCAGCGGTCGATTTAGGCACCACTGGCCTCCTTGAAGCCCTTGGGTTCAGCGAGAGCAGGGGGAAAGTAAACATGTCCGCAAAAGACATTAGTAAGATGCGATTGGAAGTTTGGTGGAAGAAAAGTAGAGAAACGACAAAAACGGGAGACGTATGAAAGCAAAGTTCACTATAGGGGGTCAGAAAATTTGGTTATGGGAAATTATCGTGGGTTTTTCTTTTTCTCTGTCTTTTTTTCTTTTTTAACCTAGGTGGAACATAAGGCAGTATATTAGCAAGAGCTTGTTGGCGCAACCCACCACCCCGTTCCAAAGGGGACGCTCATAACATACATACATACATACATACATACATACATACATACATACATACATACATACATACATACATACATACTCACACATACATACATACATACATACATACATACATACATACATACATACATACATACATACATACATACATACATACATACATACATACATACATACATACATACATACATACATACATACATACATACATACATACATACATACATACATACATACATACACACACACATACATACATACATACATACATACATACATACATACATACATACATACATACATACATACATACATACATACATACATACATACATACATACATACATACATACATACATACATACATACATACATACATACATACATACATACATACATCCGCGGCAGCGGCGGAGACATTGCATTAGCCTCTCTACAATGCCTGGATAAAGCCTTCCGAATCAGGTTGTGCGGACATTCAATAAATACAAACTCGTGATTCGAGCCTTTAAGCACTCACATAAAGCTTCGCTCTATGTAGATTCCAACTCGTCGGATCTGCTGCATATTTATCAACATAATTCTAGTGGTGTTTGCGGTCGATATTGAAAAAAGACTTACGGCTAATAAAGATTCAGTTACCTTTTAGATAAAAAAAATTATGTTATAGCTACTGCGATAGCACAGGGAGACGAAAACCCAGGCAGAGCACGGGTTCCTCTTGATAAAGGTGTCCCCCTCTGAAACGGAATTGTGTATGCCGTCTTTCAAAGTTCGCAAAGAAAACGGATTCCCCCGTCATCGCGTTTGCAGTTGCCGGCACCAGAAGCGTAATTAGTTTCTTGCGTGCGTCACAGCGGACACAACGAGCAACAGTGCCGTCACTGAGGGCTGCCAGCTGTTGCACGTCCACGAGCAAAAACACACTCCATGTGGAATCACCGCGCTCGTCACTGGCAACGTGCCCGCGAGTGCACATTCCCTGCCGCGCTAAGCTGTCGGAGAGGCACTGTTCGCAGTTTCCGCAGGTTGGCTCCCGATGGCGAAGACAAAAGGGTCTCTATCAAACGATATCGAAGCGGACCGAGGTGCGCTGCACCGAAGCAGAGTGCGTGTCGGCGGCGGGCCTTATCGAGGCGTCGACGGCCGCCTCCATGACCCGTTGCCTGCTGGGAGGGAGTCCTGCCGCAACCGGGCGCTTATCGAGCCGGCCGTCCAGTTTAGCTTCAGACCTCGACGGTGCCCCTGACACGGGCGACCAGCGCCGCGAAGAACCGTTTCCGGACAGTGTCGGCGCCCGTGGATGCGATGTACCACAGCGCCGAGCACGTGTCCACCATCAGCGCCCGCTACGGCAAGCCAGAGAGCGAGGCAAGCGCAGAGCTTATTACCCCTGCACGCCTTTCTTTTTCTTATTCGCTTACTCGTACGTGGGACGTTTCACGCAGCGCGCTTGACAGCAGCGGCACGCCCGTTCCCCCTGCTGGCTTGCGGTGCCCCATTTTCGTGTGTCCTCTCAGCCTTGGGATACACCAGTTCCTACTACCAGTCATTGTAGTCTGTGAGATCTGATAGTTGTTTGGCTAAATATTTTTTTTTATCCCTGTCCACTATATGCAGTGTTATATAATGCAGGCCTTTCGACTGGACTGTACTTGTGTGACAGCACATTTTGTGAGCGTGAGGAGTTTTGTTTGGTCAAATGGTCTGTTCACGTCTTCTTCACTTGCACTGTCATTTGCTCTCTGTTAAACGCCATTCTACCGTCATGGCATTTAGGGGCGTTTGGAGAGCGCTCTGTGCAGGCTCTGTCAGGCGCGTATTAGAGACAGACATCTATTGGCCACACTGCATATAACTACATAATTATAGCGGATGTGCTTTTGCAGCATCTTAGAAGCTTGCGCGAGTCAAGTGAAACGTTCAGTGTGTGTCATGCGCCGAGAGTCAATGACCTGATCCTTTTTTATATCTGCTAATTTCGTGCGACCAAGCTTTGATCCTCTGAAACAATTGCTTCTAGCACCAATTGTTGCCTCGTAAGTGATCTTTTGTGTGAGCTTGAGCTTGAGCTTGAGCAATTCGCTCTCGCTCAAGCTTGAGCAATTCGCTCTCGCCTCCAAAGTGTAAAGCATGGACAACGATGGCCTCAGCACTTTAGAAGATCGATTGCTTTAATCTTTCTTTTTGGTCGGTAACATTTTATGCCTGAACAACGTTTAGAACAGCGTTTTCGTAAAGTCTGCGCTGTGTAGTACCCCGAGGTCGGAAACATACAATCCGGTGACCCCGGTGTGGCGCAGGTTGTACAGTGCAGTTTGCTAGTCCACGCTTTCGGGCCTCCTGTCATGCATCGACTGTTGGCGTTTTCCATGCGCTTGGGTAATCATACGCGTTGACTACAAGACACGTGTAGCGTACAACCCTTAAAGGAACATCAAAGACAAAAATTATTCGAGCAGTATTTGAGCAGCATAAGGAATGTTCCACATTCGCCGCGATGGCTTTCAGTGGCGCTGGCTAACCCTCCCAGGGTTGTATCTTGTACACATAAACACCCAAGAATACGCGGGAAAAGCCGCTACCGTGGCACAATTGGTAGTGCAACGTACACGTAATGCGGAGGTTGGGGGTTCGGCTCCCTCCGGTGGCAAGCTTTTTTTTTCGACCGCATTTATTCCCGTTTAGCTTACTATTTCTGTGCTTGAATTAAAAACTACGAATAACTTCCCCTATGCTTTCTTTGGCCTTCATTATCTGTTGGCTTCACGTGGATGTGAAGAACAATAATCGGGTCCCTCGGTTCCCCTTCTCGTTCATTGAGCAGCATTAGTACATTACCCTTCTACAATACGCCCCCCCCCCCCTAAAAAAAAGCTACATTTAGCGTGAGAACATGAATAGTAAACCAGAAATGACGCGAAAAGGAAAGACTGGTGGCGACGCTGCATTGAAGCTGTCGCACTTAGCACGCCATGACGTCATTGATTCTGATGGTGTCTGCTCGGACTTAGTTATCTCTTATTTCTTTTTGTCGGTAAAGCTTCCAGTAGAGCGAAAGATTGAACTCAGCAAGTTTGAAGCTCTTTTATACAGCCACGACGATTCAAATACGAGGAAAAATACATTGAAATCAGTGACGTCACACTCTCTTACCGGTGCTGGGGTTCCGGCGCGAAATTAAAAAAAAGAAAAGGTATAATGAAACTTCATCTTCATTTTCGGTCTAGCGGTGACCGAATAGACAATATACCCGACTTTTTCTTAATTATTAAACCTGTGTATTCATAAATTGGCCTCGCTAAATGCAGAATGTTGCCAGACGGGGACGAACGCACTTCAAAGTATTGTCGGGAAAAGCCAGGAAAAAAAAGAAAAAAAAAGACAGAAAAAAAAGAACTTCTGGCATGTAACCACTGTCGCCAGATTCGTCGCTCATGAAACGTACTGGTCCGTTGATCGAGGTTATGCGGCGCAAACACTGCGCAAACCCTCAACTGTGACTGAAAAGATCAACACTCTGAAAATATTGGTGAAAAGTGCCGAAGAAATTTTGGAATAGATTGAGCTCCATTTATGACAAAGGCCTCCTTAGCTTCTCGATTTCCACACAAAAAATGCCTTTACCATTATTTACCAAATCATGCTCAAATATTGCGCTTGATAGATTCAGGTGGATGCCTTTTAAATATGCGTCAGATTTTCAGAAATTTAGCTGCTTATTTGAAATCGATGTGCATACGGTGGGATGGGGAGCCCAACATTTAAAATTAATTAGTGTGTATTGACTCTTGTATCAGTTTTATATTTAGTCTTCCTTGTTTAGCGGAACTTGACAGAAACATTTCTGAGCGCATCGAAGGCAGCAATGTTGTCAACGTCTTCACAGATACACAACGAAGAGAGGAATCATGGGTAATCAACCGGACGCTATTCTGGCTGGCGACCCTACACCGAGAAAAGGAGAGCAGGGAACAGAAAAATGAGAGAGAAAGAGGAGCATGTCATAAGAACAGTTGTCAGCTTGTGCTTTCAAAATGCTCTGAGAAAACGCTGTTGTCACTGTATGACCGAAGATTTCCTTCGTCAACCTGCTCTCCTGTCAGAAGCTGGGTACCCTCTCCCTGTGCATATCTATGTTGCAGAAACGTTGTTAAATAGCTTATATTTGCATGAACACGCTAATTCCTCAACCTCTTCTGATGACCGGAAAATGAATAGCTGTAGCACCATGTTTTTACGAGATTTCGCACTACCTTAACAAAGTGAAAGAAAGCGCTTTTGTTAGCGTGCTGTTTTCCACACCTTTAAAGTTTTCCCAGGTGTGTAAATGTGTAACCCAGTCAATGAAGAAAGGCAAGGTGTCTGGAAACGACACAAAGGTTGTGTTGTACACCGTATAGACGGTTCATTAGATTCCTCTTGCACATGATAACCATTACGTAGGTATAGACAGGCAGGTGTAAACGGCATGTTCAGGAGGCACTGTAACGATAAAAAGAAATACGTAATGGGCGGCTAGCTTTGCATTGTGTTCCGTGTGTGCGCAAGCCCCTATTTTATGGAGGCCTTGTTGCGTCCGGACAAAAAGATAAGTTAACATGATTAATCAGGGAAGCAGCAAAACTAGCAACCTTTGCTCCACATTGTGTGAACACGCTGTCGATCCCTATCCCCATCAGAAAAATAATTATTCCTAAATATGGTATAGCCTGCACACGGTATCCTTGCTTTGACGGATGGCACATGGTGCTGTTCTTTAGCGCAGACAAGTGGGACAGCCATCTTTTCTCGTACTGCCGTCAAAACTGAACCGATGTGGCTACTACAACTTGCACAGCAGGGACTGGAGAAATGGGAACCCAGCATAAATCGCTGATACGACAGTGTAGCAAATATAATTTTTTTTATTGTGTCCAACCTATATGCCCCTGCGGTTTTGCGCTATAAACCCACGAGAATAATACATGAGTTCAAGCTGAATCGTTGGTCTGAGAGTACCTATACAACGCTCTTATTGACCATCTCACACGCCTATATGGACGGCGCTTGCTGACTTAAGCCTGCTTCTTTGGTGGAATTTGTTCCAGTTCGTTGTAGTTAGCCTTCAAATCTTGCCCAGTACTACGGGTAGTAAGGTTATCGGGCTGCAAGCCAGCACTCCAGGTACTGCCGTGGGGATTTCCGCAGGGCACTTGCCTACAGCTTTCTTTACGCAGCATCAATCAGCTATAGCGCGATTTAGGATTTCGCATCTAATGGCTTCGATCACACATCGGCGTGTCTGGAAATTAAGTTGCTAATAGTCTTGCGCGCCAAAACACTAACGTATACAGGATGACAGTGAGAGTACCTCTAAACATACAGCGATTGTCAAAGACGACCATCGTTAACTACGTTGGCTCCTTGGGGTCTCCACCATACCATTCCTGAGTGACCGAGGTACTCAGCCAATCAGAAGCCTCCTTACTGCACCGTGTTCGCACACGGTCAGCGAGAACGCCGGCGCGACGACACAAGATCGGACTGTCACCCTCACTTCGTACTGCCACGCTCATGGTGGTATATGAAGCGTTGCTTGCTGAGACGCCCAACGTTCGCGGAACAGCGCAAGACTCTCCTTGACTGACTGAAGCCTAAACTGGCTCCTGGCGCGACCGTGAAGGAATTGGTCTTCACGCAGGGACACTACAGATTTCTCAAAGGTCTTTATTTCGCCTCGCCCTGAAGTATTCCTTTAAAGAGACAGATCTATTCAACAAGTGGTATAGTTTATCAAGTAATGCTAAACGTCACCAATCATTTGATGCAGCAGATATATAGTCTCATTGTATACGATATGAACATGGTCGAATGGTAGCATTCTGTTAGTGCTGCGATGAACCTGCTAGAGGAAACGAGAGACGCTTTTTTTAGAAGGATAACAAAGCTGTATTACTGGGTCTGATTACACAGTGGGGATACACTTACATAGTTCTTTCCGCGGGCTGACCGCATGAATGCATGCGACCCGTGCCGACAAAGGTGCACTTTGCTTCGCAGACCGGGCCGCCGACCGAGCTCGCGGGATCCGCGGATCGCCTTTCGGTGGCGTCTCTTGGAGGCCCGTAACATAAACATAGCGAACGGTGTGGGTGTGCAGCTGTCTAGTCATATGTTACGCGGAGCGCCCGTACTGACAAACCGCTTATCCCCGTGCATGTTTATCCTGGCACGGAGCAATTGCTAGCGCGCCTCCGCAAGGCTAGATCCGCCAGTATAGCTAGCACCATCCTAATCCTTTACAGGTTAGCTGGTAAATGGTCTCGGCACTATGCCCGATCAAGACGCGAAAGGATTCAAAAGCACAAAAAATTGACGTTGCGTTCATTCGGGTGAACTGGAGCATAAGAGTCCATAATTTGTTTAGCGCAAAATAACGGACACAAGAAAGACGACCAGGACAAGGCGTTGCTCTCAACTGACATCATTTTGCTGCGTCGCTCCTTTACAGGGAGCAGAATCCAGAAGGACATGCGCAGTGAGCACCAAGTGCAGGAACCACCACAACATCCTATCACCAGAGCGCACTCATGTGACACAATAAAAACAAATTCAGCGTTGTACAAGGTTAAAGAAGGCACACTAATGTACTGCGAACCCAGTGACTGTATAAAAAAAAGCTTTCGATAACCTTCTTCTTTAACCTTGTACAGCGCTGACTGTGTTTTTTTTGGGGGGGGGGGGGGTTGTCATGTGAGTGCGCTCTGGTGATCGGATGTTGTGGTGGTTCCTGCACTTGGTGCTCACTGTGCATGTCGTTCTGGATTCTACTCTCTGTATAGAAGTGACGCAATAAAATGATTTCAGTTGACAGCAACGCCTTGTTTTTTTGGGGGGGGGTCGTCTTTCTTGTGTCCATTGTTTTGCGCTAAACAAAGTAATTATGGATTCGCACCAACTAGTCCGCCAACACATTGTGTGGAGTATAAAAAATTTATTTATTTATTTATTTCACAATATTGCCGGCCACTGTGGCCCAAGCAGGAGTGGGACTACAATACAATGAGAGAGGGACCAAACTAAGGGTAATTTGTGTCGTTTCCGCGCCTGGTTCTATCTATCTATCTATCTATCTATCTATCTATCTATCTATCTATCTATCTATCTATCTATCTATCTGTCTGTCTGTCTGTCTGTCTGTCTGTCTGTCTGTCTGTCTGTCTGTCTGTCTGTCTGTCTGTCTGTCTGTCTGTCCGTCCGTCCGTCCGTCCGTCCGTCCGTCCGTCCGTCCGTCCGTCCGTCCGTCCGTCCGTCCGTCCGTCCGTCTGTCTGTCTGTCTGTCTGTCTGTCTGTCTGTCTGTCTGTCTGTCTGTCTGTCTGTCTGTCTGTCCGTCCGTCCGTCCGTCCGTCCGTCCGTCCGTCCGTCCGTCCGTCTGTCTGTCTGTCTGTCTGTCTGTCTGTCTGTCTGTCTGTCTGTCTGTCTGTCTGTCTGTCTGTCTGTCTGTCCGTCCGTCCGTCCGTCCGTCCGTCCGTCCGTCCGTCCGTCTGTCTGTCTGTCTGTCTGTCTGTCTGTCTGTCTGTCTGTCTGTCTGTCTGTCTGTCTGTCTGTCTGTCCGTCCGTCCGTCCGTCCGTCCGTCCGTCCGTCCGTCCGTCCGTCTGTCTGTCTGTCTGTCTGTCTGTCTGTCTGTCTGTCTGTCTGTCTGTCTGTCTGTCTGTCTGTCTGTCTGTCTGTCTTTCTGTCTGTCTGTCTGTGTCTGTCTGTCTGTCTGTCTGTCTGTCTGTCTGTCTGTCTGTCTGTCTGTCTGTCTGTCTGTCTGTCTGTCTGTCTGTCTGTCTGTCTGTCTGTTCCCCGCTTGACAGTTCGCGCGGGGTTTGTGGCGGGCGCGTAGCCGACTACGAGAGTCGCGTGTCTGCTGTGCATGTATTTCGGAGCCTGCAGCAGGCAAAACGCCCGCGGTGCGGGATCGAGCAGTCGGTCGCAGCGTGGCTTTCAGCGCAGTAGTCATTCTCAGCGTTCATCTCGCAAAGCTTTACGCAAGAAAGCGAGTCCTTACTGTCTAGATGTCTGTTAACGAAGTAGCGTCATCACGCCGCCGTTGTCGCTGGCGTCATTGTCGCCGTCACCATCGTGTCATTGTTGTGGCGTCGTCATTGTCGCTCTCCTCGTGCTGCCGTCGCTTCCTACAGTTGGGAGGCTTTGCACAGGATTATAGCAGCTTAGAACAAAGTTAGGGGCGTTATGAGGGAGTCTGTGGATTAACTACGATGTCGGAAAGTATAGTTCAGACGCGGAGGAATCGCTAAAGTCTGCTGATTGACCGTCTTTATTTTCTCTCTATCTTTCTGTCTTTTTTTTATTTTTAGAAAGCTATGTTTACTTCGAGGCTAACGCGGTATTTTCGCAGTAACAGCGCTTTACTCACGAAGCCGACGGGATATGACGACGGACCAGCTGAGAGAGACAGGGCGTTAAGGACAGCTATTGGGCGGCTCTAAATATAGATCAATAAACCTGTAGCGGTTTTGAAAGCGTTTCACAGACACTGAGTTCACGCTGAGATGTGCTGCATAACACGCACGTATAAGTAAAAGCGTCCATCATACTGTCTTACGATTGTTTGCACACCTCTTGTTCCCTAGCAATTACCGCCCTTTTGTGTGACTGCGACTAGTACTTCTGTCCTAACGCCTACCAGATCGCCCAGCCTGCTGTAGTTCGCAATCAATTCGATCGCTCTTCGTATATTCTGCGTGGCACGCGATAACGGTGCCATAGATAACGGAGAGCGGAGATAAGGTTTGTGTACTCGCATGCGCACTATTCGAGTGTGCTGTCGGTGCTTACCGCGCATGCTGATAACTGCCGAATAAAACGAGTATCGCGAACTCCCAGTACTGAAGCTATGATTTCCCAGTCTGCCGTTCGGTAAACAGAGTGATATGCAGATCTCTAGGTTACGCGTACAGGTATGTACCAGCCAGATTGGTACGTGAAACGGACGTTGATTATTATTTTTTCGCTCAGCACTCGAGTGGTCTTCACTTTGCAGCCTTGTGCGCGTGTAGAAAAGTAAGCATCGGCAGGGGGGAATTGCTGACCCGACACTTGTAACGGCGGACATGTTATCCAACTTTTGCTGCTCGGTGCACACTCCGATTAGCGCTTTCGTATCGACTAAGATGTGCTGCGCGTGTACCTGACAATGTGCGCATCGCCAAAAGCGCGCACATGCGCCGTGGTGCATACTATAGACGCGATGCACTCTTGGCACATGGTGCCGAGAGCACATGGTGCGCACTAATGGTGCAAGCAAAAACACAACACCCAGAACGCGCTCACACGATGATTGACCACACAAAACGTAACGTGGTCATTGCAGAATCACTTCCGAGTCTAAAATATGTTCGCCATTTTCAAACGAGTTCACTCAGTACACCAATGCATGTTGCCAACAAAGCGTTAAAGCTGACTGTTCTGTGCTATAACGAAGGGAAGCGATAGATTATGCAAAACAAAACTCAGATGCTTTTGAGTACTAACGATTGAAATTTCTGCGAACGCCTAATTCTGCAGACCTGCAATCCTGCAGATGTTTTTATTGAGCGATGCCTTGTAATGTTTTACTAGATGTTCTTCGGAAACCTCCTTTGTCGTCCACCCTGACAATCTTAGCAGCCAGATAACTGACCGCCGAACGTGATATACTTCACGTTTGTTTCATTTGTGAACAGCAACTGTTCAGCAAAGAGGACTCGGCGCTCAATTGGGCGGAAAATGTACAGGGCCGTCCACTCATAGCGGATACGCCTTAGTAGCTTAAATTTGGATTCAAGGCCTACAGATTAAAGTTTCATAAATCTATATCTATGTTACGCGACATATAGACATTTTCGTTACCCCGAAGTAGAGAAAATATTGATGTAATGTCGAATAGACTACTATAATGAGCTATTTCCTCAAGGCTGGGAGGACCCTATACCTGCTGCAGCATTTCACAATACTACGCAAGCAGTGACCGGGAGGCAAGTCAAAACGTTGTTGTGGTATAATGCGGTGATATCACCGAGAGTTACGCAAGCTCATGAGGCAAGGATCAGTGCTGGCGGCCTGCTCTTGGCTGCTTCGTGATACGAACCTGGCGCGTCCTGGATTTCTGCGCTCATCACTTGCCGTTGCCTACCGGAAATAAGACACTCTGAACATTTTGTCTTCTGTTTTTCGCGGGCAAACACAAAAGCGACATGTCGCTGTCAAAATATGCTGACGAAAGAAAAAGGTCCGTTTGCACATACCCCACGTGACGCGATCGAGTCAGTGGTTTGGCTGAGACAACACGACCCGGCAGAACGTACGCGATCTCGTTTCTGGCAAACCGATATCTCAGCGGCAGCCTGCGCCGAGGTGGGAAAAGACGACGTAGAACAGGGCGGTCTGGTTTTTCGTTGCTGGCTATGCACCGCCGACTGTACCCAAGCCAATCGCGTATGCATATACCTTTGTCAAACGGCTTCGCGCATAACCGACTCAGATGGGTTGATAGCCCAAACCGACGCTCACTGATCCCGCGTGGCCAGTGCACCGAGGGGAAATTTCAACTTCACACTCTGACTCCGGGTGCCTCTAAAACGGGTAGCCTGGTTCGAGTAAGCACTACGATTGGTAAATCTTACGAGGTTAAATTACATAACTAATGTAGGAGAACTTGATTGGTCAGAGCGGTCGAGCCTACTGACTTGTTGGCGCTGTTTCAGAAAAGCAGCGAATATGTCCGGGACGCAGTCTGTTTCACGAGGGAGCCACTAGCAGGGTACTCCGGTCAGTGATTTGTGTTCACTCACCATGTATCTACTTTTGCGCATCTCTCAGTGCTAAGGCGCGGGCTCACCTGCAGGTCGATAATGGTGCAATGCAGTTAACATCGCGAGGGTGCACAATAGTACTCGAAGCAGTTCACTTAACGCGCTACATACTACACTCTAAGAACAGTTTACACCCTTTGGCTTGCCCCTTCTGCCACACAAAAATAATCGTCATCTGCCTTGATGCGTTTCCTTTCTTTATCGCTGCGAGCCCGGAACTTTCCAGCGACGGACGGCACACGCGTTATCAGAAGGGGCACTCCAAAGGGTGTAAACTGTTCTATGCTGATAACGCGCGTGCCGTTCGTTACTGGAAAGTGCTGGGCTCGCAGCGATAAAGAAAGGAAACGCATCAAGGCAGATGACGATTATTTTTGTGTGGCAGAAGGGGCAAGCCAAAGGGTGTAAACTGTTCTTAGAGTGTACGTGCGCACGAAATCCGCACAGCTCTGTCCCGCTAGGGCAACACGACACTAAAGCCAACAGGACGCCGACGATAGTCTGACCCGCCGGCACAATCTGTTGGTAGACAGGCTAGTCACATCGACGCATCGCCGACGCCAAGTAGACCGACGATTGTGAGGCATGGCTACAGCACTAAGGAAGGCAAAACGCAAGCGCGAAGTGCAAAGACCGGTTAGAGTTTGGACGTTACTACCGCTTTCAGCAGTATAGCAACGACAGCGACTCTTAGTTGAGAGGCTTTGAGGTAGGCGTAACCGAGAGTTACGCAAGCTCATGAGGCAAGGATCAGTGCTGGCGGACCCTTCTGCCCACCATTGTACACATCAGTCGATGATGCGAGCTGTGAAGACGCATTTTTTGTATTTCATTGCGCATTTGAAAGCCCCATGCTATGAAGCTGCGCTTCTTTCTGCACATTTAGTCGATTGCTATTTTTGTCTATTTGCTGCTTGTGTACCCACTGCCCCGCAATTACTTTCGCACATCATTCCGATCTCTCTCTCTCTCATACTATCTTCCCAAGCTTCATTCTCTCTTAAGACTGCTCGTTTAGAGTCAGACTGGAGGATAGACTCCTTAACGGCCAAGTAAAGGTTCCGATATATAGGATCGTCTTGTTGCAAAGGCTCACATTTCGAACTTTTCCACAGAAGGAGAAAATGTGGGCACAGCAATTGATCAAGAACAGTCACAGTGTTCGCTGTCGCAAAGCGCCAGCAGAACTTGCTGGTTTGTTGTGGAATATTATAGTTTTCTCTAGTGATGGACGGTGACAGAGGAACGGCAGGCGAAATACGCAATTACGGCACTTTACCGAGGCCAGCATTGAAGGATGCGTGTGATATCTGAAGCGAAAACACCATATTTAGTAGGGTTGGCGGCTGGCCTTACTATAGTTCAGCGCAGTTCGCCGCAGCGGACAGTTTCATCAATGCCACAAAATCCTACAAACTGACGCGAACAATTTTCGCCGCGATGCGGCTGCTGTCTCAGCCTGTTCAATTCACTTGCCAGATGCGTGACAGCTTTTCGATCACCCGGTAAGGTCGGCTTTGTTTCCGTAGGCTGTGCAGGGCGCCCCTATATGGGTGTTTGTCAGGTTTACCACAGCGAAGTTGTGCATTGAGGTAATCAGAATGGCTTGCATTTGCCAGTAAGCTCACATTTCGCTATATTATTTGCTGTACTGGCTCACCCGCAGAAAAAAAAAATACCCGTCCGAACCTCGGTCATGACTAGCGCAAGCGTCACGTCGCGTAGGACGTGCGCGCACGAGGCCGCAGACGCGGGATTGAAACGGGCTAATAACAGTGCAATTTACCACTGTCTTTCGCGTGCGTCGTATGGTTCTCGCACCGTACGCTTCTGCTTACGATTTCTTTATTTTTTTTGCACGTTTGTTTTATCGTTATTTTTGTACATTTGTTGCTTGCTTCTACCGGCGGCCCCGCATTCGCTTCCGCAGTTCATTCTGTTCTTTCCCAGGCTTCCCTCCCCAGCCTCCGTTACCTCCTTCGATGCCTCAGTTATGTAGTAGCGTTGTTGCAGTCTTCCGATGTCGCATGATAAGACTCACGTTCTAACAAGGAGTAGTCGGCATCACACGTGATGCCAACCTGTCCTACGCACACAAACAACCAAAAAATAATCGCTTTCGTTCGCATGACACCACTGCGTCCACGTCTCACGATGGGCATTCGTATGGATTGTATGAATTGACTTTCGGCATAGCTTGCGAACGTGTGCATAAACGTAAGACTTGCATTATATTTAAATTGTGGCCTTTGCTGTGGATAAACACGGATTTTGTGAGGTTACGCGTTGGATAGGATGAAAACGAAGACACTTGTACGCATCGAATTTAGTTGCATAGCATACGGATACGAAGAACTTTATTAAAATGATCCTGAGAAGCGCCTTAAATTAAAAAACTTCGCACATAGATTCCAATGTGTGCGTTGGATCTGAATTATCTTTTATAGGCTAATTATGCCGACAGCAGAATGCTCTTTTTTATCAAACGCTTAAACCTTTTATAATACGATTTTCTACGTAATCGAGCCCCTTAGCACAACTCAACTATAGATTTTTTTTGTCGTGTAGCATTCCCGTGGTCGGGTTCAAGCAACCTTCAATGATGGACCAGAAATGTGCCACTGTGTCGGCGTTCGCCCAACCTTCAACCAGACAATGAATCAATCAATGAATCAATCAATCAATGAATCAATCGAAACCAAGGAATTACTTTCCATACCAAGCTCTGGGCTGTTTCTGTACACGCCCACCTTCCTCACATTACTGCTGTTCTTTTGCGCTGCCTTGGCAACGCTTATTTCCATCAGTAGTATATTAAAAACAGACAACATAAGTTCCCAGCAAATGCGCCAAAGAGACAGAGAGAACAAGGGCAGGAAAGGCAGGAAGGTCAACCAGACGAGCGCCCGGTTTGCTACTCTGCACTGAGGGGTAAGGTAAAGGGAGGGTGAATAGAAAGAGGAAAAGAGGTAGATATCGAGTGATCACTGATTGCACGTGGGATGATGCACAGGGACACTATAAGCAGTCTCTTAAACCGGTGTACTTCAAGTACTGTAGTAGTGCACGAACCGCTTTTCGTGCCAGTGGCGGGTGTGGCCACGGTCCGAGCATCTTTGACTCAGCGAACAGGTCACAAGTCCAGTCTGTTTAGAGTTGTCCTCAGGGTGAAGCGTTGTACGTCGTAGCGAGGACAGGTACGTGATAGGTGCTCGATGGTTTCCTCGCACCTACAGGAGTCACACATCGGGCTCTCAGTCATTGCCGTACGATAGGGGTAGGCATTCGTGAACGCCACTCCCAGCCACAAGTGACATATCAAGGTTGTCTCGCCGCGGGAAAGGCTAGGTGGCAGTTGTAGCAGTAGCAAGGGGTCCAGCTTATGCAATCGGCAATTAAAGGCAATTGAACTCCAGAAAGCTTTCTACTTTTTGCGTGCAAGTAGGCGAAGTCCCTGAAGAGCCGGCACAGAAATAGGTTCTATTTTGTGACTCTAAGGCAGCTCTTCACATTATCAAGTCTGCCTTACATCACACAACTTACGAACAGATCATATCCGACATCAGTGAAGTACACCACCGTGCCCTAGGAACAGGGCACAACATAATCTTTCAGTGGATTCCTGCTCACTACGGCATCGTCGGCAACGACTTTGCTAACAGGGCTGCCCGGTCTGCCCACGAAGACACCCAGACACGTCCAATACCTTTGGCGATGACGGACACCACCAAGGAACTTGGCTATACTTGCACGCAACGCGCGAACTAAATGCTAAAAGCGAAGCGCCCGCTGTGCTGGTGGCATTTTGCGTACAGGGCGCGCATGTCTGTGTGCAAAATGTGAACAAGTGCGCCATCTGTTCTCAGCAGGAATGTCTGCGGGATCAGCTTTTGTTAAGAGTGGCAGAAGAATCGGAGGCTTTGATCGAAGCGTGGTTTTTATTATGTAACATCGTGACCTCAGAAACGCTACTATATATTTTCTCATGGACATCATTACATTTACCGGCGAAGTGTAACTGACGCCCGGCCTTTGCTAGTGTAATCTGTGCAGATTACACTAGCAAATGCTAGTGTAATCTGCGCAGATGCTTTTGTGTGTGAACATTTGTAAATACATTTCTTTTTCTGGAGATACTGGTACAACTGTACGTAGCTATTTGTCCAAGGAAATAAAAAAAGATAACGCTTGTTAACTTATCTGCAATATTTTTCTCGCTTTTGTTTCGCTGAGTGTGCCAGAATTGCACGAACAGAGGAAAACTGCTTGGAGTTCTGTGCAAGCAATTTCGTCTTTGAACTAACGAAGGCGTCAGCTCTAACGGGGGACAAACAAGGCAGCCTTGGCGACAGTTGCATCGTGAGTGTTCGCGGTTTCGTCATGGGCATGGACGCCGCATGATACGTCGTCCAAAGTGCAGTGGTTACATTGTGGTAACACTCCAGCGCAGACAAAGCTTGCTATTTTTTTCACTCGCCAGCCAAGCCAACCGTACACAAGCGTTCACCTTATCGTGGACGCTGCAGATAGACGATGCGAGCAATGCCCAACGATTTTCGCCGTCTTCGCTTCAGTGCGGAGACACGTGTACGTTGTCACGACGACTTTGTTCTCCGAGAGACCCTGGAACTGTGGGTCGAGTCTAAAGCAAAACATTTCCCTTCTCCGCAGAACGCAGACGCTTTCTGAAGCCTCGATAAGACAAGCACCACGGTTTATCGGAAGTGCTTATTATCAGTGCGCGTCACGTCCCTCGTAACCAGCGAACGTCAACTTCTCTCACGAAATTTAAAAAAAAGTTAAACTGTGGGGTTTCACGTGCCAGAACTACGATATGACAAGGAGGCACGCTGTAGTAGTAATTTGATGGGAGTTATTTTGTCCACCTAGGCTTCTTTAACGTTCACCCTATGCACAGTACACACAGGCGTTTTTGCATTTCGCCTCCATCGGAATGAGGGCGCCGTGGCCGGGCTTTGATCCCGCGACCTGGGTCTTAGCAGCGCAACTACAAAGCTACTGCGCCACATCTGGGGGTTTCACGAAATGGAATATGTTTAATGTTTTCACGTACTTGAAAGAAATCAGTTTTATTTCGTAAAAGCCTGCGCACCGTGCTTGATATGTTTACCGAATACACTGAATAAAGATTCAAACATTCCACGATGAAGTCATTGTCTTGTATATACACGCAGCTTCAGCTTGCAGCTTTCGTGCATGGCATAGATATACGTTTCAAGAAACCATAGCAGGGACAATAATATGCCTCGGCCAACGCAAATGAAGACAGTTCTTCGCATGATATCCACTAATTGCGGCCTTCTTCTTTGGTTTACAACGCAGCCCCTGTACCAAGCTGTCGTTCTCCACCCTAGAAAGGCGGAAAAGGTACGAGGTGCTTTGCTAACACCATTACACCTTTGGACAACTTTTATTTTCTGAATATTACTGTCTCCTCATCAGCTGCCTTTAATAACACAGGGTTCTACCTTTATTCAGATCAACATTATGATCTGTTTTTGCCATTTCAAGTTCTCTGTGAGCTGTTTGATCTAAACTCTTACCTCTGCCATGTGGTGAACTTTAGGGCATTTGTCAGCAGTAACATCTACCTCTGAGATGTGCTTAGTGGCGCAACCTTTAAAGCTGTTTTCTATTGGACCTAGAATAGGCTCACAAGGATATCCCATGGGCACGACGTAACTCTACAGAAGCGGTCATGCCACTTTATTATCACCAGACATGATCGAGTACAAGGGAACCGGCCATTAGTATGTATACTTCATGCAGTGAGCGAATGAAACCAATGAATACCATCTGTACATCCACAAAAACAAAATCTACAGATATTCTTGGGATGAGCTAGGTATGACCTGCGGAAACCCAGCGCAGGATCGTCCAATTGCATTTTCAGACAGCACCTGAGACATGTTCATGAGAAACATACAGCGAACATTATCGATATATGAAACTATATGAGGAACACAAAGGGTACACCACGTTTGCAGACCCCACAGAAAATCTTCGGTATGTGCATGAGGGACATGCAGGGTACATCAAGCCGATTTCTTTCACGGTTTTTATTGGATGCAAACGGATTGTATAGGGGACTTGCACAAAGCCGACCACCCTGTGCGGGAGTCATGCGACGCCGGTTTCCGACCTCCATTTTGAGAGATAGACACGAGTAGGCTGTGGTAGCCGGTCGCCTGCCCCATCGTGTTCTTGGATGTTTTGCGCTGTTTCTCCATCGTTGATTCACTCATATTCGACATGTGACATGCAGACATGCTGCGTGCCGCTATGCAAGCAGCGTGTCTATGTGTACAATTTCTGTCTCAAGGTACATGATAAGTACGCGACATTCAATACGGCGTTAAGTGCATCGACTTAAACTGTGAATTCGGCCGCTGCGTGGCCATGCCGATAGTTTGCCTATATTTCACACTAATTGTAGCAATTAGGTGTAGCAACACCGATTCGCCAATAACTCAGCGAACACCGGTCTAGTTATCCATTTTTTCGCACTCGTGAGCCCTAAATCCTTGCAGGCGCCAGCAGACATATTTAATGAGCCGCAGATGAGACGCCGGGCAACGGTGGCTATTACAAGCTGACCCCATCGTATGACCAAATGCTCTAGCGTTTGCTTCGGCGTGCTAGATGACCCCGTTGGTCGCTGAACCGGTACATTGGATACTGCAACATGACACGCTTCTTGGTTTGCTACCCTCTTTCTCGTGTAGCTTGCTCGGATGGAATCCGAAATGACGTAACACTCGACAAATAGGTTGTGACTCCTGCGGTCAAAGCCTCTCACAATCGATGCTTTCGCTTTGTAGCAGTTAACGCCACACTCGTCTTGAAGGCGCGGGAACATGCCAAGGTACTTCACCCGTCCCGGTGGGGGGAACTAAACTTGTGTTTGCAGGGCTATAGTATTCGGCGAACGGTGCTATATGTACAGTCGCGATCAATTTGAAGGTGATCGCTCGAGCTGCGACCGGCGGGCCTTCCAAGCAGCATAGCGGCCGATTTCGGAACTGCGAAGATAAAAATTGCGCTACCTTCTTCCCCTTTTACGCTCGTCCAGGCTGCAACCGTCACCCCCAAGACTAACTCGTCACATTTTTGTGCTTGTTACCCTTTCATGGCAATGATGTGCGTGCATCCCTGCCTCATGCGTATATTGGCTAACAATGACGCCTCTGTGCAATAGCTGATAAGGCAGTCGAAATGAATTCGCAGGTTATCTCGTGAAGGGTGACGAAAAGCTGCGAGTTGCCAGACGGGTGTGACAGTTGCTCAGCGAACAGCAAAAGAGAGAGAGAGAAGCTATCTGATGGTTCCTTCTTGACTGACGGTGATGACGTAACGTGGCGCTGCTCCTAGTTTCGGTCGCCGCTCGAGCGATCACCTTCAAATCGATCGCGACTGTAGGTATGTCAGGACACCGTAGCAAACTCGATGAGACTTGTAGCGTAACGATCGGGGCCCACGAACTGTTTCTACGTGAGTTTTACGCTCGCTTGCACGTCTATCCTTAACGATGGTGGTGCGAACCAATGTTGACTATTGCGCACGCAGCGTTGTTGGCATTACGCAAAAGGTCCATTGAAACATTTGCACTGTGTTATACATTGTCTACCCGGCATGTACTAAAATGCCAACGACGTCGTCAAACAGCGTAACTGTTATATCACGGTCTATAGATGCGTAGCACCGGGACTCATTACATCTGTGGTACACAGCATCGAAAAATGCAATCACTGCAGTGCTGCAGGCGCGGGGAACACGTCCACGGCAACACGTGCATCGATAAAATATTCATGGCATCAGTTCAGAACAGAAGGAAACTGGCTTAATTAAGCCCAATGAGAACTTTCCCATTGAGTGCCGGCTTGGTACGCGCGCTGAACCGAGTACGCGCCTTGCGATGACCAGAGAGAGCTGGGGCAGCAACCCGCGTACGGTGTAGTTGGCGGTTGGCAAAAAAGTGATGGCAAAAAGTGATGACAAAAAAAAGAACATGTTTGATTTAAAAAACAACAACAACATGATTTTCAGAGAATACAGATTTCTCTAAATGACCTCAGCTGCTTCTTTTACGAAATACGAAATACGCGCACGAAATATACAACATGTAAGGGCACTAAATATGCTGGCATACAGTTTACCTACTAGAGTTAAGCTAACTATCTCTTATGCGAACCAAGTTTAGTACGCACAGACACAACGTGGCACAGAGAAAAGAAAGAAAAGAAAAAGCTTGTAAGAAACACACCGAGACGTCAGGTCACATAACGACACTTGAAGTCAAGCTTATCCCTTCCAGTGGACGCGCATATGGGTGACTCCGAGATCAGACGGTCTTTCTTGTAAAATGTCTTTACAAAGGGAGCGAGATGAAAATTGTAGATATAAACTTGGTCACCCCATGAATTTCGGCGCAGAGAAGTACGGAGCTCTTTACTGCAAACAGAGACAAGCCTGCGCGTTGTTCGTGACCATTTAGAGATCTGCAAGCTGACTGCATCTATTCTGAGCCATTGGCTCGCTTCTTACACAAGGGTTGCTCGCTGCGTTTGTCATAAAGAGTAAATGAGCAGCGGGCAGAGCTCGCAACTGCAAATAAGAACGCACTGGCACGATGATGTCAATGGTTCTAAGGAATGCGCGCTTCCGCACCAAACGCTCACGAGCTATATACTGGCGACCAGCACGACAGCAGCTGCTATGCAGCGCGGCTCATTTTGAATGACTTCGCAGCCCATATCCGCTCCATCTTTACGAGCAGACAGGTGTAGTGACACTTCTTGTGGCAGCTGTCAGTCTGTTTCTTCTACCTTTTTCTCTTTGCGTCTGTTTTTGTCTCGAACCTGATTAAAACAGTCCCACACTACAACGAAGACGCTTACGCAAGCTGCGAGGTTTCGATGAGAAAGAAAAGTTTGTTGCAACACAGATTTTTGCAACAATGTATATGACATTCACCTCGGTATAGTGCGAGGGAGGGGGATCAAAATAGTTTGGATGATTATAGGAAAGAGAATAGAAAGTCAAGTAAAAAAAAAGACAGGAGGAAATATCCGCATAATTTGGTAATTATATGTACTTAAAAGTGAGACGACGGCGATAACTTCAGGACTTTCGCTAACGCCAGCAAGATTCCGGCGTTCGCAGAAGAACACCTTTTTTTGCAGAATTTTGGTGAAGATTGGGGAAAGTTCAGGGCCGATAAGCCCACACAGTGCAAATCCCTATAAGCGTTACCAATATCTACTCAGAGTGACGAAAGCGCCAAATCGCCTAAGATCTTCCAAGCACAACTGTAGTAAGTGCTATCTGCCAATACCATGCACAAACCTAACTAGATCTGCACGCTTGTTCCGGCTGCAGTGGTGAAGTGTTTTGAAGTTCTTGCAAAATGAACAAAAGCGGTTGGCTTGTCCGGGAAATAGGCGGACATGCATTTTGTTTAAAACGGGCGCACTGAAATTTTGTGAAATGATACAGTTGCGACGAGGATCACCCGTGCGAACGCGTAACGGGATCCCCAGGGCACTGTCAGCTAGGAACGAGGTCACTCGATTAAATTATACGGTAATATAACATTACATGGCGCGATGGCTGCGGATTACCCGAAAGAGCGTGTAGGGGTATGCACAATTGTTTCGTCTGTCTCTTACGGTTTTCGTTGAGTTGGGTCCCTTACGTTGCGCAGAACAGCCGGGAGAAAGGCCCTTGCCGAATCAGTGGCGCCGTTTACTGTCACGTGGTGGCTACGGCGACCCCGTCTCAGCACTTCTTGACTAGATGCCGGCCCAATCTGGCTTCAGATCTGTAAGCGTGTGCATAAGCAAATGCTAGTAAACGTTTGTTCATATGATCGCGAAATATTGACGAAAATATTGCAGGAAAGGTCAGAAAATTTTATTATCAACATAAGCATTTAGTCGGAGCCCTTTGGAAAAAGAAAGAAAGTTGCTTATTTCAGTTCAACTGTTAATGAAATGAAGGCAGAATAGAGCATCGGATGTCATAGCATACCATAAATTTTACTTATAACCTGTTTTAAGCTTAAAATGAGTTCACCCAAATACTATCGTGTTAATTTCACGCTCATTGCACAATGTCATACTAAGCAGATTCTGTCACAGTTAATATCTCCAAAGGTTCTAACGGCATGATTCCACTGAGTAAGGAATTCGCACTTCGTTTGAGGTTCAAACTGCGATGGCGTGCAAGGCAGCCGTTTGTCACTCAGTGTTTGTGCACGCGTGTTTTACTGCTGGTTAGAGACATATGCGCCTCTTACGTCTGAACGAAAATGCAAGCGGCGCTTCTCCTTGCAAGCAGACGACATTACACTTCGGGCACACGCAGGATCTACAAGTGACGTCGAATGCAGACTAGAACAAGTCATCAACGTCATAAACTCCCATCTCAAACAACTCGGTCTTTCCATCTCACCGGAAAAATCAGAATCTATCGTAGTTAACAACCAAGGAGGTCACTCAGCAAATCACTACCAATGATAAATGAACCAATTCCAAGGCGCAAACCAATTCATATTCTCGGATTCCAAACCCAAGATGATGGCAAGGCTAACACTTGGAATGCAAAAAAAAAAAAACTGCACATAACAATTTATAAACTCTAACGACTGCTACACCATCCGGACACAAGAGTGTAATACACAGACGCATCCACGGGTACGGACCCCACAACGCACTGCTAGGCGACATATAATGTCGCGACCAATGCGTATACACAAAGCCTGCACACAGGTCTGCCAATTCAAACAACAGCTGAAATAGTGGCAATAACTGAAGAAAACACTGCACCACAGCACGAACACACTAGCATCCCCATTCGCGCGGACAGTCGAGCAGCCGAGCGTTCCTCACGGGAAACCTGCCGAACTACATCTACGAAATGCTACACGATGATTAACCCGCTACACCATATCATTATTAAATGGGTACCTAGCTGCTGTAACATCGAGAGAAACGAAAAGGCACCCGCCCTACCCCACGGAAACATTCCGGGGCCTCCTCTCCAGTGGAGAGACGCACTCTTTTCAGCAGAATTAAAGCAAACTACCTCAAATATGCGACGCCTGAAAATACCGGAATGACATGAACAAGAAATTACTCTCCCAGCTCCACCACACTGCACAACACGCGAGGCCACTGGTACTTAGCGCCAAGCACAAACGCGCTGTCTCCCTACAGAAGACATTCCTGCACTACATAGCCGGAGAAGACGGCTTCCTCAAAAGCACACGATGCGGGGGACTCCCCAACACACTTCATACACTTTGGGACTGCCAGGGAAGTCAACACGCACTTCAATTTGTACTTAGGGCACTACCAAAAAGACCAAACGCACACTTGAGGAATGGCTGGCTAACCCAACGCCACCTAATGCGACCGCGTTAACGGAGCCCGCAACGGCGCTTGGGCTCACCGTGTAACAAGAAGCGGACCAAGCCCAATCAAGAGTCGACTCCACCGACGTCGCACCTTCGCTCCCTGCACCAGCAGCCTCTCACAACCATTTTAACTATCAGTAGACCCGGACGGCCGAAATGAAATAAATGTTTTCTCTGTCTTTCTCCTTGCAAGCAACTTGGCGTGCGTAACACCATGCCTTTCCTTGCAGCACTCAGTAGCTACGTAACAAAGCCGAACGTGCAAAATGAATAGTAAAGTGGGGTTTATTCTGTGTGAAATAGGTCGCGTCCGCCTAGATTATTATTATTATTATTATTATTATTATTATTATTATTATTATTATTATAATAATAATGATAATAATAATAATAATAATAATAATATATTTATTTATGCACCACAAGAAAAAATACATAGTAAGCGGGCCTGTCGAAGCCTAAATGGCTTGTGTGACTAGGCCCGGCAGTGCCGGCAACAGCGATGAGGTCAATGTATGTACATACATGCGTAACCTTATGCCGACAAAACATTGTGCAAACAAAATGGAAATTAAATACATGTTAATAAAATGTAGCATGAACATATTTTCACGCTTATATAGATGAAAAACAGAAAATTTGATACATGGTAGTCTAACATAGTAAACATGTTTTTATGCTTACATAGAACAAAAAACAAAAACTTGAAGATAATAATAATAATAATAATAATAATAATAATAATAATAATAATAATAATAATAATAATAATAATAATAATATAAGCGGGCGGAGGAGTAGAGGTATTAGGAAGGAAAGAAGGCAAGCAAAGGTGATACGCGCAGTACACACGAATCCCGCACACGGACATGTACATCTTTTATACATGATTCTTATACAAAGAGCTGTAAACTTTTATACATCATTGTGGTGCTCCACAAGACGCACTGACAGTAAACAATGTAATTACAATAAATTACAAATCCCACTGAAAACTGTAATCATAAATCAGGGGAGGGCGACCCCGCGTAACATATCGGCGAACTGCCCCGAG
The DNA here is from genome assembly GCF_038994185.2 of Dermacentor albipictus. Lineage (NCBI taxonomy): Eukaryota > Metazoa > Arthropoda > Arachnida > Ixodida > Ixodidae > Dermacentor > Dermacentor albipictus. Next base: position 210,505,901 of record NC_091821.1, on the reverse strand, counting down.
TCAGGCGTCACAGTGTGTTTTATGATACAGTGGTTCACTGACGGGGAAGATCTAGACAATTATTCCCTTTGGGTCAGCTTCAGGGTTGCCAGATTTGGCTACTTTGCTCCAAATTGGCTACTTTTTGAGGCTGTTGGCGGGGAAAAAAATGCCTTGGCTACTTGGCTACTTTTTTGGTTACTTTTGAAATAGCTTGACCATTGTAAAAATTGGAAAGAAAGTTGTGTAGCTCATATTATGCAGCATCATTAGCAAATATTTAGGCCAACCCACGACGACGACACTTCAAATCTTTTCAAGCTGGTCCCTTATCATCGTCAGTCTGACTCGGGCGCTTTCATTTCATGCAAAGGATTTCGCACTGGTGACGTGACAGCGTGTTCCATCTTCGCATTGACGTTCCGCGACAGGTCTTCCGCACATTGGGCTTCGATTTTCGGAGTTCTGGCAGCCCGCTGGCAGCCAGACGGCAGCCAGCTAGTGCCGGTCCTGATGGGAAGTCTACGTCAGGTGGGATCCTAAGACAACCCGAAGCTGCCCAAAGTTTGCAAAATTGAACACTTGGACAGCTGGTCGCGGGATAAACGTAAACATGCTACCAGCATGTCAGCGGCTGGTCTGGCCGGCGTGTTCTCGGCGCAGTCGGTCCATTTATGTGTTCCCAGCTTGAAAATATACAGCTGTATTCGGGAATACGATCACTTTTGCGAGATTTCGCGCGACTGGGCATCTTACTTTGCAGAGCGTAACAAAAGGCCTGCGACGCGTCCGATGCCAAGACGCAAAATCGAACGTAAATAATCGCGAAAGCGATCCCTCGAGGATGCCTCAAGCTTTGACATTCTTCGAGAAATGTGTGCCAAGATCAACTCAAACATTTACACCTGAATGGAGCTGTGATTATGATTTGTGATAATATTCTAGTCATATTACATGCCGATCAAAGCGCTCTTAGCTGTAGTCATTTATACACGTTTCATAATATTTTTTACATGTTCCTACATTTACCCGCCGCGGTTGCTCAGTGGCTATGGTGTTAGGCTGCTGCGCACGAGGTCGCGGGATCGAATCCCGGCCACGGCGGCCGCATTTCGATGGGGGCGAAATGCGAAAACACCCGTGTACTTAGATTTAGGTGCACGTTAAAGAACCCCAGGTGGTCAAAATTTCCGGAGTCCCCCACTACGGCGTGCCTCATAATCAGAAAGTGGTTTTGGTACGGAAAACCCCATATATTATTATTATTATTATTATTATGTTCCTACATTTACTAAAAGCATCTTTAAGTGTTGGCTGTGATAATGTCTTCAGAATTGCATAATAAATGAAAATGCAACATTTTTCCATAACGTGGCAACTTTTTTGGCTACATTTCTGTATGTGGCCAAGGTTGGCTACTTTCTGAGATATTTTGCCTACTTTTCACATTTTGGACGTGGCAACCCTGGTCAGCTTATGTTGTCGACAGACGCTGAGCATACGCAATTCGGAATGGGTTGGCACTGTGAATGCCGGCTCTGCCAATCACATAAGCTATGAGTATCGCGAATTTTTTAATTTGATACGCAATGTAGGCGCGTTTAGAAAAAAAAATACTAGTGTTTGCGCTGTCATTGCAGCTTTATTGCTCAGTTCCACAGTTTGTTTTTAACGCAGCAAGAATGATTCAATTGCACAAAGAAATTTGCGCTGCGAAGGTAATTTAATGTTTCATAGTAGCACCATAAACATGAAGCACGATAAATAATTAAGCATATCACAGCACTAACAGCGCGTGAGTTATTGATAATGTGATGTACAGTCACTGTGCAGCAGGTATCTAAGCATAACGTAGCATCGGAAACCCACTGCTGACCCTGTATTGCGTCGATGTCAGACGTTAGCATATACGGAAACGCAAACGCGCAATCCGATTGATGTCGACTTGGAATTTCAGTTAAGGTGGGCAGTATATTTCCCTGACAGCTCCATCAGAGGTAGCCTAGCGTGACTGGTATTTTTTTTTTTTTTGCCGTCAACGATATCTCATTTCTGTGCAGTGTCACTGTTTCTGATGAGTTTGCTTTGTCTTATCAGCCACTCACCTCTACCTCACGGTCTGGTTGCTGAGGTCTCCCTCAGCAGTATTGTCCTGCCATCTTACATTTATGTCGACCTCGTGTCATCTTACCAAGACTGATTGCCATTAAGTTCTTGTTGACATAACTATCGTATCTTATTACGTAACGAAGCCACATAAGTATTGCGACCTGAACGTTTGGCGTAATGTCCGCGGCTATGGATTTATTCTGTACAAATTCTGTCCTTCCTTGATAATATCACAGTGCCATTTCGGCCCCTTCATTTTCGCCAATTACATCTTCTGCAGAAATTAATCTTATAAGATTTCTTCGGTGGAATCACTCCGGTTCCAAAAAAACATTGCCGGTCGCACCTGTTGTAAAGGTGCCCCTTTAACTCGATTTATAGGGTCTTGTGGCAGGACATTTCCGAAACGTCCTTCCTATTCTTCGATCTCGTCACAATACAGCAAATCACCACTCTTTGCACGTAGCCTTTTTCATCTACTGTAGGGCTATAGAACACAGACAGGATCGCACTCTTGATTGCTGTGTACCATAATTTCAAATTTGGCATACGTAACTTCCAGCGCTGCGGGTCATGAACTCTGTTTTGCTCTTGCTGAACTCGACATAACATTCAAAATAATTTCCTCTTGTGCCCCAACTTCGATCCAGCACTTCACTTCCTTCCGACATTGCACCGAGGACAATCTTTAGCCTTTTGAACAGGAAAAAAGGCAAGTTCCCAACCTCAAATGTGTCCCACTGCCACATGGATGTTTTACTCAGGAAGCTGCGTCCAATCGTCCTTAGATCGCTGTACGTTTTCTTGATCTATAAGTCATATAGCCCGGGAAGTTCATTTCTCTAAACATTGTTAAGTCTGTTCCCTTGGCATTGCATCATAAGCGTTCTCCAAGCCGATGAAAACAATCTAAAGCTACCGCTGAGTGTTTCTATGCATCTACGTATCTTGCCTCACGCCGAAGATTGCCCTTGAACTAGCTCTTTGTGGCATTAATCTAAGTCATCAGGGTTGGATACTTACGTCTTACAAGTTGTGTCCCAAACGCGTCCGAATATCTTGGTGAGTAACATCGGCTTGACCCCGCTGTAGTTCTTCCAGTGGCAATATGTCACACGTCTCCTTGTTGGCGACAGTTGCCCTCTTTAACGTTTTATCTATTCTTGTTCGTAAATATCTAGCGACACGCTCTCCAGGTCGACCTCTCTTCCTTTCTTTTCATTAAGATCTACTCACTCACTGTTCGTAAATATTTGCCACGAGGTTGAGTAGAACCCCTTCTTAACGAATTTCATGCCGCTAATAGTATTCCACCTGTTTTATGTGCTTTCCTGATTTTAATTGTGTTTCAGTGCTTGCACAATACTAGACCATCTCACAGGATTTCATGCGTACGTTCTACATACGGTAATCCATCTTAGTGGTTTCTTTTTTTTTATTGATATGATATAAGGAGGTGTTGACGCACAATTTAAGGCGCCGGCTACTCCTTATCTCTTGAATGGTTCCATATTGCAACATACAGGGTTCAAGATTACATATCAAATAACTTTGCGATTCATGTACTGTTGGACTGTATATTTTTTATTTATCCAGTGTTCTACTGAATGTCATATTTTGTGTCACTATTCTCTCTTTTTACGCATATTTGTTTCCTTTGCCAAGTGACAAGGAGTAGCCGGTGCCACCATAAAGGCGCCAACGTCTCCTAATATTCATTTCAATAAAAAAAAAACTTTTCATACAAGCAGCAGGACTTGTCACGCAACGTTTTCACAGGAAGACTACGATGTAAGAAACGCATTGCACATACAATATACAAGGTAAATGTCTCCACAGTTATGTAGAAAAAAGTCTCAAAAATATAAACGATACTGTCGCCTAATAACACAGCCTCTAGTCAGCGGGTGGTACAGACATCGTGTAAATGCATTATCACATATAGTCACAGCAGAACAGTCAACATAACATAATCCACAAACACATGCATATATACAGCGACATTGAAATGAACGGAACAATAAAAGCGTTAATAACGTCCAACAATGCCACTGACTTCGACAAGAGTCTTTAGTGCTTTTGAAGCGCTCTTCTGCAAGTACGTTGTTGGCCAAGGACCCAAAAGTTTCTTTAATCTGAAAGGACTGCGGTCTAATTTAGTTAGGGTTGATTGAACTCGGCATCTTGGTGTGTCATCCTAGAAGGAGGTGATATATATCTTCGTCTACAAATCCACAATCACATTCGAAGGTTTCCGCATGGCCAATTCTGTGTAAGAAATGCTTTGTGTAGGCAGTGCCTAGCCTTAATCGATGAATAAGGGTTTCCATATTTCTGTCTAATGACAATGAAAATTTGAATTCAATAAACGGATCAATATGATATCAATCCGAGCTCTTAGAGTTCTGGTCAAACCAATTGTTTCTACAGATTTCGAAAGACATCATCATCATCATCATCATCATCCTGGTTACACCCACTGCAGGGCAAAGTCCTCTCCCATATTTCTCTAACTACCCCGGTTATGTACTAATTGTGGCCATGTTGTCCCTCTAAACTTAATCTCATCCGCCCACCTAACTTCTGCCGCACCCTGCTACGCTTCCCTTCCCTTGGAATCCAGTCCGTAACTCTTAATGACCATCGGTTATCTTCCCTCCTCATTACATGTCCTGCCCATACCCCATTTCTTTTTCTTGATTTCAACTAAGATGTCACTAACTCGCGTTTGTTCCCTCACCCAATCTGCTCTTTTCTTATCCCTTAACGTTACACCCATCGTTCTTCTTTCCATAGCTCGTTGCGTCGTCCTCAATTTAAGTAGAACCCTTTTCGTAAGCCTCCAGGTTTCTGCCCCGTACGTGAGTACTGGTAAGACACAGCTATTATACACTTTTTTCTTGAGGGATAATGACAACCTACTGTTCATGATCTGAGAACGCCTGCCAAACGCACCCCAGCCATTCTTATTCTTTTGATTATTACAGTTTCATGATTAGGATCCGCGGTCACTACGTGCCCTAAGTAGATGTATTCCCTTACCACCGAAAGTGCCTCGCTACCTATCGTAACCTGCTGTTCTCTTCCGAGACTGTTAAACATTACTTTAGTTTCCTGCAGATTAATTTTTAGACCCACCCTTCTGCTTTGCCTCTCCAGGTCAGTGAGCATGCATTGCAATTGGTCTCCTGAGTTACTAAGCAAGGCAATATCATCAACGAATCGCAAGTTACTGAGGTATTCTCCATTAACTGTTATCCCCAATTCTTCCCAATCCAGTTCTCTGAATACCTCCTGTAAACACGCTGTGAATAGCATTGGAGAGATCGTATCTCCCTGCCTGACGCCTTTCTTTATTGGGATTTTGCTGCTTTCTTTATGGAGGACTACGGTGTCTGTGGAGCCGCTATAGATATCTTTCAGTATTTTTACATACGGATCGTCCACACCCTGATTCGGTAATGCCTCCATGACTGCTGAGGTTTCGACTGAATCAAATGCTTTCTCGTAATCAATGAAAGCTATATATTTTCATTATAATGCAGCGTAATTCATTCTTTGATATTGGGAACGGAACCGCATCATCTTCGAGGTGTGCTTGTCGTGCTGCTTCATCGGTTGCTGTGTTGCCAGGAATGTTACAATGCCCTGGTATCCACTGGAATGCTATTACATGTTTCACTTCGCTTGCTTTTGTGAGGTCTTTAAGTGTTTCGTATATTATCACTGAATGTTTCCCCTTTGTGCTGCAGAGTTATGTTAGAGCCGGCTGTGAATCGCTGAAAATGACCCATTTTTGCACATCTCTTACTGATAATATAAATGTTATCGGACATAGGATTGCGAACAGTTCAGCCATTGTGGACGAAGTCGCACGAGATAACTTAAATGATTCTTGTTTGTTGAGGTGCGGTATAATGAATGATGAAGTTGAAGAGGTTGCTGTACTGGAGCCAACTGTGTAGACGTGTGCGTATCCTGAATACTGCATATATATCTGTGCTAGTTGTTGAGCAGCTTGAATGAAGATGTCTATTTTTCTGAATATCCCATTTACTGACAATTCGATTTTTTCGAAGTGTAAGTAGCCATGGAGGACATTCAACGTCTGAGTTCCAAAATTCATTTCTTGGCAATCATTCATTCACCGCATTTAGCGATTTGCAAACTAGCCCTTCCGCCTCTTTCTACTTTATCAAATTATTTGCTCTACTAGCTAGCTCCCATGATATTCTTTAGGAGTATGATGGCCGTTGTTTGCCTCCAGCGGCTTTTAGTGACGTTGTATACGTTTTCTTCCTTGCGCATTTGTTTTTATTTCAGCTGCCAGTAGATCTGTTCGTGCGCCTTGGATTTTACTTGCGAAACTTTCCTAACTGCGCGGCTGTTATTCATTTCGTGAACAATTATGTTTTATAGTGTGCACACCAAGTGAAACTTTTTTACCTCGTCTTTCACTGGCATCGCTGTTCCTGGGCCTCTTTCGGCCATCACGCAACTTGAAATTTTCTTCGCTTTTCCATGTCTTGCCATAAATTTTGCTCATGACTTCCTTACTAGATAGAGTTTATTAGTTCATACTATTCTAGCGCGTTATTAGGGCTCGCACGCATGTTGTTTGCAAAACGGCATTCTTGAATCTCTGCCATATTTTGACACCTTGAAACCTGAAGCGTTTGGGCCTCTTTATATTGCTCTCTTTCTTTCGTGTCCTTTCTTTCTTTTTTTTAAAATGACTGCGTTCTTCATTTTAAGGTGCGTAAGAAGTAGGTGTTGTATGTAACCCATAAGTTCTCTTGCGACGACCTTGTACTCCTCGACCTTAAGTGCCTCCTTCCCGTTTAGAATAGTTAATCTGTGCACTTCATCCTCTCGTAACTGACAACGGTCAGTGAACCTGCAGTGATAACGTGTTTGTTAGCTTCAACGCGCTCGTTCCGATCCTCTCCGACGACATGCTCTCAGTATCCAGCTCCCTCAGTGCCTTGTCCTTATCGATACGGAAGACTCCTTTCTCCTCACTCTATCTTTTTTTTTTCAACTTGCGGGGCGTACGTGCTGATAACATTCGCAAGTTCGCCCACATCTGGCGTCACTGCGATCATTCCGTAATTCTTGTGATTTGCGCCCGCAAGATCAATCGAACTACATCTAAAAAAATCAGCACTATTGACCACGGGAAGGAGAAGAAGAAGCAGAAGAAAGCGGATGTGCCCCGCATCGGCTCCGTCTTTTTGAATGATTCTGCAGGCACTTTTGGCAGGACCACGCATTGAAGCTCATCATCGGATTCGTGAGGTTAACCCGAATCGGTGGATACCTTTGGACAAGGCGGGCCAGCATTTTTTGGACTTCTACAGCCTCTTTTCTGTGCATCGCGCGTGGGCGCCACGCTGGGCCTAACGCCACGTAGGTCTAGCGAGCCCGCCAAGCCGGCATGGTCGATATGCGCATGGACGACGAACCCTCCTCGGAGACAGAAGACGGCGAGGAAAGAATGGGTTGGCAGGTGGTCACCAACCGAAGATCGCGATCTGTGAAAAAGACCTGGGCAGCTGGTGGAGCCGCCAATTCGATCCGAGAATCACAAGGAAAGGAGATCGCCAACAAAGGTGCTGCCGGGGCCGACAAGCTCAAGCGCCGGATTGTGAAGGCGTCAAGAATGCCGCAACTGCCGGAGGAGCACAGGAAAATCATCGTTAGGCCTCGGGGAGGCCTCAACCTGAACAAGGTCAGCACAGCTATTGGAGAAGCGATCGTCGAGGCAGCCGGACTTACAGCAGATCAAGCGAGGGAAGACATCGTCTGCCCCAACTTCACACAGAATATTGTGGTGGTTAGTACACCGGACTCCTCTCATGCTGAAAGGTATGTGAGAATCAAGTCCATTACGATCATGGAGGCAGAATATGAAGTGAGCGCTTATGAAACAGCCCCCCACTCTACGTGCAAGGGGGTTATTAGAAGAGTGAACCTCAATGACAGTCAGAGTGTGATCACGAAAAAGATTGTGCATGAATACAACCCAACAGCGTTGGCTGCACAACGTATCAAAGCTACGGGATCGGTTATTGTCTTTTTCGACGGATTCAGGGTGCCCAACTTCATCAAATATGGGTCAACCCTCGTGAGGTGCTATCTGTACAGGAAGCAATTTGACGTATGTTACGCATGTGGAAGAATCGGACACAGATCAGACGTTTGTCCAACACCTGATGTTGTGCAGTGCAGGGGATGTGGTATGCAAGACCCAGGGGAGGCTCATATCTGCTCTCCCAAATGCAAGTTCTGCGGTGAAGATCACCCCACAGGTGACAGGGCGTGCAAGCAGCGGTACCAAATACCATATGTAGTAAGAGTAAGAAGAAGACAACGCTCCAAAGTGGAGACAGAGATGGAATCGGCCCAACCTACAAAGGAAACCCCTCCAGGCGCCGGAAGGCGCTCACGCTCGAGAAGCACATCAAGATCAAGACAGCGCTCAACATCGAGGGGAAGAAACCGTTCCAGGTCTCGGGAGGCGCAGGTGCGCTTCGAGGAGCAGGAGCTGAAGATAAACAAGAAAAAGGAGCCAGGAGCGACCTGGGCCGAGAAAGTCAAAGGTACTGTGAAAGTCACAGGTGCGCTGGCCTCGCAGGAACAGAGTAATGATGCCAGAGTAGAACAGCTGATCAGAGAGGTTATATCACTAAAGAAAGCAAATGAAGAACTTAAGCAGCAGATTCAGGAAATGAAAAAAGGGTTGAGGGCAGAAAGCGACAGTGTGGCAATAGCTAAGCCGGTGTGTATAAGGAACAGCCAGGAAGAAGACACACCGGCGCCCAAAAAGAGAGCTGTAGTTCCGGAGGCAGAATCGATGTGCTCAGTTCTGGAGGAGATTAGGAATGCGATTAGGGACCTAAAGGACACGGTAGACAGCGTTAACCTTAAAGGGCCCCTGAAACGGTTCGGACAAATTTTGTAGGCGCGTAGGGTACAGCTTAAGTAGAACATTCGCACCACAATTTAAGTGAAGCGTTACGTATTAATGGAGCTGCAAGCGATTAGAAGTTACCCTCCTCCCTAGCTATGCTTTTCCTCCTCAACTCGCTCGCCGAGCGAGCGGCGCTAAGCTCCGCCTTCACTGGTTCAGCGTCACGATGCGACGTCACATCGCTCACTTCCGGTTGTTTAGGAGCACGCCCCCTCCCGCGCGAGACCTCTCCGCTAGCCGCTTGGCCGTCGACCGAGAGCTACCGAAGCAGCGTGCGTTGCGAGCATTCTGTCGTAGCGCCGAACGTGTCCGGTACTCCGCTAAAAACAGGCAAGCTGGTCATTTCGGCAAATGACTGGAGGCATAAGCTGATGAAGGAACTTTAGCGTAGACGTACGTGAGCAGCCTGATCGGTCTGCACGGTCCAGACACTTGCTGGCGCAGCGCTTAACCAGTCAAACAAAGCGCTAATATTGCTCTAACCAAGTGTAAAGCATTTTAAACATTTTTAAATCAACGTGTTGATGATTACACTCCTGCGGAAAATACACACCAGCAGCAAAGAATACACTTCGTTGCTGCTACTGTGTATGGTTGAGCTCTGTGCCACCAGGTGGCTGCACCATGCAGACAGTTCACATTTGCCCTTCTGCTCATCTCGTGGCTCATCCCGGCACAGTCAAGCGGCCAGACCCTGTCCCCTTGCGCTTGCGTTTGCCCTAATAGTGGACTCGTGGTTTGCAGGTCGCTAGGTTTGCAGTCCACAAGGCAACAAAGTCGAATCATAGTGCTCGCGAAAAGACTGAGACCGACTCTGACCGCGGAGCTCTCGTCAAAATGGAGTACGTTGTAACACAAGCAGACGACACTTGCTGTGTGCCGGAAGTGCTGAAGTGTACTAAAAAACTATTCTTGTGTATTCTCTTTAAGTTATTTTCTTTTTACAAAAACAAAGTAACTAACATTCCAACTATTACGAGCATCATTTGTTCACCATAAAGTTGGAAAAATTATCGACCACGCGCCCTGGTCAGCCAATCAGATAGCTCGCCCATGTGACGTAATATGGGTTATTTGCATCATATGGGTAGGGGCGGCTTAAAATTCCGCCGAGCAGTGCGCTGCGATCGGCAGCGATGGGTATTTTTAAAACCTTATAATAAATTACACGCTTTACGCTGAGCACTTAGATGCATCAATTAATGATCAGAAGAACCTACTCTAACGACTCAGTACGTTTGTAGAAAATCGCCAAAATCGTTTCAGGGTCCCTTTAAGGTGGATAAAACATGGAAGTGGAAGTTAATAGCCGAGAAAAGGTTGAAAAAGCTAGAGGCCCAATGAGAAGATGAAGAATATATGCCCTTGGAAGCCGAAAGCGCAAGAACACCCCCAGGAGCGGCAGGTGGTACAGTCAAGCGAACAGTGACAGGGGGTAGCAAGTCAGGAGGCAACGACAATAATAATGGATAACAGAAATAGACTTAGTGTGTGGCAGTGGAACTGCAGAGGATTTCAGCAAAAAAGAGCGTCACTAGCACAGATAATCAAAACGGTTGAAAATAGGCCAAAATTAATAATGTTGCAGGAAACTCTAGCGGAGGAGATCGGGCTGTCCGGCTTCAACTCGGTCTGCAAAGGCAAAGAACCAGGCAGAGGAATTGCCACCCTTATTGACAAGAAAATTCCTTACATAGAGCACGATCTAAAATTAGGGGCGAGTAAAATTGAATACATATTTATAGAATTGGTCCTAAAACGGCACAGAGGTAAAGCGCAAAGCTTGTTCTGCCTCAACATATATAGCAGTCCCAGAGAGATGAGACAGAGCTTCAGAGCCATCTTTAATAAGACCATGAGGGTAGCCAGAACTGCGCCACTCATAATAGGAGGGGATTTCAACGCCCCACACCAATCTTGGGGTTACCGCTGGAGTAGTAAGAAAGGGGATGGAATCTGGCATCTCGCCACAGATTTAGGCCTTTCTCTTATCACGGACCCAGCCTTTCCTACCAGGTGTGGCAGTTCCACGTGTAGGGACACTACCCCGGACTTATCCTTTACTTATAACTTACCCAGGGCAGACTGGATAAACTCTGGCACGGACCTAGGAAGCGACCATTATATACTACACATAATGGTAGAAACGACGGGGGTGGATGTAAAGCATTTTACTTACATAGACTGGGATCACTTTAGAAAAATCAGAAAAGACAGAGCAGACACAGATAGAAAGGGGCGCATCAGACTACAAGAGTGGGTAGCTCAGCTTAGGGACGACTTGAATGCAGCAACTAAGGCTATAGAGACAGAGGAAGAGGTCGAACAAATTGATAGTAGATTGGCGCATTTGATCGAAGCCAAGCAATCGATTTTACAAAGATGGAAATCACAACGCTTAAACAGGAGACTTAGGAAGCGAATTGCTCAGCTCAATAAGAATATAGAGGAACACGCACGATACTTGCAGAAACAAAAATGGGATGAGGTGTGTAATTGTGTAGACGGAAGGATAAAACGTGGAGGCAATTGGAGTCTGCTCAGGCATCTGCTCAACGAAAAAGGCACTAAATCGAATAGACGCACGGCAGTGGCGAAACTGGTACACCAGGAAAGTCAGACTGCAAGCGCAGAGAGCATAATGGAGCGACTGGCTACTAAATACTTGCCTCTCAGGAAAGATCAGGATGTGAGTTATCCCGATTACTTAGGGTTAGAATGCAAATATATGGATCAGGAATTCACCGAAAGTGAGGTACGCACGGCACTGTATGATCTGAATAGTAGGTCAGCAGCTGGCCCGGATGGAATCTCTAACAGATTGCTTAAGAATTTGGACGACGAATCAATAAAATATCTGACCACATACATTAATGACCTATGGAAAGATGGGGTATATCCAGAAGAATGGAGGACGGCCAGTACTATCTTAATACCAAAGCCGGGCAAGCAACTCAACTTGGATAATCTGAGGCCAATTTCTTTAACATCATGTCTAGGGAAGACAATGGAGCATGTCATATTGAACAGGTTAACGAAATATGTGGAGGACAATGACATCCTACCGTACAATCTGATTGGTTTCAGATCAGGCTTGTCCACACAAGATGCCATGTTGTTAATCAAACATCAACTGCTATTGGCTAAACCAAAAAACACTCGAGCTCTCTTGGGGTTGGATGTCGAAAAAGCTTTTGACAGAATTAAGCATAGAGCAATACTTGAAGTGATTTCCGAACTGGGATTGGGGAGAAAACTCTATGAAGTGGTTAAAGCCTTTCTTAGCAATCGTTCAGCTCATCTTAGATTCGGGGATATTATATCAAAGAAGATGGATCTCGGTGACAGAGGGACGCCACAAGGGTCGGTCTTGTCACCTATGCTTTTCAACCTGGCCATGTCAAAAGTGGCAAAGGGACTAAAAAGGATAGAGGGCATTCACTTTACCATTTATGCAGACGATGTGACGATATGGACCGCTGAAGGAAGTATGGGACATGCGGAAAGCAGACTTCAGAAGAGCATTTATGAGGTAGAGTCTATTTTAGAAGACATGGGACTCAAATGCTCTGCTAATAAGTCTGAACTCCTTGTACTCAAGAACAGAAGAAGGGGTAGAAAACCGAGGGGAGACGTTCCCGAGGAAGAACCCCGGTTAGTACTAACCACGAAGGCAGGCGAATCTATTAAGCAAGTAGAATCCATAAGAGTCTTAGGGTTATTCCTGGAGGCAAACGGGGCAAATGGAAGAACAATACGACACATCACAAGCAAGACTGTGGAGGTAATAAGACTGCTAAGGCGAATCACTAACAGACAAAGAGGGCTGGGAGAGGAGAGCGCCATGAGACTGGTCCACGCTTTCGCCTTGTGCCACTTCTCATATGTAGCTGGGATGCTCAGTTGGACACAGACAGAGCTAAACAAGTTGAACAGATTAATTAAAAGGCTTGTCAAAACAACAGTGGGGCTACCGATTAACACCCCGGATAACAAATTAATGAAACTGGGGCTCCACAACACAATAGACGAGATAATTGAAGCTCAGCAAATTGCCCACAGAGAGAGGCTCTCTGGAACAAGGCCAGGTAGAACAATACTAGAAGAGGTAGGATGGTGCCCAACCGAATCCAAAATTTCAGGTGAAGGCACAGTAGAACTAAAATATAGCATAAGAGAGATAATCAAGACGACTCCTTTCCCCAGAAATATGCACCCAGTGCACAACCTGGAAAGACGAAAGGCAAGGGCCAAAGCTCTCCTGCAAGAGATAGAACACGACAGAGAACATGCGGCATTTGTAGATGCTGCGTGGGTCAGAGGAAAGAAAGCCTTTACGGCAGTAGTAGTAGATGCAGATGGTCTCACTCGGGATGCTATTACAATCATGACTAAAGACACGACAGTCGCGGAACAAGTAGCGATAGCATTGGCTTTAAGGAATAATAAGTGGACGAAGATTTACAGCGACTCTAAGATGGCTATTAGACACTTTACCAATGGCTTTGTAACCAAAAGGGCTGCCCAGCTGATCGGTGAGTTGGACAGCCAAGAGATCGAAATCCGCTGGTTTCCTGCGCACATGGGGTCTGTCGATCCATCTCGGAAGAATTTAAACGAGATGGCTAACGCAGCTGCACGAGGACTTACTATCCGTGCACTACGCGACCAGGACCTTAATAATATACAGGTGGAGAACAGGGACCAATTACTTACATATAATGAAATCACAAGGCATTACTACATGAACAGAAGGGAATTCCCAGTGCCACACGCTAAGCTCAATAGAGCTCAAGCGGTGACTCTGAGATTGTTGCAAACAAGAACTTATCCAAGTCCAAACTTTATTAACAAGATATATCCTGAAAGAGAGATACTAATCAATTGCGAGAAGTGTAATGGCATCATTACTCTGGATCACATGCTTTGGCAGTGTCCTGTGACTATCACAGACTGTGACAAGGAGAGAGACTGGTGGCAGCGAGTCCTACACAGTGGAGTTCTTTCCGATCAAGTACAGGCCGTCCAGAAGGCCCATGATACGGCGGTAAGGTTAAACCTTACTGTCCCGACGTGGGAGCCGCCTGCGTCAACCTAAGGGTTGATCTTCAGGACATTAAATAAAGTTCATCATACCATACCATACCATACTATTGACCACCCGGAACGGATCTGTAGAGAGCTTGCTACTGTTCGGTTAAGCGTTTCATAATGCGCCACAGAAAAAGTGTCCGACGATACTCTCTAGTGCGAAATTTGAGCGCAGCTGTATACGGTGTTTTCATGTCCCGATATTAAATTAAATTATGGGGTTTTACGTGCCAAAACCACTTTCTGATTATGAGGCACGTCGTAGTGGAGGACTCCGGAAATTTCGGCCACCTGGGGTTCTTTACCGTGCACCTAAATCTAAGTACACGGGTGTTTTCGCATTTCGCCCCCATCGAAATGCGGCCGCCGTGGCCGGGATTCGATCCCGCGACCTCGTGCTCAGCAGCCTAACACCATAGCCATTGAGCAACCGCGGCGGGTATTTGCCGATATATTGAGGCAAAGAATTTGAGACCGAAATCACCGAACTGTGCCAGTGCCGTCAGCGCCTTCGCAGAGGAAGGGGCAGTATGGGAACGCTGGCGTGATTAGCGGCATCGGAGCCAGCTGTGGAAGAAGACGACGACGAAGGCGCGAGCAGTGGCACGAGCGCGTTCGCGCGGTCACTCCGTGGGACGCCGACGCTCAACCCAGGAGCGGGATTTGCGCTAAGACATTTTTACCGCGATAGTGTTAAGGGCCCCGTGTCGAAGAAAATAGGGTGTCGGCGTCTGGTGCCGTATATGTATATGCCACGCCTTGCTATATGACATGCGGTATATGGGGGTTATATTGCCTCACTATTCTATCACTAAAGTTGCTCACACATTGTCTTACATTCTTGACAAAGTTATTGCTCGGAATTTTGGGAATGACGTCCCACAAATAAATGTCATGAAACAAAACACCGATAGCGCACGCCTTTTATGTTAAATCTTCTCAGACTAAAACATTCAAAGTGCGAAACAATAACAGAAACCTGAAAATTATGCAATTTCTTGGCGCGGTTGTGCACGATCTCCGCGATCGGCCCGCGCAAGAGGCCGCGTTTCTACCAGAAAGCTCGCCTTCGTGCATAGCGTTTGATGCCAGCGTTTACCGGTGAACATTACGGTTACATAAGCTACAGTTGCCGAGAGGCGTGAGAAGCTGTCAGGGATCTGCTATCGCGTTCCACTCTTAAAGGCGAAGCTTAAGCGTCCTCCAATTTTTGTTTTCGCTACGCATACGGTCGCATCCGTCGCGCGAAGCCCTTCTCTATAGAACATGTTGAACATAGTGCGTGAAATTCACCAACGAATAGTTCTATAAATTTATTCTTCGGCTTGTCCTTCACGTAACGAAAGTGAACGTGGGTGTGAAAAACTTGTATAAGCAGCAGAGCTAGCATTCATAAAACGTATCTTTCTTTCTTCACTTTCCTTGTCAATGAGCGTTTTCGCATTGGCTAACGTTCGGGCGCCCGCCGCTCATGAGATGGCACTGTTGATAACAACGCGATAGCTGCAACGACAGTTAATCTCGGACGTCACACACTTGGGAAAAGTTTTGATATTATAAGTGTCGTCCAAGATTGGCCGTCGCTGCAGTGATCATGCCGTTATCAACTCTGCGATCTCATGAGCGGCGGGAGCCCGAACGTTAGCCAGTGAGAAAACGCTCATTGACAAGGAAAGTGAAGAAAGATACGTTTTATGAATGGCTTCAGGCGTTGCTTGAGCGGGCAGATAGAGAAGCCACGGGAAGGTAAACGAGATAGCACCGACAAGGTGCGCATGTTAGGCCGCTGTACCATGCAGGCGCCTATTCCTGCGAATTATATAGTGCGCTATAGTCGTCTGTTTACTGCTACTACATTTGTAGGATAAACGCATCGGAAACAGAACTCGCAGGTAGGGCTTATGGACGAGCGTGTTAATATACGCTTACTATGGCGCTTCTCGCAGACGCGTAGCGCATTTCTTGAAACATGGCCCACCATGGAATGCAGTGGCGGAATGCAGGTTCCGTTTGGTCATCATTTCGCTAGTGCCAAATCATTAAGGTGCGGAATTCTCGGTATGTGCAGCCTCAGGATGGTGGGCCATGCTTCAAGAAATGCGCTACGCGTCTGCGAGAAGCGCCATAGTAAGCGTATATTAACACGCTCGTTCATAAGCCCTACCTGCGAGTTCTGTTTCCGATGCGTTAATCCCACAAATGTAGTAGCAGTAAACAGACGACTATATCGCACTATATATTTCCCAGGAATAGGCGCCTGCACGGTACAGCGACCTAACATGCGCACCTTGTCGGTGCTATCTCGCTTACCTTCCCGTGGCTTCTCTATCTGCCCGTTCAAGCAACGCTTGAAGCCATTCATAAAACGCATCTTTCTTTCTTTACTTTCCTTGTAAATGAGCGTTTTCTCATTGGCTAACGTACGGGTGCCCGCCGCTCCAAGGTCAACGACTAAGACGCAATGTTTATTGCTTGCTTTTAGCCAGCAATTACATCCTTGGTACTATCGCTGCAGCTCGAAAGGCCCACTGTGACAAACTGTGTAGGTGCAATTGTTAAACTGGCCTAGCGCTCAGTGCTCTTCTCTTTTCCTGTCAATCTTTATAGGAGGAGACAAACGTCACGTACATATATCGCTAGCAAAAGAAAGATAGAGAGGCACTGAAGGGGAAATATCTATGGTGGATGGAGAGGTTGACCCTACGTTGACCTGGCTATTACAAAGCTTCAAGCGTTGCTTGAGCGGACAGATAGAGAAACCAAGGGAAGGTGGGTGAGATAGTACCGACAAGATGCGCACGTTAGGTCGGCATACGGTGCAGGCACCTATTCCTGCTAACTATATAGATGCGCATGTTAGGTCGGTATACGGTGCAGGCACCTATTCCTGCTAACTATATAGATGCGCATGTTAGGTCGGTTTACGGTGCATGCAGGCGCCTATTCCTGCTAACTATATAGTGCGCTATAGTCGTCTGTTTACTACTACCACCCCGCATTGTTTGTGATATCAGTTTCGCTTTGTTGCAACGGCAACGGTGCCTGTTTATGCTGACGCATGGCAACAGTTTCTGCTTGGTGGTGCCAAAACTCGCTGTCAGGTCTTCAATGCTGCTACAGTGGGCGTCACCAGGTGCTGGAGCTATTGGCGCAGCATACAGGGGAGGGTGCAAGCTAATATTCTCTTTTCAGCAACAGCTCCAGACAACAATAGCGACCGCGCCACACTGCCGCACATACCGCAGCCTGCGCTGAGCAGATGTTTACGGTTCATTCACATGCCGAGATTAAGACGAGGCCCCTATCGTGGGCAGGCGTGTGCAAGCGCACGGCGCCACTGCGGCACTTATCTGCGTGGAAGCAGCTCAGCTTTGTGTATGTGCAGCTACACAACATGCACTGCCGGCGAGCTCCGTTGCAACATATGTATTGTGTAGTAGTTCATTCCGATCCCGCGAAAATCTCCACGGTGGCGATGGCGTGCACAGGTAGATTAAAGTCGAGCTAAAAATAGTTTCTAACGGGAACTTGCGTATTACGCGAGCAATAATGTTCGCCCTTTAGGCTTGTCAGTGTGTAGTCCTATATTCTGCACATTGAATCCAGCCTTTTTGAAATGAATTCATTCCTAATGAAGCACTTCAAAAATAATATTCTGGGACTTTACATGCCCGAACCACAATTCGATTACGAGACACGCCGTAGTGGAGGACTCCAGAATAATATTGATCACCTAGGGTTCTTTAACGTGCTCCTAAATCTAACTACACGAGCATTTTTTTTTTTTGCAATCCGCCCCCATCGGAATGTGGGCGCCGCGGCGGGGGTCGTACCCGTGACCTCGATCAGGCTCAGCAGCGCAACGCCATCGCCACTGGACTGACGTGGCGGGTACTATGAAGCACTTTTTCCTGAATACTTTCGATGAAAGGCATCAAAGAATGCCTGTGCACTGTTTGACTTCACCCATTTATATGGTAGTCATTATTAGACCATTCATTGCCGTGCTTCTCAACCTACGACCACGTGACGGGATTGAACACAAGAACGCGCGCGCCCATCTGTCTTCTCCGCGCGCACTGTAAGCATCACATGTTGAGCTTGCATACAGAGCCCTTTCACACGTGGCGGCAGAAATGAAATTGTGCCGCACGGTGATTTCCAGTAGGAAGCAGCCACGGAAGTACTGAAGATGTACTGTTAGGCACAGCTGCAGAGCTCGAAAAACGCCGACATACAATATCAGGAGGAGCGGTGACAGCGAACATGAGAGCTTGTCTAAGATATACCTGGTCACTGTAAAGGAGAGTTGTGTGTATCGCTATGCTGCGAAGAGGAATTGAGACGTCAGAGACTGAGCGCTTGTGAAATCACTTGCGGCACAAAAGTCTAGAGTTATGCCGTCACGGGGAAGGACGATACGGCGCGTGTTCTGGAGATGCTGCTTTGTTACCCTGGCTCACAAGGGCTTGAGGGAAAAGTGTACCACATGTCCCACGCAACTTGTAACAATATTTAAGAATATTATGCAAGTGCCACGTGGCTGGACAGAACGAAGGTAATGTTAACCGTCACTTGGAACAAGTCAGACTATTGTTAAAGTATTTCGCCTATTTAAATAATTAGTTATTATTAATTAATTACCTTCATCTTCTATTCAGAGCAAAAGTGTCAATAAGAGAATTGTAGACCATACTGAAAAATTCCCGATCCAGCTTTGTGTTCCTCAATACCTGCGTCATAAAAGTTTTCCAAGCGTGAAAGAAAGCCCGCGAGATACGGAAAGGTGCGGCGATCCGCCTGCTGAAGGGCGTGGCTTAACGTGAAAAAGGGCGAGGGAGATAGTAAACTTCCACCTAACTAGTCGCATTATCTGCGGAAATTCACCGGCAATAATAATGATAATATATGAACTTCGTAAATGGCCCTCATAAGAACACACACTGTAGAGACCCAGCTACATGAAACCGGTGTGACGCTGCTTGGTTATCTCTGTGCCTGCGGCCACATCTATTTCATTCTGCTTCATTACTTTTATCGACAATTGTTCTACTTCGCTCCCGTGCTAGGCGGATCAGTTATGTTCCACGCGAAACGGCGCCATCTGCGTGTTGGAAACGCACTGAGCGGGCTTGTGGGCATGGCCTTAGCACGGCTCAATCCATACTGTTGCAGCGAAGCTTATCATTGCCTCTCGCACTGCATATCTTTACATGATATTCTAAGCGATATCCTGCATATCGCTCCCTCACTTCGGTGCTGTCAGTTTGGTCGCCCTGGACTGAATGTTGCCGAGGCAAATAAAACGCTACCGAAACAGTAAGAACATACACAAGCGTTACGGAGTTTTTAATCCTCCGGGCTAAATAAGAAAATTGACTCTGTGAAATCAATTCCACATAGAATAGGCTGCAATATGCCGCCACCATGGAAGTTTCTTCACAGAAGACACCAGTGGTTAAGGCAAATGAATGTCGCGAGCACTTGCCTGATATCATTGCTCGCAGCAGTCTTGCAATTTCGCCGCATAGTACCCCGTGCGACCCTCTCCATATATACTTTACCCGTGCAAATGCAACAGGTACCACGAACCACATGGCTAACGTCTGCAGTGAGACCACCGTAAAGTATGACGTATAGGGAAAGTACAGCTCGTGCCATTGCGCATTAAACAGATTGTTTGGTCGAAGTATCCGCCCTTTTGGGGGCTTTACAAGCCCCTCGACTTATTTGGGCTTGACCGCTATTCACTTGTTCGCTCGACTACACCTGGTCTCCCCTGTCGGGACTGTGAGCTTGGAGTGATATTAATGGCGAGCGGCGTGGGGAACGTGGTCGTGAAATTGGGAGAGTCCAGCTAGTATGAACTCGAAAAGAGAGAGAGAGAGAGAGAGAGAGAGAGAGAGAGAGAGAAACGGAAAGGCAGGGAAATGAAGTGGCAGCCAATGCAGTTATAAAGTTAGTGTAACCGTTCTACCGAGTGATATCAAACGTTCTACCACTTAGCTACAAACATCCTACTCTACCACTAGCTTTACCATTAAGTTACGGAATCCTTTCTTATAGAGGCTGTCCGCACGTCGACTCCACTTCAATGCTATGCCCGTTTGCTTCGTACAGGTTCACTCGTCACGTTCCTTGCCCGGCAGATCTGCAGACTTTATTGCCAGTCACGGCTTTTCTCCGCCGCACCGAAGGAGCCACGAGAATGTCTCCAGCACCGACAGCTCAAATGTCCACGTACAGGTGAGCAATCACAAAGAACTGTGCAGTCTCTCTTATCCTGTTTTCGCGTTAGTCAAGGGGCGGAGATTTCTAGGGTTGAACCATATATTGCGACATATCTTTGAAAAACCGACTGCTTTCGGACTTGCATTCATTTATCAAAGTAAAGACTTGCACAAAAATATTTTTTGGCTACAACAACAGCGAAGTTTGCTGCCGCCACCGCCGCCGCTTTCAGGACCAGATCAACGACGCCTGCACGTTCTCGTGCGTGTTTTTTTTTTTTTCAATATGCGTAATACATCGTACGCCCGCATCGCGCTGCAATTATAACCTTTCTTTTATATATTTTATGCGAAGCATATTACGAGGGCTCAACCCAGCTCCTCAGGCGCGGCGGTGACCATGAAATCACGTGACACCGTGACGTCACGACAGAGGAGAAGTGGCTTTGGCTCAACTCTTGCAAGACGGGCTGGGTGGGAATCGAACCAGGGTCTCCGGAGTGTGGGACGGAGACGCTACCACTGAGCCACGAGTACGATGCTTCAAAGCGGTACAAAAGCGCCTCTAGTGAATGCGGTGTTGCCTTAGAAACGAGCTGTTTCTAAGGCTCAGGCGTGCGACGCTTGCTCAGGCGCACGTTTCGTTGCCGCGCCGAACGCTGCGTTGCTCGACGCTCACCGCGTCCAATGCGGGGCGCGTAGTCGCTGGCGGGTCGACGGGAACGCTGTCGCGTTCCACTCTTGAAGGCGAAGCAGGGTAACGCATGAGTTGTTTCTTCGTCTAGCCGAACCAAATATAGCCAAGGAACAGCAGTTCACCAGGCTAAACAGTGGTTCAACAACTAAAATAAAGGCTAGTATGCTTCGCATCCTGGGCTTAACCTCAGCTAAGCCACAGCCATTTTTTTATTCTTGTACGTACAGATCACCCATACGGGCATCGGAGTACGGGAGGCGCACAAAGGAATAAGCGAAAGCACTGGGATTATAAGTAAGGTCGACAGGACCCAGCATTACTGCAGCTAAAACATGAACAAATACTTAAATGATGTATGAAAAAAAAAGTTTAACATGTAGATAACAGGTCAATCACAGACATCATTCAAATTAGTGCAGTAGACATTGGTCTATGATGAGAAGGTACAGTGCACAATTACGCGTCACTTTGTCCTCGTAAATGCGATTTGACCGCGGCCAAGAAGTTATTGTCATTCAATGTAACTATTGCGTTTGGTAGGCTGTTCCATTCGGATATCGTGCGCGGGTAAAAAGTTGACTTAAATACCGATGTCCGACAGGAAATTTCGCGTATTTTACGGCTATGGACTTTTCTTCGGGAAATATACGTGGGTGGTTCTAGGTAAGCTCCGTGGTCAATGCCAATTTTTTTGTTCATAATGTCGTTTACGAGATTTATTCGGAAAGACGCACGACGAAGCTGCAGGGAGTCCCAGCCTAGCTGCTTTTCTAACGCGCTGACGCTGCTGTGACGCTCATATGACTTTAAAATAAAACGCGCCGCATGGTTTTGTATCGCTTCAAGTTACTTTATTAGCATTTTAATGGGTGAATCCCACACTGTTGCTACGTACTCTAATATTGAGCGTACGTTGGAGATATACAGAATTTCTTTCTCGTCACTTGTCTTCATTTTCCCCATGTGGTGCAAGATAAGTGTCTTTTTGTTTGTTTTTTCAGATATCGGACATTGCCGGCGACGAAGATATTGTAGCAATAACGTACTTTCTGAAGATATGCAAGTCAACTATATTGAAGCCATACTCCATCATTCTGCAATTGGTAAGACGCCACCGACAGTACAAATGATGGAATAACTTATCGGAGGTCGTAAATTATGGGACCGAAAGAAGAAGCGGTCACTCCAAGGTCAAGAAGACGTGCAAATCAATTAAAATTTGGACTAACGGCCACATAAGTACGGACTGAACAAAAGAAATGATTCGTTCAGTGTAACTACAACTGCTTAACTGCTTTAGACGCTGGCTCGCTTTGCACGGTGTCTCCCAGCGAAAGGTGCGAATGGGACATTTCGTGAAGCTGTTGCAAGGATACTTACCTTATTACACATCGTATTGTTTTGTTTCAGTATGGTACAACATCTACCGATCATTACACAACAACGTAATTTTAAAAGCAAATAAAACTACATCGAAAAATTTAAAGATTGCGCTGGCATGGCAAAAGTATAGCAGCTGTACTGAGGAAATGAGTGGCCAACATAACTATTCCCCCTAATGAAGTCTCTGTATCTTCAATAAGGTGTATATTTTTATGCATCTTGATATTCCTGTTACTTTACTCTTGCTATTAACTCTATTCCGAAGATGAGTCCGTTCATAGGAGAATGCAGAACATGTTCCCATGAACTGGCATAAGTATTAGCTAGAGAGAGAGACAGAAAAAAACAAGAATTGTCTTTATTTAATTCTATGATGTTATAGGGTTGGGTCATGCGTGTACGGAAGGGTTGAAGCACTGGGTTGCACTATATAATAGTTGCTTGGACCATAAAAAACCGCTTGAGTGCACCAGATCTGTTCTTAAAGCCCTAATAACCTTTCGATTGAAAGTTATATTGTGTCCACGTGTTCACACTTGGTATGTTTTTGCGTTAGTTTTTATTATCATTCTTTTTACCCGCCGTGGTTGCTCAGTGGCTATGGTGTTGGGCTGCTGAGCACGAGGTCGCGGGATCGAATCCCGGCCACGGCGGCCGCATTTCGATGGGGGCGAAATGCGAAAACACTCGTGTACTTATATTTAGGTGCACGTTAAAGAACCCCAGGTGGTCAAAATTTCCGGAGTCCTACACTACGGTGTGCCTCATAATCAGAAAGTGGTCTTGGCACGTAAAACCCAATAAATAATTATCATTATTTTGCTGGTATCATTGATTTACGGCTTAAAAGTCAATATTGTACTACATCATGTCAAGCAGATGTTTCTTTGATTTTGCAAGTGGCTTCACTAGGTAGTGTTCTTTATTCGTGTCCAGGAGCATCAATTTCGGCTCTCTTGAGCTTCTCTTGGCAGTTATCACTGGTTTGTGCACAGCCGTGAAGTTTGCAGGATACGCTGTTTTGTTTCCTTATATCTTTTTTTGTTTGTTCAGTTGACAGTCCTTGCACATTTGCGACGGCTGCTTTACTGCGGTAATGCGTTATTCTCATGTGTACCATTGTTTTTTTCATTAAACAATCTACACTATCGTCTTCAGAAGCCGGTGATAAGATATTTGACATTTCCCCCTTGCACATTCCTATACATAAATTAATCTATCTACCATGTTTTCTTCTGATCATTTCGCAGGTATCATGGCGTAAATTTCGCAAAGACAACCCTACGCGTCACCACCTGTCATGGAGGATCATGAATGTCCTGTACCCAGCGATTGTCCTGATGCTGCTGCTTTTTTACGCGGCTCTTCAGGGACTGGCCTGCCCTGGACGTCTAGAATTCAAAACAATGCAAGCCGTAAGTTTTGCCGAAACAATTTTTTATATTATAGTTAGATGAAAAGTGTCAATGAGAAAATTGTAGAGCGACATGAACAACTCCCGATACAGCTTTCTGTTGCTCAATACGTGCTGCATAAAAGTGTTTTTCTGAGCGTCAAAGGAGCCCGCAAATACACGCAAAATTGCCGCGCGACTGGCCGCTCGAGGCACTTTGCGTGTGTTCACGGGCTTCTTTCACGTTCGGAAAAACACTTTTATGTAGCACGTATTGAGCAACAGAAAGCTGTATCGGGAGTTCATGTCGCTCTACAATTATCTCATTGACATTTTTCATCTTACTATAATATTTGAGAAGTTGATAAATCAATTAAGACTAATTATGTAATTAGGCGGAATGCAAGAAAAGAAATAGAATATCTCCTAGCGACGGCAAACAACATTACCTTGGTTCTGTCCAGCTACATGGCAGTCGCATACCTTTAAGCTCTGCCTAAAGTTAGCTGGGACAACCTGTATATATAACGAGAGAAAGGAAACCGAGGGGCTCGATTTTTGTAATAATCACCATATAAAGCCAACATGCAATGAACCCAAGGAAAGCATCGGGGAAGTTAGCTGCGGTTGAAATTTATATATAGAAAATAATGAAGAAACGGGAAATGAAAGTTAACGAAGCGGACGCCCACTTTCATCTCCCTTTTAATGATTATTTTCTATATATCATTTTCAACCACAGGTAATTTCCCCGATGATTTCATTGGGTTCATTGTCTGTTGGTTTCTATTTCTTGCAAAAAAAAAAAACAAATATATATATGGTTCAAAGGATAGAAGCATGTAGGTAAAATAACAATACTATAGTAGTGACGTTTCGGCTGGAGCCCGGCCTCCATCAAGAGTCTTGATGAAGGCCGGACCCGGGCCTAAACGTCAGTAAAGTCAGTAAAGGCCTCGAATCGGGCAGCATTTACGCCTTCATTTTGCATGTGTGGGTTCATTAACCAGTTGCCGTCACCTAAAGAGATCACGTCTACACGTGACGCCTGCGAGAAAAAAGGACGTTCCCCATCTGCCGTCAATGCTGTGAGTAGTGGCGCTGGTTAATACTCCCAGGGTTAGTTCTAGTCGATAAACATAAATACCTCAGTAAGTATATCGGAAAATGGTGCCGCGGTAGCTCAATTGGTAAGAGCATCGCACGCGTAATGCGAAGACGCGGGTTCGTGCGCCGCCTGTGACCAGTTGTTTTTCATCAACTTTCATTTTCATTACGTTATCATTGCTTTAATTCAATTGTTAAGTACAAGTTTTTTCCCCTATGCTGTCCTTGGCGTCTTTGTTTGCTGGCTTCTTCAATATATATATATATATATATATATATATATATATATATATATATATATATATATATATATATATATATATATATATATATATATATATCCAGGGCCTAGCCAGGGGGGGGGGGGCTTATGGGGCTTCAGACCGCCCCGCCCCCCGAAATTTTCTCGGGCTGTCGTGCACCGCCGACCAAAACAACCCCCTGCGCCGGCAATCATTCTAGATTTTGTCTAGAATGTCCTTTTCACGCTCGAAAAGACAAACACATTTCAGCGCGAACATTGCAAACTCGGGCTGGATTTCGTAGCACCGCCTATGCATCCGGAGTCGCATAACGCTAAGAGCCCCATCCAAGCACGAAGTTTTAAGGGCGTTTTGATGGCGAGCGGGCTCGTCGCGGCATCTCGCGGAGGCCGCGGGATCTACGGAGCGCGTGGATTTCAATTCCGAAACTGAATGGGTATAAAGTCCTCATAAACGTTTGATGTGAAATGTGCATTGACATTTCCAAAGTCGTGCATTAGATTTTCAATTCCGGAACTTCGCGGGTTTAATGTTGTTATAAACATTTCACGCCAAAGGTGCATGGACTTTTTAAAGTCGTACATCGGACCATCGACATCCGACCACCGACCATCGACATCGGACAACTAGACAAGCCGAATCAACACACTATCACACAAGTTGACAAAGCACGCAGCGAGGTCCGATGAGACGAGGCGTTGTGGTGGTTCACTTGTGCCGTCGTGTCACAGAAAAGAATGTCAACATTTTTTTCACCTGCGCCAAAGCACCCATGTAACTACGTTCTTTTTTTTGTAGTTTGACTTTTATTCGCGAGGACCACATCGAGCCTCTTCAATTTTCTTCTCGCTACCCACGGGCTGCCAGAGCCAGCCAAAGCGTATGCGTTTTTCTCGTGTTGCGCCGACCACCGCGACAAGGGCGATAACATCATTACCGCGCGCCGCATGCTGTATGTGCGAGTGAAAGTGTCCGGGGCGGGGTTGGCATAGGTGAGCAGATGATGGTGGCTCAGTTTTGTGTGCGCAAGGGAGAAAAGCGGGGAGGATGGGCGCCGCCTTCCGTCGCGCGCGATACGTCAGGGGGAGTAGAGGGAGGGAAGGGGGGGGGGCGAGCCTTAGGATTCTGTGATCTGTGATTGCGCAACATGTTTATTTGCCTTTATGACGCACTATACGCAGTGACTTTTTCTTAGATACTTAGATATATTGGCGACTTTTACGTATATTTAAATATCTTGCTGAGAGGTTTTCTGAATACGTGCAGTGAACCTTGCTTCCAGTGACAATTTCTTGCCCTTTATCAAGCTGTACCTTCGCATTTGTAAATTTCATTGTATCGTCGCATTTATAATGTACGAGGGCGAGTCAAATGAAAGTGAGCCAACCCATCCCGCGCAATTATGGTTTGGTTCATTATCTGCGAGGCATGCGCGTAGCACACAGGGATCTCTCTCATTTACAAAAGTGACACACAGATGCGAGGATAAATGTTTAATGCTCTCGTACACTGCGTTGAACATGGTTCTGTGACATAATGGACGCTCCAAAAGTTGAACAGTATGGTGTCGTGAGGTTTCTGACAGCTGAGAGTGTTTCCCAAAAATATATTAGTCGCCGTATGGCTGCCGTGTACGTTGAACATTGTATTTCATTGACCACTGTGAAGCATTGGAGCAAACGGTTCAAAGAAGGACGTGAAAGTTGCAAAAGACCGGGCCAACGCCAGCTTGCAATGACCCCCAACACAATTGCAAAGGTTGATGAACTGATTAGAGAAGAACGGGGGATAAGCATCGATGAACTGGCAGAGCGCGCGAACAACAGCCACTGTTCGGTTCAAACCATAGTTCATGAACATCTCAGTCATCGGCTCTTGTGTGCGCAACGGATGCCCAAGATATTGAACCACCGCTAGAAGACTGAGAGGTTTGGCGCTGCCTTAGCTCATCTGATCCGGTTATCACAATGAGGGTGACGACTTTTCTGAAATTGTGACCGGCGACGGGTCATGGTGCTGCTACTACGAGCATGAAACACGACGGCAAAGCTTACAGTGGAAACATTTGAATTCACCACCCCAAAGAAAGCAAAGGCCGTCATTTCCTCCGCAAATGTGTTGTTGACTTTGTTTCTCGATCGTCAGGGGCCATTACTGATCTAATTTGCTAAACCTGAAGAGACTATCAGCCGTTTGCGATATTGTGAATTGTGATATTGCGATATTGTGAAATCGACTGTGTGTCGCAAACAAGAACAAACGACATGGAAAATTGACGAATGGGGTGATCTCGCTCCACGACAATGGCCGTCCCCAGGTCCTTGATGTGGTTAACACAAAACTTGCAAAGTTCAAGTGGGAAACGCTGCAACATCCGCCATACACCCCAGAACTGTGGCCTTGCGACTTCCACCTTTACGGGCAATTAAAAAAAACAGCTAAAGGGAACCTAAAGGGACGTGAGAGAGTCAGTTGCAGACGTTTGAAGCAGCAACCCAAGGAATTCTATGAGACCGGAATCCCGCGACTGGTTAGTCACTGGGACAAATGTGTAAATGGTCAAGGAGAGTAGTTTTAAATAAAGTACGCCGCTTGTCATATATTCGCACTGGCTAACTTTCATTTGACTTGCCCTCGTATATATTGTAGAACTCCTGCTTTTTATATGTGCTCTCTGTTGCGACTATAATTTCGGTGCAATTACTCACAATACACGACCGGTGACAGCTGCTCCTGCGCAATACATTGGAACAAAGGACAGCGTCATTGAGATTTTTCCTTGGCCGTTGCATATATACAAAAATGTAAACGAGGTTCTTGAATGACAAAGCTTAATTAAAATGATTGTCCTCAACTTGTTCATTTCACGGCCTTTACGTTTTTCATATGAGCAGCATGCACTGCTTTGCTGGTTTTGAACTGATATAGTTCTAAAGTTCGTGTGATATTTTCTTTACGTAATAAATAGACAAGAAAGATGGAGGCATTGGTATCAGTTATTTCAGGTACAATTTTTGGGACATACGAGTATATTCTTTCTTTAAAGAAAATACATATTTTCCTTGTATTCACAGTGCGTAGTGTTCAAATTCGTTTGCAGAATCTTTCGAAATGGCAATGTAGTTATTATTCATGTATTTGAACCCTCGACAAATTTCATAACGAGGAGGCCGAGATTCAATGTATATCAGTGGCGTAGTTTACGCGCGGAAATAAAAATCTATAGTTGGAAGTAGTGCTGTGTGTGTGTGAGTTTTCTCTGTTCTCATCCGGTTGCGCTTGCACATTGTATTATGAAAAGCAGACACCGGTAAAAAAAAAATTGCAGGCGGGGATTTCTTTGCACTACTATGCATTTATGGGGCTTTGATTATTATGCACGTGGTCAAGCTCTGTCTTTTTTTTAATGCATGGCGTTATTGTATAACTCCTGTTCCTGCTTTATTTCGTGCAGAAATAAGAGAAAAAAAGGGAGGGAGAGAGAACTAAACCAATTGCAGAGCTCACTTTTTTGAAGCCGGTGTTCAACAGTGCGCACGCACAATTCGCCAGGATACGTGCCTGCCCGAAGCGTTAATATTCATGGGTATAACTCTTGATATGTGCGAGCTCTGTTTGCGAATTTTTCTTACTTTTCCGGTTTATCCAATTATCATGATTACTGCCCTGATAGTCTCTTCAGTGTATAAAGCTGTGCAGATCAAAGTACAGTTCCCACGGCACCTAGAATTTCCTAAATAGACTTAAATACATGGCCTCTAGAGAATGCACAAGCAAAAGGTGGGGGGTTCGCTATGGAGGATGAAATTTGCCGTTGCCACTACATCTTCCTTTTTTTCTTCTGCAGACAGCTCTGCGGAACTCAACAACAATCGTCCCAAAGAACGTGACCGGGAACGTGACCGTGAACGTGACCCCTGACTACTACTGGGATGATTATTACGACTACACTACTGTGAGTAGACGTATAGGTTGCCTATCGCGACCTTTAGTTTTGTAATACGAGAGCATTACTTGGCAAATTGTGCGACCCAGCCATCCATCCGCGTCGAACCATTCATTATCAACCATGATAAACCATGCTTCGGCGGTGGCTGTGTATGACCCGGACGCGCGGGCCCTATCTTGAAAGCGATCCGCGATGGGGACAGAGTGCACCGAATGCTGATAGCTTCGTGTGCGCCGTGTTTTCGCCGCTTAGTTCGCGTTGAAGCGAGAGGCATCACGAAGGTGATTCGCTCGCTGCTGCGGGCCCTATATCTTGAAAGTGATCGTCTTACCTGACGGACGGACGGACGGTTTCCCTTGTTTGGTCGGCAGAGAAATGCTTACGTATTAAAAGAACAGTTGGCCACGTCGAGGATTCGATCCTCTGCCCCACCTCCACCACTCGGTAGCCGAGCACGCTAAACACTGCGCCAACATTGTAACATGCGGCAGAGGGGAATATCTTCGAGGCTGTGCACGTGACTGGGCTCAACTTTGCGAGCGATTCACTAGATGGCGCATGACAGAAGTAGCGCCTAGAGTTACTGTATATGCTACCAAAGGTAGCATATACAGTAACTCTAGTGGCGGCACCATCGGCGCTATGGAGTCTTCATCGGGCGAAGTTGAACCGCTCGCGTGTGCATCATCCGGCGAGACAGCACAGCGTGGCCGGAGGCGCCAGTTCACTGCCGACGAAGCACGATCGAGACCATAGCAACGCGGCGAAACGCGCGAAGCGAGCTGCTGCAGCGAAACAACATTCACCACCCCGGCCCCCGACAACGCGAAAGACAGAGAGAGCGGCTGCGGAGCGAGCACGGCGAGCAGCAGCGGCTGCAGCGAGTTAACGTGCTGCTGTAATGTCATTGTGCTGAAAAGTGGTGTCATCGAGAATGAGCACTAAACGCAACGTGCATGAAACGCTACTTTAATGGGAGCTCCGCATGTAAAACTCGGCTGAGAGATCGCAATGTATGGCCGATTTGTCGTCTTGCGTGGTTGCGACCTGATAAACATACAATGACATACATGCGACCTCATACATTACACTCGGAAATATAACGCAGCAGCACTAAACTCGGAGATATAACTCGGCGACACACACAGCGACAAGTAATGCTCTCGCACTTACACATCTTAATAATTGTTTAGGTGCCTCCATAGCTTTTATTTATTGCTTGTCATTTGGGTTCATTAATTCACTGCAATATTACAGTACCGCAAGATGATCGTGAAGATCGTGGCTAGTATGTTGCGCAATCATGGCTCCAATGCTGTGCTGCATCGCACTAGCGCGGGCTACGTTTAACGGTCCCTTTTGGCACTGCAAGGTCGTGATTACCAGCACTGCAGAATTAAGCGAAACTGAAGTGAATCGAGAACAGTTCAACGCAAATGTAACTCAAATTCGTGGCGTGGTCATCCTCAGCATAGAAATTTCTTTCAAGAAATTTCTATGCTGAGAAAGCATCACAATGCGCGCTAGTCTGCGCAGACGAAAAAAAGAATTAGCAATGCTAGTGAGCAATGCTATTTTGTAAACACGTTTGCACTCGTGCTTAGGTAAACGTGTAATACAATCCACCTGTCTTTCCGTGTGACTGGCTGGCCAGAATGTTTCTGTAGCATGAACATAAGAATATCGCATTTCGCTGATCTAATGAGTTAGTTCATGAAATCTTCGCTTAAAAACACGAAGCCCAGAAGTTGACTTTAAGGTCACAGAAAGGCTCATGTACAATCTGTGGTAAGAATTCCGAATACGCTCTTCATTTCCGAAAAGAGGTCGTTGAGGGCACGCACTGCTGATTTTTTTGTTTTGTTTTTGTTTTCGCAACGACCAACACGCTTTACGAGGAAGCACCGGAGAGTTGATCGCAGGGTTGCGATGCAGACGCAGCGTTACGAGGTGCAGTCTCTGGGCGACCTGCCGCTGTGTCAGCACAGGCTCACGCTGTACATCCTGCCCAGCCTGCTGCAGGTGATCGCCTTCCTATACGGCTCCTACATGTTCCGGATCATCGGGGTTGACGAGGAACTGTACGCCATCATGGAGAAGGTGCGTCTGCGCCGCTGCTCGCATCGTTTGCACATGACACTTGGTATGGCACCTGGTCTGGGCTCGCTTGGGCTTTTTTGTAGGTGCGCAAAGCGCCAGAAATACCCTCGCCATGCTCTTCCTAAAGACCGAAATGGAAAACGAGAGAGCGGCTGACAAGCTAGATGCAGGCTTGAGGCGATTTACAGCGGTAGAACAAGGAATGCCGCTGATGCCAGCGTTTCGACGAGGGGACTTCCCCTTGTCGCCCCTTGTGGAAACGGTGGCTTCAGTGACATTCATCGTTCTAACACTGTTATTCACTAAAAGCCGAAATATTACACATTCGCGAATTAGTGTGAGGTCTACGCAATGCGCAGAAAACGAATCAGAGCGAAAAAATTGACCCGTCGTTTTTTGTTTTTTTTTTACTTGTTATTGATTCCTGGTCGTGCTTCCTTCATATTTGAGCGCAATGCACAAATGAGCCCGTTAACACGCCCTCCACCAAAGTCGCCACCGCACCTCCACGAGATGGACGCATTGATCGCTGAAATATACCTATAGTACGAGATTTGACATTTCGCAACTAACAAGAAATTTTCTGTAATTTCTGCACCAAATGCAGAAAAGGTTGCGCCAGCAGTGGGCGACATACGTCGGTTGTAGCACTGGCACACGATCCTGCCGCAGTGTCTCGCTCACTGAACAATCGCGGGACTGTTCGCGCGTGCAACGCCAGACATTGTGTCTGCGGCCATTCTCTGCCCAGCTGAGGCACGCGGTCAATCTATATGGCATAAAAGAAGGCCGTGTTTTTCTGGGGATGTAAACGCCGACTTCAGATTGTAAATCACACGTTGCACCGTAGAGGGACGTCTTCATATGCACAAAGTACAGTGACAAACGCTGAATCAATTCACGTCAGAGCAATTTTAGATATTAACTTACTACATGAGATACTGTAGTCCGCTCCTCTTCCTGTACTGCAGGAACAGGAGCGGACGATGTTAAACAAAAAAGGGAAAGGGGGTGTAGGCAGGAAGGCGAAGGAACGAGAAAATTACGCATTATTCGCAAGCCATGTCAGTTCATCATGATATAAGAGTAATGTCGCAAGAGTGATTGTAAGAGAAGCATTTAACAGTAACGCTACAACGAAACCAATTACGAACCATATTATACGTGAAGGTCCCGTATGATATTTCGGCTGCGTAAACGACGTTGCGAGGGGGATGTGTACTTAGACTCTCGTGTGCTCATAGATGTAAGCCGTGTGCTAAACATACCATATTTGTCAAAGTAGTCCGCAGTCCGCGTTGGTTTAACGTCCGAGGTCGCGGAATCGAATCCCAGCTGCGGCGGCTGCACTTCGATGGGAGCGAAATGCTAAAAAATCCGAGCACCGTGAATCGGGGGCACGTTAAAGAACCCCAGGTAGGGAAAATTAACACGGAGTCCCAGTACGACATGCATGCCGCATAATCATATCGTGGTATTGGCACGTAAAACCCCTAGAATTTAATTGAACAGCTGAAGTATAGCATTGTATCAGGCCAAAAAAGAAAGCTGCTAAGAAGGTGCACTTGAAAACAACCTTTTATTCCTACAAAGAGAGACGTAACCGCGGGATTTTGTTGTTCCTGGACCATATTTGGATTGTCTTTAGACGATCT
Source organism: Dermacentor albipictus (assembly GCF_038994185.2). NCBI lineage: Eukaryota > Metazoa > Arthropoda > Arachnida > Ixodida > Ixodidae > Dermacentor > Dermacentor albipictus. Next base: position 210,472,972 of record NC_091821.1, on the reverse strand, counting down.
AATAGTTTGTTTAGACAATCTAATCAATTTAGTTGGAATCTAAAAACTCACTGACAATCTTTCACAGAGTTGAAGGCAACGCCGCGTGCGTCTTTTTTCCTTGTTAAATCAGGAAGTATTCTACAGACAGAGCAACGTAATTCTCGGCATGGCAGACTACGCATATTTCTCAAAGATAGCAAAAAGTGTAATTGCATATACTGTATGCTCACCTGCAGCATGATAATGAGAACACGCGCAGAAAACCTGCAATGAAGGCACGCCTTCAACACGAGGCATTGAAGAAACGCTGAAGATTCCGGATTAAGCCTTTATTTTTGTATCAGCTACAATTACAAAAAATAAATAATAAATAAAAAGAACGTCCAACGAAAGACAGCCCAATGCTTCTAAACTTACCACGATACTAAGTATGCGCAATAACAAGCACGTACTAGATAAGAAAAGGAAACGTTTAAACGCAAGAATAGCTGCAGAAACAGAAAATAGAAATAGACATCAATGCACATCAAAAATTTGGAGGACGCTTAAGCTTGCGCCTTTAAGAGTAGACCGCGATAGCATTCAAAGACCCCTGACTGCTTTTCATGCTTCCGGCAACTTCAGCTTATGTAACCGTAACGTTTACCGGGAAACGTTGGCGGCGAACGCTATGCACGAAAGTAAGCTGTCTTGTAAAAAGGCAGCCTCTTGCGTGGCTCGATCTCTTGCTATTGCCTCGCACTTTTAATATTTCAGTTTGAGAAGAGCTGACATAAAATATATGCACTGTCGGTGTTTTTTTTTCTCTCCATTGCATTTGTTTGTGGGCTGCCGATCTCAGAATTCCGAGGAATGACGTTGCAAAGAATGAAGGACAATGTATGAGCAACTTTGGTGGTAGAAGAGCGGTTGGGTATGCGCGGTTCGGAATTTGGTTAAGGCTTCTTTTCGCCGAAGCGGCACCGACGCCAGATTTGCTACGACGCTGTGCCCATAACGCTATCGCGTTATGGCAATGGAAATTACGGCAGACTGTTTATTAATGCGAAATCACCCATTGCGCGAAAATCCAGCGGCGTGACCGAAAGATGGTACCAAAGATGGCCGACGCCGCAAAGAGTAAAAACACGTCATAACGTATGCTCGGACTGACGTCACGTTTCTCAGGGAGGTTCCTGTGAACAAAGTAAATTAACGTCTGAAAAAGAAAAAAAAAACATTTCGCAAAAGTTCGGTTCGGGCGCGAAACGAGCACGCTTCCCCGACACCATGGCGGCTCCACAGTTCTGGTTGACTAAAAGGTGTGCCTAATGCGTGCGTCATTGCCTGCACACGTGACGTCACACGAGGGCAAGCGAGCGCGGTGAGACGATTGGCGCGTTGTGATTTGGCCTTACCGAGACGCAGTTCGGAACGCAGGCGAGAGCTTGCGCGGAAAGGAACGCGCGAGAAAAAAAAAAAGTCAAACTAGAAGTATATTTCAAAAAAATTTTCAATAAAAAATATTTAAAAAATACTGTCACATTCCGACAAGTAAGCAGTCTTAAGTGTCACTGCCGAATTTCTTGAACATGGTCAATGCAAGAAATTTGACATCTACGAGAGCAAACTCAACACTGCTCCACAGGGGTATTTCACGGCTCTTGGATAACTCCATCGGTCTATGTAGCGTTTAAGAAGTTTATTGAAGTGAACAGTCGTTATAAAAAAAACTTATGTGGTGACCTTGGCGTTATGTGGTAAGCCAGGAACACGCGGCGGCTGATCCAAAAAAGAGGTGGTGCGCCGACACCGCAGCAGTGTTAGATGCACGGTGCAACTTTTCTTTAGAGCGAGATATCCTTGATCGCGCTACCCACGGTCTTTGGCCATCCATTTGCTAAACTGCCTGCGCTCCAAGCGCGCGTTTTGCAGTTAGATGTACTTCTCCCAGTCCTCGCGCGGTCAGATGGGATCCCGTTATTTTTCACTGTTGATAGGTGGGGGGGGGGGGGGGAGGGGCTGTGGCGGGAATCTCGCACACGTCTCGACCTCAAAGTAAAATATTACGACGACAATTAGCTAATCATTCGGTTGTAAATTGCGATCGCAATGAAGTAAATTAGCAGTCGCAGAAAGTAATTGATTATACTTACGTTACTTTCCTGTTACCGTTTCTTTATTTTATTTTTCTAGTAATAACGAGCTGGTGTAGCATTTTCTAGCCTCGTCTTTCTTTCTTTTTTTTGTCGTCGGTTCAATTACAGCGAGTTGTTGGTTTTGGCTGTCTTAATCGGTAATTTTTTTTCGTTTCCTTTGCAAGGACATCGCTGAAGCACTGAATGCCCGATTATAACTTAGAGGTACAGCGCGGCGGTTCGCCTTTCGTCACGACGCCACATGTTTATGGTGTTTGTTGTTCACTGAATTTTAGCGTTGTTGTCTGCGTTGGATTTTACAAATTATTCTAAAAGTGAGCGCCACCTAGTCCGACATGTCCGCACATACTTACGCACGAATACTTCTCCGTAGCTTCATCATTGTTCGCGCGTTCTGCAACCGTTAGCAAACGCTCCTCCGGCATCATTGTTTGCTCAGAGTGAACGTGTACTCTCGGAATTGTATCGCTTACCAGAACGGTGTGCAATATAACCGAGTAGTGTAAGCAGTAATTGACTAGTATGGTATGGTAAAACTAGACTAATTTACTAGTGACAGAAAAAGAAAATCTGTCGTCTTTAACGTTCCTTCGGGAAGAGTAATCTACCAATTACAAAATTATTAAAAAATGCTATTGATTACAAGCGATCAATTATTCCTATGGAGTTACGTGCAAGTGTGATGCCAGGGGACACGGAGGGAAGTAGAACCGAGCTCAGGCAGGTAGATACAAGGACTATCGCCACGCAAGGCTTGGCGAGGTCACGAAACAATATTGCGCAAAAGCTGCGAATCACTGCGGGACAGCGCCTGCACCGTACTAAGGTCAAGGAGCGGTATAGACGCGCCTTTTGCTGGCATGGGGCCAGACCTTGACCAAGGACAGTGTTTACGCTTAGTGTAGCTATTCTATCTGTCGCGCGATAAGTTTTCTCCTGTCTGCAGTGGCTGCAGAGGTCACTGCAAGGGCGTAGTATAGAACGAAACGGGGTGCTCGCTTTCCGCATGCTTTCATTCGCTTTTGGTACTTTTGTCTTTCTCTGCTAAACGCCGTATTTGTTTAACGATAACGCAATGTGGGACGCCGGTAATCTTATTTTACTTTCTTTGTTTCTGTAAGGTGACGTGCGCTCTATAGCGAACAGCCTAAGGGCTGTACTTAAAACGTACACTACTTGTTATGGAAACAAGTGAACAACTTCAGTTGAAATGGCGGTGACAGGATGAAAGCGCATGCAGGGTTTAAGATAGCTCTAGGCTGCATTAAATAAAACGTTCGTTACACAAGAGAGGAAAAAACAAAGCTGCATTTATTTTTTGCCTATTGATATGTGTCCACTGCTTTCTCTAAAATCTTTACAATATCTTTATGATGTCCTTGTGATAAGGGATTGAATATAACAGCTCACGACGTTGTACCTGTGCACTTTAACGTAGTGGGCGGAATGAGTACAATTGCATGTACTGTTGAAAGAAATAATGAACTTCAGTACGTTCTTGTTGTTTGTAAGTAAATGAAATAACATAGTTCAGAAGTACGGCTCAAAGCTCTCCACCAAATAAAATAAATGTTAAGCAGGTATTTTTTTGCTCGGTAAAACACTGAACGCACTTAAAGACGCAACAGATACTCGTAAGTACAGGCTCTGTCAAAAGTTTTGAAGCCACTCAGCGTTCCGAGGTTTAGGACAGTGAGCCCCGTGGTCCATCTTAATCTCTGCAGTTTTGGCGCTACGAAGCTTGCACAGTTATAGGCTGCTTGGAGACACGGTCATTCTTCGAAACGTTTGGCAAATTTTATACACTTTCGTACATTCGAAAGCGTTAATTTACGATTCTGTACTTTTCCGACTGTAATACATCGCATTATTGTTATTACTTTGTGATTAGAAACAGCTATGAGTGATGCATTTCAGGACGCTCAGCCCGTTTTGTATTTTAGAATGCCAGAGATTATTGTGTGAAAATAGCTCTGCGAAACAAAACAACATCAGGCTATACCGTTTCATGGATGTACCAGGGGTGTAGTTTTGCGCACCGATGTCAATTCACTCGTCACTGTTATTGATGCGAAAGCACCAAATACCCACTGAGCGAAAAAGCCGGCGTCTGTAGCAGTAAAACGGCACCTATATTCCCATTGGCTGCGACGCCACGTCACGAACGCGCCTCGACGGAGCAGAGCGGGCGAAACGGTGTTGCGTGAGGGGAGAGGGCATCGGCACGACGCCACGTCATCAGCGCTCCTTGATGGAGCAGATACGGTGACGCGACGCCGCGGGGCGAGACGGGTTGTCATTGGTGAGACAGTCGCGTGACGCGCGCATGTGGGTCACGCTACTCTCTCTCTCTCTCTCTCACCCCTACTGGACTTAGCTCATGCGTACACCTGCCGGCCTTGGTCACCGTCGCTACTTCCTCAGTCTCTCGTTGCGGAGGACGTCGGTTATATGCGGCGTTGCAACCGCAGGCTGCTGCTGCTTTCCGGCTCGGACAGCACGTAATGCTATGGTACATTACTCGCAGCGCAAACCTCGCAAGATCGTTCAGCGAAATTAAATTGGACATTAATGCTTTAACATTCACAACTTATCAGAAGTGCTTAGGTGTCGCCATATATTTTTTTTTCGTTTTCAGGTTTTTCTGCAGTCGTCGGCGTACTTCACGGAGCGGATCATCATAACAATTACAAGGTATAGTGAACTTCTTATGCCTGTTACATTATTCACAGTAAGACTTCGCCCACAGAGAGAATTTCTTATTGAGATGTACAACTTAAAAAGTCAAAAGAAACAAACGCCAAATTTTCTAATTCATTTCTACGCAGTGGCGGCCGCGTTATGACGAGGATGACATGCAAATACGTCACGCTAGTGACAAACCAATATGTATTCGAATCTTTACGTGGTCTCACTTTATAACTTCGGGTTGTGAGGCCTGTCATAACTAGGTCTTAATTTCATGGTGTTTATCTACAGAAAAAAAAAGACATTACCGAATGTATCGCGGTGTTCATTTAAGAGGAAGCTTTCGCTCGGGTGCTCCTATCTAAATACATGTAAGAGAATTCGGTTTTCTCGGCAACCACTGCATCAAACTTGACGAGGTTTGTTGCATTTAAAGAAAAAACTTAAAAGCTAGTGACTGTTTGCGATTTTCGATTTAGATGCTTAAGTTTTTATTAAAATTGGCAAAAATCGAAAGTCTTCAGATAACGAAACTCTCATGTTTACTACTCTCCAACTTAGGAAGGCAAAATGATATCACAATTCCGTGAATTGCATCTGATAGTACATCTAAAGCGGACAAAATTGATATGTTGCACATGAACCTCAAAAAAAATTTAGTAATGTGTATATACAACTTTTGCAGAACCCTTGTACACAACGTAAAAAGTTCACGAAAGATATAAATTGACATATCGAATTTGTCCGCTTTGAATGATCTGATGGATGCCGTTTACAGAACCGCGATATATGTTCTGATGCAGAGTTATTAATCTATAAACTTCGTGCGTCTATTTATTTCAAACTTTAAATTTTTTGAAAATCTTTCTTATAAAATTCAGGCCCTAAATCAAAATTCCGCTTACAACAGTCACTAGAATTTAATTTTCTCTCTCAAGTGCAACAAATTTCATTAAAATCAGTCCAGGAGTTATTTCAAAAAAGCGTTTTTGCGTTTTACATGTATTTGAATAGGCCGTGTCAGAGTTGGGCCCGAGCTAAAGCTTCCTCTTAAAACGAAATTCTGTACTTCGATATGTCTTCCTTTGAACATACCAAATGCGTTCATTAACGGGCGAACAAATAAGTAACGGAAGTTATATTAAAAAAGCCAAGATATGTTGACCAATCGAATGAAACTATCTTTTTTGTGAAACGGCGGAAGCGTAACATACATGCATGCAAAATACTAGTTGATAATATGCATACTGACTGCATAGCATTTTGCATAGGTGTACTCAAGGCGCACCCATGTTGTACTTTGGGCATCATTACCCGTACGTTTCACAGCAGTTTTTCTGTTACTAAATAGATAACAACAATGACCACAATTATAGCAAAAGGCCATGCGAGAAGATAACATGCCACTGAGCTCAACTTTCAGACTCTCAGACGAACTTTCAAGCGCCTTCTCATTTTTCCACTTTAGGACAGAAAGCAGAACGATCGTACGCTACTACCCCTGCGGTGCATGCGATACCAAAAGTTAAAGCCGACGGACAACAATTCGGTTCTTTTGCAATATTCAAGTCGTTACGCAGCCCCCCAATTTCATGGCCGCCACCGGCCGCGGTGGCGTATAGTGTGGCTTTGGCGTTGCGCTGCTAAGCCCGAGGGCGCCGGATCGAATCCCCGCTGCGGCGGCAGCATTTCCATGGGGGCGAAATGCAAAAACGCCCGTGTGCCGTGCATTAGGTGCACGTTGGAATAACCCAACGGAGTCGAAATTAATCCGGAGTACCCACCATTACGGAGACTCTCACAATCACATCGTGATTTTGGAAAGTAAAACCCAAGAATTATTATTTTTTTTTTCATGGCCGCTATTTAATTATTGCAGCAGTGCAGTCTTCAGAGTACTGTATATGTAAGTTAGTTGCTTTTTTTTTTTTGAGGTTGGTTATACCTCAACCTTTTTCAGGTTGGTTGGTAGTGTGGAAATGTTTGAGGCTAAATGTGAACAAAACCAGTGTTCTGGATTCTTAATCGAAGTCGAGAGTTTCATCAGTTGGGTCAGTGTCTCCGGCTAGCTGTCAAAGAGCAGGGCTGTTTAGCAGGTTTTCTCAATTCATTGCACGTGGATAGCTTCCCATTTAAAAACTTAGAGGAAGCTTAAGCTTCGTTCAAACAGCGGAACGCGATAGCATTCAAAGATCCCTGACTTCTTCTCATGCCTCCTGGAAACTGCAACTTATGTAAACGTAATGTTTACCGGAAAACGTTGGCGGCGAACGCTATGCAAGGAGGCGAGCTTTCTGGTAGAAACACGGCGTCTTGCGTGGGGCGATCCCGGAGGTTGTGCAAATTTACATCATTTTCAGGTTCCTGTTATTGTTTCGCACTTTTAATATTTAAGACTGACTATGATTCCCGCGGAACCATTATAGAGTCTGCCGCAGAAAAAAAGTAATCTGATCGTGTTAAATGACAGCTCTCCAACGTTCTTGCGGGGGTTTCGCTACTCAAGCTGTATATAGATGTTGCGCTCTGCTCACAAGACCTTGATGGCGTTGAACGGTCAACGGACATATAAACGCACGGTAGTGATCATTTTCCGATCCTGGTAAAATATCGCCTCATACGGAGTGAAGGGATCCGGCGCTACTCAATATATACTAATTGGCAAAGTTTTCGTCACCATTTAAGTAACTCATTTGGCGAAAATCCGAACTTTCAAAGTTTTGCAAATATATTGTGTGAGTCTTACGAGATGTGCACAAAGCAAGACATTCTTCCAAATGAATACGCTGCAGTCGACGGGGAATATGAATGTCTAAGAGCAATTAGAAGACGCGCAGAACGTGCTTACCTCCGAAGTGGAAAACTGGATGACTACAAGATGGCACAGAAAGTTCAGTCAACTTCGCGCAGACGCTTACAAAAATTAGGTACGAGAAGATGGCGAGAATACAGCGCGTCGTTGTCTCCGTTTACTCCAGTTCCCAGAATATGGTCAGTTATCCGATCTTTTAGTGGTCCAGTTACCCAGAGCCATCCCTTCCGAGCCCTTGCCGTAGCTTGAGGTACTCCGGAAACATCTGTTGCTGACGAATTCCGTTAACTTATATCCAGACCAGGATTTCCGTTTACTTGCCTACAATTTACAAATTCGACAACACTAGCAGAACAGAAGGTTCGTACGTGCTTTATGTCACAACATCCTCAACTTGACTGTGAGTTTAGTTTAAATGAATTGAAATGTGCTCTTTCGTCATGCCGTACAAAAACCACCGCAGGCCCAGACGGTGTTACGTATGTGATGTTAAAGAATCTAGGTCCAGTAAGAAGAATGGCTCTTTTGGAGATATTTAATGATATCTGGATAAGAGAGACTCTTCCAGATTCATGGAAATTAGCTCGGGTAATTAGAGTACTAAAACCAGGAAAGACTCCCATTTGTCTTGACTCCTATACCGACCCGTCAGTCTCACAAGCTGTTTTTCCAAACTAATGGAGAAGATGATAGATAGTCGACTGCAATGGTGGTGTGAACACACATATGTGTTTTCCAACTACATGACCGCTTTTCGACAGAACCGGTGTACAATGGATGCAGTATTAAACATTGGCACATGCGTCGAACATGAACGAATTTGTGGAAATGTGACAGTGGCAGTATTCTTAGACATCCAAAGAGCATTCGACACTGTAAGTCACATGCAGGTCCTTGCTGGTATGTTAGAGCTTCGCCTACATGGTCGACCACTGCGATGGATATTAAATTTCTTGATCGAAAGAAAAATATTTATGGAAACAATTGAAGGAGAGAGTAATTATCACGGCATCACGCAGGGCGTTCCGCGGGGCAGTGTTCTTAGCACGTTTTTATTCAACTGTGTCATGGCAGCCTTACCACAAAAACTACCGCCTGGTCTACGGTATTCTCTGTACGGAGATGACATATGCATATGGCCCTCCGGATCTCATATACAAGACATTCAGACAACGCTGCAAAAGGGTCTTGATAGTATCGACACCTGTTTAAAAGAAAAAGGCACGAGTCTTTCATACGCAAAGACAGCCGTACTTCATTTCACTAGACGACAGCTGAATAATTTCCAACTTACGCTTAATGTGCAAACTTTGATGTTTGTGAAAGAGCATGAATTTCTTGGAGTTATTCTTGAGCGCCAGCTGACACACACAACCGTGCAATTGAAAAGCAGCCCAATGCAGTAATAAACGTACGTGGGCGACACGCTGGCACAACGTGGGGGGATCAGTCTCTTCACTACTTCACGTTCATAACTCACTCATAAAACAAAAAATTGCTTACTCGGCACCTATTCTCCATGGTTTATCGCAAACTTCTGAGGAACGTCTTCAACGTTTGCTGGCAAGGGGGCTGCGAGTGTGTCTTGGGGTTCCGAAGGCTTCCTCGAGTTCTTTAGTAATTGCTGAAGCTTGTCACCCACCATTTCCAGTCATACGAACGGTTGAAACATGCCGACATATTTATCGCATCTTAACCCAACACGAGAAGCATCCATCAAACCTCGCGCTTACCGAAAGAAACAAATGCAAAATTCATGATGTTGTTTGAGAACATAAAGCATTATTACCAAAATTTGAATTACGTAAATTGGATGTTAGCTACCCTTCCTGGACGTTAACATGTCCTAAAATAAAATTATTGGTTGACGGGATTGTATCTAAGAGAGACATGTTCATAGTAGCCGAACAACAACTGGCACTGTTTCAAATTTACTCATTATATCCCCAGTACATCCACGTGTTGCGGATGGTTCGTGTCATAAAACTTCCTCAAGTTCAGCATTCGTCATTCCACATTTAGCGCTAGAGCAAACATTTAAATGATCCCGAGAGACATCTTCCACCGTGGCATAACTGTTTGCAATCCTGTGTGCTTTGCGTTTCACAACATCAGAAAAGAATTCGCAAAAATGGGTTATCTTTAGCGATTCGCAAGCCGATCTCACATTATTACACAGCAATACGAAAAATTATTTGAATACTTTAATATTGTATGAGACGCTCAAAGAACTTACAAAAGCAAGCGAAATGAACCACGTAATTGCATTTCAGTCGATACCTGGGCACTGCAATATTCCTGGTAATACTGCAGTGGACGCAGCTGCAAATCGGGCGCACAATAACGCAGAGACAACCAATCTCCCCCTATAGCGTAGTGAAGTCCGTCTGATCCTGAGACAGATTTCCTGTCGCCTCAGCAAAACTACCTGGTTTGATCAGCAAACTAAGAACTCGGAATTATAATTTATAGACCCATGAATAAACTTATCAATGCTGGAAAACCTAAGACACAACAGAAAATTTGAAACATTGGTACACCGCCTGCGTCTTGGTACTGCGCTTACGAGACACTTCTTGTACAGGATAAAACGTGTCTCTAGTCCTCAGTGTTCTTGTGGCCATCCAGACGAAGAAGTGCATCATCTTCTCCTCGAGTGCACGAAATACGATCCACAAAGAAGGGTACTGCAAGTAAATTTGTTGATTTTAGACAGAAGACCATTCACCCTAAAAAAGATACTTGGCCCATGGCCAACTGCGGGCCTCAGAAAAGAGCGCTTCTTGCTCTGAAAAAGTTTTTAGAGGACACCAGCATTTTGGGAAAATATTAGGTTTCAGATGATCCTAATACGCAAAATGAGTAACATAAATGTTGTTCGTGGTTCAAAATTGATTTATGTGGTGATCGCAACTATTACGCAATATGTATAATTATGTTCTGTACTTGCAGTGTATTACATGTGTTGTGTGTTCTGGCTGTTCAAAATATCTCACTTTATATATGCGAACATGTCTTGAACTTAATGCACAAAACTTTGCGATTCATTTACTGTTGGACTGTATATTTTTTATTCATCCAGTGTTCTACTGAGTGTCATATTTTGTGTCACTATTCTCCCTTTTTACGCAAATTTGTTTCCTTTGCCAAGTGACAAGGAGAAGTCGGTGCCACCATAAAGGCGCCAACCTCTCCTAATATCCATTTCAATAAAAAAAAGATTTACCAAAAAAGACATGCGGTGTCGGTGTTTTGTTTCATGACATTTGTTTGTGGGCTGTCATTCTCAAAATTCTGAGGGATAAGTTTGTCAAGAATGCAAGACAAGGTATGCGCAACTTTAGTGATGAAATGGTGTGGCAATATAGCCCGCATATACCACATGTCATATAAAAAGGCGTGACATACATATATACCTAAAGATATGCGGCAATTTTCACTCACGGACAATTCCGCCGGCGCCAACGCCTGATCTTCTGCGACACAGGGCCCTGTATGCTATGGCGTTAAAACTGGAACGCCGGAAGTCTGAAACCGTTTATTCCTATATGTAGTAAATTGCTTCCTTATTAAGACGGTGATGGGTATACCTAGGAATAACATGTCATGAAGTTCTGAGGCTTAAGTTTACATTTCTCCATAAAAATAACAAATTCTCATGGTACCCAGGGCCATATACCCATCCATTAGCATCACGGCTAACTAGACATCGTCACTCGGAATCCTTAACTCCCTCTCAGGCAAGAACTAACGTTTTCAAATCTTTATTTTTCCGCCGAACTACTGGTGGATGGAACACTCTGCCATTGTAATTGCTAAGCAGTACTGATTCTTTAGAAATAAGTATTTAGTGACGTCACTCTTTTATGGTTTCATTGTCATTTGAGTTCTGAATATGTGTAATTGCTTTTTTTTTTCTCTTGGTTTGTACCTTTACCCCTCGTGGTTCTGCCCAGGCGGGCGCAAGCAAGAATGAAACTAATTAATTAATTAAATGGGAAGAAGGTGAAAAGGAGGGGACAGGTGCTTATATATATATATATATATATATATATATATATATATATATATATATATATATATATATATATATATATATATATATATATATATATATATATATATATATATATATATATACATGTGTGTGTGTGTGTGTGTGTGTGTGTGTGTAAGCTTAACGCTTAAGACGCTATCTTACTGGCAATTGCATGGTTTTAACGCGCACGGTGAAATAATGCGCAACTCTGTTCACTTTCCTTTCGGCAGGAGGTTCCTACTGGCGGGCATAGTGTGGACGGTTATGCAGACAGCGGTGCAAATACTTTACAACTTGGCCGTGGAAACAGAAGAGCAGCTTGTGGAGAGAGCTTTTTCAAAATTAGCAGAGTGAGTACCAACGACCAAGGTGCGCCGTGATAGAAAAAAAAACAATACTAATCGCATAATCTTTTTCAGTGTGTGTAAAACCTGAACCAGACGACTGCTTAACGCGCAATAATCCTGAAACAGAAGAACAAAGCAGCTAGACTTTGGTATGAAAGACTACCCTTGTAACTGCCTGCTCAATACGGATTGTGTCCAGGTGGAAGACGATGGTGCTGATCACAATTCGAATCCTGGGTCAGCTGGCGATGACCCTTGTGGAGATGGCTGTGGTGCTCAACTACTGCACCCAGTGCGAGATGATCATCATCTACCTGCGCGGGGTAGCGCTGAGGCTGCGAGAGAAGCGCATCACCATCCGCGAGGGAATGCACGTGAGTTGCCGCTCCCTCACTCGTACGAGCACCCGCTTAGAAAGGGAGGTCACGCTCACAGAGCAGGGGCGACAGACTATTGCGTTCAGTGCAAAAACTGTCTGTTACCAAACAGACGCATGGGTTATATGAAACCAAACTATCAGAATGCGCACTTAAGGCAGGTCCTCAGTGCATATTAACGACCTGAATAAAGGTGAACGCTTGCGTACAGTATCAGATCTACAGTGATCGCTTGTAGATTTCGTAGCGACGTACTACAGCTACCCATCACACTTGTCTAGATATTGGGAGGTATGGTCATATGGTGCTCTCCATAGTGCGCTAGCGCCTTCTACTGCAGGTGTAGGTACCGCTGGTTCGGGTCTGTTTTGTTTCTGAGCATGCACTGCCAAATGAGCCAGCCCTGCAAAGGTGACGGACAAGCAGTGAATGATAAGTGAAGATGACAGGCAAGAAGGCGCTGCTTTCGCGTGGCTGCCGAGTTGGTACAAGGGCTCTCTTCTCTTATCTAACGCAGATAGTTTTCACATAATTTCACGACGCATCTTCTCACCATGCTAGTTCCGAAACATGGCGGTCACAATCACGTAAGTGCTTCAAATTATCACGTATACATTGTTTTGCTTTATGGTGGTGACCGCCTTTCACCGGATGATCATTGTTATAGATTTGTCACTAGGAGCAAGACGTGTCTGTCGTGCTGTTACGCTTCTTGTTTACGCAGCTAGTATCCCAAGATGGCGGCCACGATGACTTGACTGCAAGCCATCGATAGAGAACATGCATTGACTTCATCGTGGCCGCCATCTTTGGGTATGCTAGCACGTCGGGCGCGGCATGTGCTTAGCGACAAATCGATGGCAATGATAATCCGGTGAAAAGCGATCACCGTCAAAAAGAAAGACAATGGACGCGTGGTATGGTGCACTGACGTCATCGGGCCCGCCATGTCCCTGTACTAGCATGGCGAGAAGCTGCGTCCGTGACGTCACGGGGAAAACTATCCTAGGGTATGGACTCAATATTTAATAAGCTCAAATTATGGAAAACAATAAAATGCAAGACGCCCTGGTAGCAGGGGCTGACTACTTGGTAGGTGAGGCGTGCAGACAGGACACAAGAGAAGTGGACAACAAGAACGCGTCCGTGTTGTCCACTTCTCTTGTGTCCTGTCTGCACGCCTCACCTTTTTTGTATAATGAATCCTTACCAACTAGCTCAGCTTTCTGTCGTTCTACTTGATAGTGTATGCACAGGAACAACAGAACAGAAGCAGGTGTGGAGCCAGCGACCTGTGTGGCAGAAAATAATGACGAACAACACTTCAGTGTTCTCACGTTCCAGACAAGTGCGATGGGCTATACGCTGTACGTGATCTGAAACGACTGTAGTTACTGCTTTAGACTAACCACGTTGAGCCCCAGCAACAGGCATATACGTTAAATAACAAGGCCAGTAAGCATGCTACTTCTACTCTGTGGCAAAATGTTTCAATAACCATCTAATGGCGAAGCATGGTAAAGCATTTGCCCACGGATAACGCTACAGACCACGATACACAAGAGTAGAAATTATTCTGTGCTTGCATCTCTTCTTACATGTATTGTGTTTTGTTGCGCTCTCCGTTGGGAAGATTTCAATAACGGCCAGCAACATATGCTACATTCGCACTATAAATCGGCCGCAGACACGAATCAGCCTGTTACGCGTTATCGGCGGGTATCTGCACAGTTGGGCGTCGTGGCTTGTTCTGCGCATCTACAGCCATGTCACTCCCCCCTCTCTCCCTCCCCTTTACGGATGCCATGCTCCACTAAAGCTGTACATGGTTGTGGAAGCCTATCCATGGATTATCAAGTGCCCGAGCGCGTATTCACGAAGCAGTTCGAGCAAAATAGTGGTTCGCAAGAAAAAATTGCCAGTCCATCGTAATCTGGCGAAGTGTTAGCAAAAGTGGCAAGCCACAGACGAACTGTGCTTACGAACGAAAAACCTCTGCCAATTCACACAGCAGTTCTTACGCTAGATCGATTCCTAATACAGGCGCCGGGCAGTCGTACAGTTGCCAGCAGTACAGTAGTATTGGCGAAGAAGCTGGTCAACGACAAACTGTAAAAGCATGAAAACTTTTCGAATTCGGTCCCTGTTCTGCAGAGATAATTGAATTTAACGTGTCTTTTTCATTGCTCGGCTTATGCGTGATTGAAACCACTCATACGACAGCCGGAGCCGGAGTACAATGAGTGATGGGGCACCAGTGACCGAGCGGACTCTGTAAATTCACAGGGCTTTTCATTCATAAGGACTGCCTGTCGTTAGCAAGGCCGGCTTCGATAATAATCGATCCCTTGTCACGATTGATCGGTGTCTGTTCTTGAGTAGCTTTTTAGCGCACAAGTACAAACTGGATTGAGAGTACGGCCCTAGTGCGTAGTGCGTGCTTAGCTAACCCACACTGATGCTTCTAGGACTATACACACTTCCAGTGATACAGAGAGGGGAGGTGCAGAGGTATCCTGCGTAATTGTCGTGTTTCGCTAGAACCAACCAATTAAAAAGATAGGGGGGGGGAGAGAAAAGGTTTATCGCCAAATCGGGAGAACATTTCAAGAATCTTGCGCACAGTAATTACATTGCCCTATCACTTTGTTCGCGTTTGCAGGAGCTTTTGGCAAGTAACGACTACATCAGCCACCTAAACCGCAATCTTGGAAAAGTCACTGCTCTCTTCATCATCAACTTCTCAATTCATGCGCTTATTGGTACGTCGTATTTGAACTTACGCATTTCGAATTAAGGGTGTCATTTAACTGATGCGACGTTCCTTTTTCCTGCAGGTATTTTCTTATTTCTTCTCAACAACGACAAGACACGTGCCGTGCTGGCCTACAGGGCAGCTTACCCGGTAGTGTGGATAATCGCCATGTTCGCTTCCATGTATCAGGTTAGTGCGTCTTTCTTTCTTTCTTTCTTTCTTTCTTTCTTTCTTTCTTTCTTTCTTTCTTTCTTTCTTTCTTTCTTTCTTTCTTTCTTTCTTTCTTTCTTTCTTTCTTTCTTTCTCTCTTTCTTTCTTTCTTTCTTTCTTTCTTTCTTTCTTTTGATGCAACGCTAAATCACATTGCGCATGTGCACATAGGTAGCGACGTAGGCAGTTAACAAAATCTAGGAAACCATAGGAAAAGATCCTAATCCCGGAAGTACCGATCGGGAAACCTCGCGAATATATCATGCGCCTGCTGCTACGGAGTGGGCAGATCTGAAACAATATATTCAATGATACTTTTCGTTACATTCTACAATAAAAGCTATGACGAAGTTGAAGAGAGAGTCGCACTTACTTTGTTATATCCATTACTTTATTATAACGATAGTCCCCCTAACGTCGGACGTTAACCGCCAGGAAAGGAAGGTTTTGTGTGCGCTATCAGTAACCACTGCGACAGCCAGTCATATGAAAAAGCCATTTGCATGCCGCCGAAGTACCGCGAATAATTGTTTTTCTGCGGCGTCTTCTTGAGCGAGATGATGCAACTGGCCAATGCAATTGTCAATGCTCCTTAATTTTCGCCGTTGTATATATATATATATATATATATATATATATATATATATATATATATATATATATATATGTATATATATATATTTCGGGTTTTATGGACTCATGGGATGTACGCTGCGCGCCGCATCGCGTTGCCGCCGTCACGGTGACGTTACCAATGTTCTTTTGCTTTTTTTAAATTTTTTTTTAGGTTCGCAAAAATAAACAGAACTCACTCAGACTATTCACAATTTTTTCTTCTTCTTTCCTTCTCTCCCCCCCCCCTTTTTTATATTCTGGCGTGCGGCTGACTCGCACTCAATCTAACCAAAATGCTACTAAACCGGGCTCACTTGGAATTCAGAGTAAGCAAAATTCTGCTCAGCCGGGCTCATTCGGACTCAGCCTCACGGGTAATTGTCTGAGTAAGTCTGAGTGAGTCGACTCAAAAAGGAGTGAGTTTGAAGGACTATGCTTGTTTCTGATCGTAAAAAAGAGAAGAATTGAACCAACTAGAGTTCGTTTTGTTCTCTGGATGCGGCCAGGAACGCCTGTATGTCCCCTTCATACGCATTCACTGGGTTTTCTGACGTGTTGACATTAAGCCACGCACAGCCATTCGCTGTGGTCATCGTGGACAACTCATCCTGGAAGTTTTCTCTGGGCTGGTAAAGAGAAATATATGCGGCGCACACAGAATATTGAAAGGTAAACATAGCAAGTGAGAATGCACACTGCCGTTTGTGCAAGCTTTTGCAGGTGCATTCTTACTCTCTAACCAGGGCAGCTTTATCTCAACTGTACACTCTTAGAAACAGAAAAGGTAGTAAATAGGTAGTAAGGGGTGTAGTTACTAACTTTACAAACCATTTTCTATCATTTTTTACTACTTTCAATATATCAGACTTGCATTAAGTGCTGCCTTTACTAAGCAATCAATTGGCTTCACAGACCAGTTAGTAAAATGTAATACAACCATCACCTATGGTCAATTATGCTGCGCAGTGGCGGTCTTAATACAACGTTTAGCTAAACTATAGTTCGCATCATTCATTATGTTTGAACAGTAATGCGCTGCGTTGTGTCGCACATATTGTGCAGACTGTATGCTATGCAAATATAGGTTCATAACGTTGTTCATTTATCTAAATATATAGGTGCGCACCGGTACAACCTGTGCCGCTAAAGGTTATGGCCTTATATGCTCGTAAGGTCGTTCTTAAAAACATGTAGCGTATAGTACCCGATCATTCTATTGTGTGGTGCACTGTTCCTCTTAGTCGTTTGTTCTTTTCTGTACAATGCAGTTTATTATACGCAAACTAAGGTTTCTGTCATGAACCTTGCGTGCCAATATTTCATTGTGTTAATATCACTAAGCTGCAAGGCAATACTGCAGATGTAGTGCACATCTGCAGGCTTGGAGTGACGCCTGACACCAGCGAAAGATGCCGAGAGCGAGTGGGGCTATACTGTTTAAGGTACAACCAAATTAGGAAGGCCCACTAAACTTCAACAAGACACTCCCTCACCAGAACAGGAATTGGCCTCCCTGGTGCAGTATTCGGCCACCCCCTCCCACATGGCTCACTCAATTACCCAATTGCCCTCAGTCCCCAGCAGCTGCGGAGCACCTGACCAAGGCGGCGGTCAGACCTGTAACGCAGCAGAGGGTGCTAAGAATCTCTGGATCTGGACAACCCGCCAATGGAAACTGACCCTGTCAACCTTCAACAGCCGAACTCTGTCAAGTGAGGCTAGCTTAGCAGGACTCTTTGAGGAACTATCAGGCATTGTTTCGAATATCGTTGGCCTTAGTGAGATTAGAAGAACTGGTGAGGTTTATACAGTGCTAACGGCCATGTCCTCTGCTATAGAGGTCTCCCAGTGGCGCAGTGCGCGTTCCTACCAGGCCGAGCACGTGGCCTCTTGTGATTGAGAACGTTTTAGTGCTGAATAAAACTTGCACTTGCTCTGCAAGGTCCACCATGGTGGCTGACGGACGCGTTCGTCACTGAAATCTGCAGCGCGTCTCTCATCGTAATGCGCCATTTTGTCGTTCTGGCTCTTGAAAGCTCCGTTTCCCCTAATTCCTGCTGTGCGTTTGATCTCCCTTAATTTCTATATACTGAGGTATCAGGAATGGTGGCGCGAACTTTCTAGACGTTTAAATGGAACTATGCTTTCTACGTATCAAACGCAATCGCTTCAGATGGGAACAAAAAAAAAAGGATACAAAGGAACTCGCAATGAAAACGAAAACATGTGTTGTTTAATACGCAGGCCTCCCGCGTGACGGCTGTGGGGTTGAAAATCTCAAAGATCAGCATAGAGTCCAGAGTCTTCGGCTACCAGGACGTGCAAGACTTCGATCTCGACTCTTTCGTTCTCTTCGTCGGGAACATGAAACTCAGGGTGAGTTACACTTTGCATACGCATAGGCGATTTGCGCAACAGCTTAGTCAGAACTACTTGCCCGTTCTTTTCGCGTTCTCTCAGCAGACATCACAAAAGACTAACAGAGGGACTAAATTCGGCTATTCGTCTTTCCACTTGTATCTTTCTGAAAAAGGGAACACACTTCAAGCTTCCACCACTGCGGTGGCTCAGACTCAGTTCCGCCTACTGCGAGACGACGGCGGGGGTTCGAATCCCGGCCGGGTTGGCCGATTGGGGTGGATTGTAAAAAGCGTTCATTTGTACCGTGCTTTAGGTGAGCGGTAAAGTACCCCAGATATTCCAAATTTATTTGGAGCCCCTAACTATACTGCGTGTCTCAAGGCCTGCGTGTTGATTTTGCAAGTTAAAATAAATATATATATATATATATATATATATATATATATATATATATATATATATATATATATATATATATATATATATATATATATATATATATATATATATATATATATATATATATATAAATATAAATATAAATAAATAAATAAATCTTAGTGACCACACCCCAACACTCTTCTCGGATGCTTGTGACGCTTCAAATCAGTAAGAAGCACCTATATTATTTCGCTGGAAGTGCCATTATCCACTTACATTTATTCAAAATTCGCCGCGATTATACCGCTATCAGCGTATAGTTATCAGATAGAGAATTCATTACGTCATTTAACCACTAGAATTGCATTTTGACGATACGTAGGCGTATGCGCTAAAGACTGAAACAGTGCTGGTGAGTGCTTGACGCCATTTTCATTAGTAGAAACTCTGAAACAAGCACCGGCTTCGAGATGCAACTCTTCAAAGTGGGCCACAAAGTACATCGGTGCTTAACGCAGGTCTTTTTTTTTTTCATTGCCAAAAAAGGCCTTTTCCTTTGCATTTTCTTTCTAATAGGATGGAGAGGTGCGCTAGTTGGTATTTCATTCTCGTAAGAAGCTTACAGCGCAGTAAAGACGAGAGACCAAGACTATTACTTTATTCCTCTCTCTTCTTTACTGCGCTCCAAGTGTCCTACGGGCATTTTTCTTTCTGTTTGAAGACGGGCGACACCACGGCCATTCTTAAACAGACGTGCCTCGACTACTAGCTGGTTTCAGCTCCTTAATCGCACGGGCGTTAGGCCAAAGCAAGTTATGGCAAGGTATTCGGCCAAAGCTCATCTATAGTACAACGACCATGCAAGTATGCGAATAGCCGAAGCGGGTCGTGATGATACGTGTAATGCAGCGGGGCTCCTCTTTCGCGCTTCCCTCTGGAGAGGCTGCGCATTCTAATGGCACCGCCGTGGCACATGCACGGAGACCCAAGCTGGCGTCGACGAGTTTCATTGAAGAGCCGCACACACCCAGTGGCAAATACCAAGTGACACATGCCCACGCGAACGGCCCATATTTTTAGACAGCGCTATCCCCGAGATTGGCTCATACTTTTGACATACTTTTAGCATGAAGAAAACTGGTCTCAGCATACCAAGAATGCTATTTGCGTTAATATTTGGAGAAAGTAATCGCATACGGTGACTTTCGGTGCAAGTGATACCCGCCTGTTCACGTAATCTACATGTCTGAAGGGGCGTGTTCAAATTAGGACTGTTGTTACGTAGACGCTTGCCAGTTGGTGCTTCTGATACCTATAAACAGACCCTCGATCCACACCCAATACTCTTTCCTTTGTTACCTTATATTTAATTTTGGGTCATCCCAGCGGTACTAACGCTACCACTGATACATATTACAAACTGAGATGCTTAATGCGACTATTCTGCCACTTACGCGCTTGAATCAGCGCCCACATTTAGTAAACCCCGCGCAGTCGAGTTACCTTGATGTGTCCCGCAGATGCATACGTTCGCCTGCCCCCCGGCTTTAAGGAGTGATCACATAAACACTTTTTCTCTTTGTACAGGCCAAGATGTTCGGAAGGGCGATATGGCCGTCCACTCTGCTATTCTTCTTCGGCGGTACGGCGCTGGTCGTGTACCTGCTGGTCATCTGCGATGTACTCACCAACCCAGTCATGGGTTCCTTCCTCTGAGCTCGCCAGGCTGCCAAGCTCTCTTATTTAACTCAACGGACGGACGCGCGAATAAACTCACCGGCGCCATCGAGGTCGCGGCTCTGCTGTCCGGCGTATGCTTCGCTGTCGTACGAGCAATTGTGTGCAGTAGCGTATTTTACGACTCATGCCGCTCACAACCGATATGCTTATGCCTATCAAGAAAGTCAACAACACGCGTGTACCGCACAAGTACGCATGATGCTTGGTTAGCTTAGCTGCGAAAAGATAGAAAAGCCACGAAAATGACGCTTTCTGTTTCGCTTATTCAGCTCGAAATATGACCAGGCTTTTTTTCTTTTTTTCGCATGAGCAGGCGCAGTAGCGTCCTAGCTTAGCGGCTGCACAGAAACAAAGACGTATATACGCTATTGAGCAGACGAAGCTCTTAACAGCCAGCAAAATGACCCAGAGTATAATTGTGAAACGCGGTGCAACCAGTACCAATATTTGCAGATAGAGGGAAAGTGACCAGGTTTAGGTTGCTCCAATATAATGTAATTTTCTGACCATGAGATCGAAACGTCTTTTGCGCAACTCCTTAAAGGGCCCCTCGCCAGGTTTGGGCATTGCAAACAGATAAGCGCGGGGAGCAGACGCCGCGGTGACGATCACTTCTGCAGAGTATGACACCGATGTATACGCCGCGATGCATACAGCGGGAAATTCAAGCAAGAGTTTGCGCGCCGTATAGTCTCATACTCGAGGCGCTTTTGCGTCACGTCCATTGCGCATGCAGAGCGTGAATAGCCAGCAGCAGCGCGAACAGCTCGTGGATTCCCGTGGAACGCAGACCATGCTAAGCTGCCTCTGGAAGTGTGCCGCGCAGAAAGAAGGGAGACGAAAGAAAAGAAGCGGGGTTCGTGACGCATGAGGGGGAGGTGGGTCCCGCTGTGGGGGAAAACAGGAGAGTAATGTCGCTGGCTGCTGGTCGAGGCAATGGGAGAGAGACAGCTTCTGCTGCGGGGAAGATAGCTGGCGTCCTCGTGCAACGTATTTCACTTGCTTTTATCCCGACTTCTACCGAACCATTTTTAAACGTTCTTGCGCTAGAACGCTCCCTGGACGGCGCCTTCACTGCTTCGTGTACAACCAAGTTTCCGACAGGACCTGGTGAAAGATCCTTTAGGAACAATTCTCAAAAGTTGCGCGCAGTACTGAGCCCTGTTTCGAACGCACTGCTGAGCTTGGTATTGCTCTATCAATATCTATGTTTCCTGTACCTGATGGCAAGTTGATGCTAGTAGGCGCTGCCAAAGGATCTCACAGCGCATAGGCACCTGATCTCGTGTTTTCGGTATCTTTTCTCCGTCCTTGTGTATTCGACTGCATGCTATATTTAATCTTTGTTGTTTTGTTGAGAGATTGAAATAGGCCTTGCTCTGTTTGATTTTTTTTTTTTTGCCCTATGTTTGAAAGGAAGCCTTATTTGTTGCACTGTACTCTCCTGCTTGGATTTACAATACCGAATAAATCAAAAGTTATTGGGGTAAAGTTTGCAAAAAAAACGAGGGCCGCATGTGTGTTGGTTTCCGCTGCGTCGCCCCGAGCAGACGGAACGTTAAGTTGCGTGTACCATCATCCTCCACGCATCAAGCCGGACAAAGCTTCAGTATTTCTGACCACTTTCTATCATAAAATGTATACCGTTAGCATTGCTAAACAAGTGCGCGGCGTCAAATGTTGCAAATGTGGAGTTCCGCATTCGCGGCAGCGGAAAAATGTGCGACTCATTTTTTTTTTAATGCGCGAGTAGGGTATATGACTTATAATAAAGAACATGACATCATATGGGCCTTTGCGATGCCCTTGTATCTTCCTACGACAAAATTTGCTTCGCCTAACCTTGACATCAGTGGAAAGTTAACGCACTTTCGGGGAGTTTCCCAAAGCCGTTGCTTGTTTGCATTTATTATTTCATATAGTATCGTCCCTAACGAATACGGTTGATCGTGTTTCTTCACAACAGCACTCTCAAGCAGATTGTGCCAACTTATTTTATAATTCTTGCGCTAATGATTTTCGCGACTATATTCTATGCAAAGTTTTCAATTGAGCTTTCCTATTCTGTATTTTTTACCTCCCCTTTACTATACTGTAAATATTCTGAGGGTAATTCACTAAATAAATTGGCAGGTTTAATGCGAACCCTACACATGTGGAACTGAAGCCAGCCAGCGTCCAAGTTGCTCTGCAAGTGTGGCTATCGAAGAAGCTTGTAATCCGGTTTCTGCATCACCCATGAAGTTCTGAAGTCGAAGTGAGTGAAGCATACATTGACACCGAATTCGAAACTTTAGAAAAGGCGATGTTTTGACGTAGTTCTGGTGGTATGCTTAATATAGAAATGGACCTGTAATTTAGAAGGTTTATTCACGACACCATCCTGGGCTCATTCATCTGATTTCATTACTTGTACGCCCCTTAATTCCACTCCATGAAGCATTCCACGTCAACGCAAGCTAAAATATAACGCTCTCATATCAAGTGCGCATTAACGAACCTTTTGAGCCCTTTGAATATGCCTTGATTATATAATGAAGCAATATAATGAGAGGGATGCATGTGGCGAATATAGTGGAAAAAGTCAAAAGAACTATCAATTCCGCGTGATCGCGTATATTGCTTTCAGAATGGCCTAAAAAAATGTCCGACGCAGCTGTATACGTGCTTTCATTTCGCGATATATTGAGGCAAAGAATTTGAGACCAAAATCGCCGCACCGACTCGCAGTGGGCCAGTGCTGTCAGCGCCTTTGTAGAGGAAGGGGCAGTGTATGGGAACACTGGCATGATGAGCGGCATCGGAACCAGCTGTGAAGGACGACGAAGGCGCGAGCATAACACGAGCGCGTTCGCGCGGTTACGCCGACTCCGACGCTCAACCCAGGAACGGGCGCCTTGGAGCTGGGCTCTGAAAAATTCGTGGCGATTCCTGGCTCCCTCCCATTGGCATACAGAAGTTTACCCTGGCCCAGCCATTGCGGAACGTGCCGCGCATCCACTTATTCAGGCTGCTCCAGCTGGACTGGAATTTCATCGAGACAGTGATAATCGTCAAGCGTATTTTTTCCTCGTCCACAATACTTCATAGTGACTCAATACGTGCGCTCCAAGCAGCCGCAGTCCGTCGGCCACCGATAGCTTTGGACGGGACGAAGCGTACTGCCGGCGCGAGAGTGGCGCATCCCAGCATCGGCGCTAGTTGGAACTCGCTCCACACCGTGGTCCTTTATTGTTAAAAAAATCCCTCCGCCTCGCTCGTCTCGGGCAGCAATGACGTCTTCGGCAACGCCCGACGGGGCAGCGGCCGCGGGCCGCACCAGTCCTGCGGCACCGGACGTCGCGGCGAGTCGCGACACCGGGCCTCGGCGGCAGCCCTCCTCCGCCTGGCCGCCGCGCACGTCCTGGATCCCAAGCGTTGCGTCACTCCTGCCGCTTGGGACTCGAGCTCGGCGTCACTGCGGCCGCCGAGACCAAGCGGCGCCGGATGATGCCTCTGCGAGCCGGTGGCCGGTCCGTTAGGGCGCCCCCCGGCCGCGCTCGGGTCGCCGCCCGGCTGGTGCGAGCGAGACGGCGGCTTCCGCGCGCGGTGCTTCCTGGGCGGGCGGCGAGCTTGCCAGGTCTCGTCCGGCGCGCACCAGCACGGCGGCCTTGGCGGCAAGCACACGAGGCGCCCGTTACGCGCCGACACGAGCACACCGAAGCAGCGCGCGCCCGCGGGTTCGCCGCCTGTCGCCTAGGCTGCGATCTTGTACGCGTTCCAAAATAGAACGGAGGCGGTCCGTTCTTCACGTAATAGGCGGCATGTTCCGTTCCGTTCGTCCGATAGCAGGTGACACGGAATGATCGACAGCAGATATCACGTCACAATTGACGTCGTGGCGTTCGGCACGGTTCAAATTAATAATAATAATAATATTTGGGGTTTTACGTGCCAAAACCACTTTCTGATTATGAGGCACGCCGTAGTGGAGGACTCCGGAAATTTTGACCACCTGGGGTTCTTTAACGTGCACCTAAATCTAAGCACACGGGTGTTTTCGCATTTCGCCCCCATCGAAATGCGGCCGCCGTGGCCGGGATTCGATCCCGCGACCTCGTGCTCAGCAGCCCAACACCATAGCCACTGAGCAACCACGGCGGGTTCGGTTCAAATTGACGGATCGTATATGGCTCGGTGGAACGAACCGCCTCCGTTCTATTTTAGAACGCGTACAAGATCGCACCCCTAATCTCTTGTAATGCTGACGCAATCGTTTTGATAAGGTTTATTAGAGCCTCGCAGGCACGCAGGAGGCGTTGGGGTTAAAGCACGGACGCGCAGCTCTCCGAGCACGAGTCGCCGTCACTGCGGACGTGTGCTACGATATGCGGAGTTATAACCTCTTGGCGAGGTCGACAGATATGCAATTGTCGGCACGTGACACGCATATCTTAGTTCCAAGCATCCGTTGCGTATGTAATAACGTGACGCATTGATTGTTAATTAGCGCAGCCTTATCATCTGTAACGGTGTATCAACAATGTCGTATGTCGTTTCTATATCGGTCCGTCGGAAGTCGTCACTAGAGAACATCGGGCGTTCGACAAGCTGATGACGACAAGTATGAACCCACTTTGGAGTACTTTCGCGTTCTTCGATGGCTGCGGCCGCATGTAGTTTCCACAGCGCTGAACGAAACTACTGAGATGTGGTACAGTTACGAAAAGAGAGGAGAAAAATATTGCTGGAGGTAAATTAACGACCCTGCCTTTTGTTTGATATTTTCGATGCTGGCCATGACCCATGCACCCAAAACACTTTCTGGTGTTGTTCATTGCCTGTCCATTCCTTACGTTGTGTACGCCTTATTACCCGCTGATTGGCGATAAATTTAGTACATTTCTTTGTCTTCCTCTTGTGAAATGATATTAACCCAGCGAGGAATGTAATACAGCGTTTTCTGAACAAGTCTACAGTACAGCAGTCAGCTGCGTTGCATTTTCAGGCTGTCGTTTCAGCGACAATGAACATTCGAAGTAAATGTAAAAGAAATGAGCTAGCTTTAAAAAGAAGTTCGGCACAGTGTATCCACTGACGTTGAGTAGTGAACGAAAACGCTTATGACCTACAATTTAAGTCTTTCACAGAAATACGAAACCATAAGAGTCTACTCTACGTCCGCTTTCTGCTTGTAACGAGAACAGCACTGCGGCCTAATCACGAAATATATGCAATATTTCCCATTTCGTTGAAGGTAGTAGTCAGCAAGGCGTCAGAAAAATGCCAACAGCACGCGTGCTAAAGTAGTGACATATCTGGTCTAGATTATGCAAGACGCATATATGCGTAATTGTACGTGATGAGCCACAGCATGCATATTTCACCCTACGCGCGTTAGAGCAGCCATTATTGTCCACGCAAGGGTTTGAGCATGCACTTTGAGACATCGTGCTTATGTGAGTTGCGATATAAACCTTGACGGTTCAGCAACGAAGACCTCGTTTTAACCCCAAAACGCCCTAACACTTTTCCATATTAACAAAAATTAGAACAACTCGATCACCTTAATCTTTGGCCATGGAGAGTACATTCGTACTAAAGAATAGTAAAATGTTACTTGAAATAAAAATTACGGTATAAACTATTTAATTGCGAATTTGCTTTCTACTAACTGAAACTTCGTGTCATCATATCAAAACGCTAAAATGGAATTTGCGTTAGGCCTTTATTCGACACCTCTTCCATTTTTTTTTTACACACGCCTTGCTGCAAGTCCACCTATTCTTTTTTTTTTATGCAAGGGGAGTTATTAGTAATTTCTGCATGATAGATGGCATATTCTGTGTTGCGAATCGCATCATTCGTTACATAAGCTGTATTGTGAAACAGGAAACGCAGCCTAAACTTTGACGCCTCTACTCCTACAGACACTAAGGTAAGACCGGATCACCCCATTTTCTTTACTCATATACCTGGCTTTCGGGCTCTCCTCACAACGATCGAGATCAAGGTACTGTCAATTTTCACGAAAAGCGATGGCAAGAATATGATTAAATCACTTCCACACAGTTCCGCATTCATCCAAATTGATATTCGGCATTAATATATGACGTGATCGCTTCCGGGTTAAGTTTCAAGTGGAATGAAGACCGTGTGCATTACACTAAACGAGGGCTCTTAGGTGGATATAAAGCCCACCAAGGAAAACAGCTGTTCCTCCGGCGAAGGCAAGCCCTCTTGTCGAAACGTTCATTCCGGCCAGTGACCTCCCTTTTTTCGACCACTATTAATAAGTTCAAGTCTGTATCTTCCTGTAGCCCTTTTGCCTTGCATTTCAATACTAATCGATTATTTATATGTCGCATATCCGTCCTTTCTCTACATAAGGGGCGAATACCACGTCTCTCAACGCGCTGAAGTGGGACTGTATTTTGCAACGTTTAATTAAACCCGGTAACACGCCGTCATGGTTGCCGGCCGGCGACAGTGAGATCGTGATCAGTACAGTAGAATGCTCTAGCAGAGGTCGGCAACGTTCTTTTGCAGCGGTCTAGGTAACAGAAAAGCAGCCGTTGATCGGTCGGTCAGCAATCCGCAGTGAATGGGGCGGGTCGTATAAAGAACAGCGTTGACGCAAACACTCACCACAGGCGACGTATTGCTGCAGACATCTCAACCCACGAGGTTAAGTCTGTCTGATAAAGTGGGGAGGGGACAGAAACCGCTTCGGTGACTAAACGCCAGTTGCCTACCCCTGCTTTAGCATAACGTTAATACGCCCTGCATACAGCTATTCTGACCGCCCATGCCAGGCCATATACTGCGCACGCATCTGTTGTGCCGCGATATTCGTGCGCGGTGATAGCCAAGCAAGGGCGGTAGCGATAACAGTAAAAAAAAAAAAAAGGTGGTGACAGAGCAAGGGAAAAAAGAAAAAAAGCAGCAAGCGAGCGGAGCCGTACCTCAGGTCGAGAAGGCTTCGCTGGCGCGTGGCTCGACTGGGCAGCGCTGGCACGAACGAAACGCGCCGCAGCACATGAGCTGTTGTCCTCGGCACAGCGAGGCGCGCCATCGTGCCGACGACGGACACGCTCGTCCGTCAGTACCCGCCGCACCACCACCACCCGCCTGCCGCACCTGCTGTCAGCTGCGAGACTCCTCTCGTACCAGACGCGCCACGTCCCCCCCCATCCCCCCTCCGAGTGGAGTGTGGCGAGTTGCATCGCGACGGGTGCGGGAGAGCGCAGGTAATCACACGCCATCTCTTCACGGATAATGCTATTTATTTTCCCCCCGCCAGATAACGCTAACGCTAACAATAGCAATAATTTAGGAAACGCGGGAAACATGCAAAGTGGCATGTCTGTTTGAAACGTGCATAAAAAGCAGCTGAGATGCGTTCGTTACTCGCAGATTTTACCTCTAGCAATGCCTTTCATACAGAAGTAGGCGTACGAGTCGCCATTTGACCGCTTCTTGAAATTGCGACTGCCGCGATTGGAAGGACACTACAGTCGACGCTACAAAGCGGCTTCTTAACAATTCACTAATGACAAGATAGTGTGCGTTTTTTTGTATAAACATTTGAACAATGACGAGAAAGAAACTAAAAAGGACATTCGGTGTCTCTACATTCGCATTTCCTTAGCAGAGGTATCAAGTATCAGGTATCAGTATCGCATAAATAGCTCAGATAATTTGGAAAATGGATCAGAAAATTGCCTTGCTAGCTGTGCTATGAGAGTACATGGCAGCCAAGCTAGAGCTGCAGTCGCGGATGGAAGAAAGAGGATCATTCGTTTTGTTTCACAAAACGCACATTTCTTTCCGTGGGACGAAAACAAGTATTTTCAGACGATCGAGATGTTTAGCGGGACGCATCTCAGGCAACTATATGGAGAACCGCCCGTTACATTAGCCACGGCATCCGGGCCTGCGGAAAATAACGAAAACACGCTTTCTGACCGCGACATATTGCTTTGCCTACGCACTAATTAGAAGTCATATCCAATGCAACCGAATGGCAGGGACTTTGTTCAGTAAAGTATTGCTTCGGAGGTATGTTGTCTCCTTCAGCTTAACAAGGTGTAAAAGCGTGCGCCTGAACGGCTTATACAAAGTCAGCCACTTTGAAGGACTTTCGACTCTTTTGATGATGCTTTATGAAGATGCATCACTTTTCTATTTCATTAAAAATTGAGCAGGGGTGTGCACATCAGTTCTTTCCATGTACTTTCCTTAGCTGCATCTGCGCACTGAAATAAATACATATATTTATGATCGCTCTGCTATCCATGTTTAAAGGTTCGCAACAGCTGTAACTTGGGAAGAAATCGACACACGCCCAGGGTCGGTGCCAGGGAGTGGGCGGCATGGCGTGAGAGAGGCCTTCACAGTATCTATTACCACGAACTCTGTATACAGGGTGTCTTTTTTCTTTAGCTGCACCAAATTTTTAATATGAGAAAAATATAAATCACGGTAACGTTATGTTTACGGTTCGAGTGTACGGATTGGCAGCCTCTAGATATGGAGCAATTACCGCAATTTCGTGCGTAATTAGCGAAGTTACGGTAATTAATTTCCTATCGTACACAATAGATGGCTACGGTAAATGAGTACTTTGGGGCCCGTCCTCGACTCTGCCTATTCCAACGATCAAATTTTGAACAGCGCTGTTCATGTGCGAGTTACGCGAACAAATAGTTCCCCTTGGAAGGCTTCTTGAAACCGAAACTGGCTGTCAGAAGAGCGCCTGTGTCGTCCACCGGAGGTTCTTTAACGACCAAAATTTCGACCATTTGCGGTTCCTTAACGTACGCCTAAATCTAAGTACACGGGTGTTCCCGCATTTCACCCCCATCGAAGTGCGGCCGCCGTGGCCGGGATTCGATCCCGCGACCTCGTGCTCAGCAGCCCAATACCATAGCCACTGAGCAACCACGGCGGGTCACAGCTAAATATCACCGTTTACATTAAACTCGCATTGGGATCAGCTTAACGCAAAAGAGTGGCGCTACCAGGATCCTATAGCTAAATAACCATGAAAGAGTCCTGCGCGGTCCATCGTACTATGCACATTCGTCTACACTAAAACTCGAGTCAAAAGCCGGAGCTTCAGTTGAAACAAAGGATGATCAAATACGTGACCTGTGAGCATTTATTAAAATACTGAATTGCTGACATCCGCTGATACCATGCCGTCTGTTCCTGAGAAAAACAAGAACTGCCGTTGTCCCTTCTTGTCTTATCGTTCTGGTGATAAACGTGCCGGGAAATTCTGATCACTCTACATCGCGATGCACCACGATTCGTCACCTTTTAGGAACTCTTCATTGATAATGCTAACAATAGCAATAACTTAGGAAGCGCGGGAAACATGCAAAGTGGCATGTTTGTTTGAAACGCGTTTAAAAGCAGCTGAGATGCGTTCATTACTCACACATTTTACCCATGATAGAACATCGCGAACAGCATCCACATATTAGGATGCTATCTGGGTGCCTGAATCCATGTTAGAGAGTGCGTGTTTTTCTGCGCTTTCACTGCATGCCCGTCGCTGCCTCTCTGTATTCTTATCAGACAAGCTTCCTGCATCCCAGGCTAACGCAAATGCTGCGATCGCATGTTGCCCATCAGGCACTTGTCGTCAGCGAAGTGCTTCAGTTCTCCAAAAGTCCAAAAAACACGACCTTCAAGGTAAAAAAATGTTTGCGTGGTTGCTCCCGTGGCTAACGCCCTCGCCCTGAAGTGTGAGGGTGTTAGCCTTGAAGGCGACAAATTAAATTTTATAGCCTGGCGAACTTTTGTGACAAGTAAACATGATAGCTGCATCAGACGATACATAAATTGCATAAATAAACTGTATTAGCTATTTATGTCAAATATCGTGTCTGGTATTGAGGTGAGCGCCAGGTAAAGAGTCTTATTACGCAGTTTTCGACTACGGATTTTTTTCATAGCAGGTGTAGTTTAAATCTCGCTGTCGTGTAAAATGCTTTTTTGTTACAGCCTTAAACGTAAGAGTTAATTAAATTATGGGGTTTTACGTGCCAAAACCACTTTCTGAATTTGAGGCACGCCGTAGTGAAGGACTCCGGAAATTTCGACCACCTGGGGTTCTTTGACGTGCACCTAAATCTAAGTACCCGGGTGTTTTCGCATTTCGCCCCCATCGAAATGCGGCCGCCGTGGCCGCGATTCGATCCCGCCACGTCGTGCTCAGCAGCCCAAATCCATAGCCACTGAGCAACCACAGCGGGTTAACGGTAAGAGTGTTAGCCTTGGTACAAAGCAGCACCCTTAAGAGTGGAAAATATTTTTTGTTTCGTTCCTTTAAGCAAGTCGTCTATGAAAGTTTTGCACTGATGTAAAGAAGTCTTGCAACTCGAGGTAGCGAGAAGCATTGACATTACAAAAAAGTGAGCGTTTTTGTAGATCGGGGTTTGCCTGAAAATTCAAAACTTTACCATTTCCTTCTATAAGGTTTAAGGCGTAGGTATTGGAAATCCACAAGGTCAACAAATGTTAAAGCGCCTAATTTTTTAAACTTCTCATAAGCGCAGCTTGCACCTGGCACAATATCTGTCTGTTGTCCCAGTTCTTCTAAATTACTGACATGACCATTAAGTAGAGCGATAAACTGGGCTAGTTGGCCTTCTTTTATCTTGTAAAGCGCCGAGTACTACTGGCAACCCCGGAGGGACGCACCAGACAAGGAAGATAAACTGCATGGCTGTTATTGTGCTTATCAAAGTAAAGAGCACTATACAAGGTTTGAGACAAGAACTAGTTCGCCATCCCTGGAACATGCGTCCACCGCTCCAAACTACTATCAATGACTTGTCAGCCGCGTGAGATTGGCCGTACACGCCCACGCGCATGTTTATTTCATTTCCCATAATGAGGCGAACGAATTGAGCTATTCTTTAATGGCGTTATGCGCAACTTTGACACGTGCCTACACCACCGATATCTTCTGTGATGTCATTTTCGCGTTTTTGTTTTATTTTAGTGCGAACAGCGGTTATTAGTATAGGAAGTGGGCCAATCGTGGCGTGTGTTCACGTTTTCGTTCGTTTCACGTTTTCGCCGTGTGTTTTTTTCGTTCAACATGTATTGTTTGCAAAACGTGGCACGACACGTTTAACCAACGAATCCCGGCACGTAGAACAGACACACACCTCACCGCACTCCGAGGGCACACACTGCTTCACCGTAGCCAAGCGATCGTTCGTGGTCGACGTCCCGCAGTGCAGTAATATTTGTGAGGTCACTCAAAAACCGCAAGCGGTCACACACAACACAGGCCAAACAAGATTGGTTCCCCACTGACTCCCTCTGAAACCTGGCCGTTGCTCCGGTGAAACGTTCCAGGTTTGCGCGACATGGACGGTTCGCATTTCTTTCCGCCACGCGGTACTGGCGGGCAGCACGCTTACGGGACCGCCGCCACGGGAGAGCGGAAGGAAAGGAAAAGAGATAGGCAAGCGCTTGGAACGCCGACAAAGAGAGGGCGGTGCGAACGTAGACATGGCGGACGCGGGTGAAAGTGTAGTATTCGTTCCTCTCAGCTTAATATCTGATACGGGTTGTATATGGACCTAAGATATTAAACTTATTTTTGCAAGTTGGCGGAGTGCTTAAAGCCTGTTTCACCTCCGTCGCGCGTCGGCCCCGTATAGCACTATCTTCGGAATCGGCCCACGTATGGGGAGTAATTATCGATCTACACGACTCGATAGACGCACACAATTTTTTTCAGATCCTAGCCATATACAGCTTCGCTGTAAAAATTGCTATAGAAACCATCGAGTATGATTGGCAACGTAAGCAAATAGCCCCTTTATATGTGAACGGCAGAAATCAAACAAACACACTAGCAATATTTATGAAGTAAACTGTTGACGTCGATGATGCTGTTTGTTGGTGGCGGCACAAATTATCGCCGACATGTTTTGGTAGATGGCGTGACAGTGTGGTGACGCCGACGACGATGGTGTCAACGCGACGAAATGACAACGATTGAGGTGACGGCGCGACGATGATGGTAGCGTGACCAAGACGCCATGGCAACAAGCGACGGCGTCATGAGGACTATACGGAATGATGACTCTGTGACAACACTGGCATGATAACGGCTACGCATCTGCGCTTTCTTCTCCGCTCGTCTGTTCTACCCCAGGGGCCAGATAAACGCCTCCGAGCGACCATTGGCATTATGATCGCGCCCATCCCACACACTGTGGAAGTCGGTCTAAGCGTAGGTGTGGCGAGCCGGCCACACGAAACGGCGCATTTCGACAAGAGACGCGCAGAGGTCTTCGACGACGAACGCGACCCGCAACCGTCAGCCCAGGCGGTGGAGAAGCTTGACGCAGTTCCACCACCGACTATGGCATCGATACCTTCAGACAATACATACAAAGCTCTCGCACGTCAGCACTCACATATCACAGTTCGACGACGAACGCGTCGCTTAACTATAGTCGGCTGCAACTTTAGAAAAAAGGGGGCGTTTACTCCTCCGAGGCGGATGCACAGGAGCATCCACCAATGGGCGCGCACTCTGGACCGACGTCATGCGCCGGACGGCCGGTGACTTCGCCGCTTCGGTCATCTGGGCGGGGCCTCCCCTTTTTTCTAAAGTTGTATCCGACTATAGGTTACGAAGCTCGGTCGTGCGAGTGCACGCGCCCACATCAGGCCGCCCACCACGAAAACCGGTGAAAGATCGAAAGAAGGCTGTCGCTTTAAAAGGTATCCCAGCTGGAATCGAACCAACGACTGCGAGTTCTGAAGCCGGTTTAGCTACTACGTCAAGGCTTCTTTTCATCGCTTGCATCATGCGAGGCTTTAACGTCGCCGGGTTTTCGTATGTATGTATGTATGTATGTATATATGTATGTATGTATGTATGTATGTATGTATGTATGTATGTATGTATGTATGTATGTATGTATGTATGTATGTATGTATGTATGTATGCATGCATGCATGCATGCATGCATGCATGCATGCATGCATGCATGCATGTATGTATGTATGTATGTATGTATGTATGTATGTATGTATGTATGTATGTATGTATGTATGTATGTATGTATGTATGTATGTATGTATGTATGTATGTACGTACGTATGTATGTATGTATGTACGTACGTACGTACGTACGTATGTATGTATGTATGTATGTACTCAACCTAGGCACGTGTCAAGGTTACTTGCAACGTCACGTAAACGGCTAGAAGCTGACACAGAATACCAAAGTGGAGGCATCAGCCAAAAAAGAGCAGTGTTGATAAATTCAGGGTGAGGGTTACGTTCGCGGAGAGTTCGCTAACCGCGAGTATCTTGCATCTGAATAGATGGCGCATGTATGGCTTTGTACGTGTCTACTGCTGCGTCCAAGCTGCATCTTCAGATTGCGGTGGAGCTTTCAGCATTGCCCAGCCGTTTGTAGGAGTTCCGGTGGCACTGGAGCTCTCTCAATGTTTTCCAGTAGTGACAGAGGATTCTTCTCAAGATCACGTGAGATTCTATAACTGGACAGTCGGGTATAACCGGAAAATCCCAGTAATGAAGTTAAGAAACTGAGAGAGTCGCTAGAGCCTAGCGATTGCTTTTGTTCACCGCTTCGGGCTACTTAGTGAGCCACTTAGAATGAAAATAAAATACAAAAACATTCATTCAGCTTTCTTTCGCTCTTTCTAGACTGCATCGTGGCTCTTGATCACCAAGTGCCTCGATCTTTCCTCGCTGATGACGGTGCCCATCGATGTTTACCGCGTCCCCTTAGTGTGAGGTGCTCATTTCAATTGCTCTACTTTAAGAAGGCGAAAACGTTGCATGACTATCACGCTCTGCGTTTCTATATAGGAAAGCGATTTTGAATGTGCTCTGTCCGGTGCAAGGGGAGAACGCACAGATAACCACAGAGATAAAGAAAAAGAAAGCAAATTCTCCAAAGCAACAAAGTCATTTGAAAAGAAGAAGTATGCCTTTTCGTTCAATAATCAATTTAATACGTCCAGCATCCTTCGTGTGTAACGTATATGCGTGGTTCGACTCACTATGTGATTACGGCTTACTTCCGCTAGCTGCAGCTTCTTCTCTTGGGGTCCGGGAGACCGAGCGAGGATTTAGGCGTACATCTCCTGGGACCAAACATCGTTAATGCAATTGCGTTACAGCGATTTTGAATGCGGGGGAAAGTTGTCGCTCGTCAGATACACCCGGTGAAACCTGCCACATATGGTGCGTGCCCCTATCAGAAATTTGAATTGCGAGCTTCCTCGATGCTTTCGTTAGTTACAGTGGCACTCACCGCGTGCCTCTTGTCGGATCATCGTTTTTAGCCGGTAAACTGTGAATTAAACGCCTTTGCACGCTCTCGTCGGCTGGGAGGTTGAGCCAGCGTTGAATCTATGATGTTTAAAAACAGCGCTATATATGGACGCCCAATCTGCCGTTCTTCTTCAGTTGAATCTAGCACGGCAGCTGCCGCATCGGCTGGTAAGACGGATACCTTAATTGTCTAACGTCGCGTTTCCGTCGGTCCCACACCTGGAAGAAGGAAATAAACCAGGAAGGAGCATTACGGCACACAGACAGCCTTCGCAAGCCAACTCTCCGTGAAGCCATCGCCTCCGCATTTTCTCTCTGAGCTAGTCGGCCCAAAGGGTGACCCCGCGCTCGGTGGACTGTGCTTTGTTCCAGGTGGGTTTTCACCGACGCGCACTCGTTCGGGTGCTTTGCCAGCCGCTCTATGCACATATGCTCCCAATTTGCGCGTGCAGCTTCGGTCGTTTATGGCAGCGCGTACATTTGTCGTCTTCGTTGCAACGCGGGAATGTGGCAGCTGCGCGCTGCTGTCGCACCTGTTGTATTTTCGTAAGAACGTGAGCTGAGCGCAGCGGTGGCAGACTCTCGAACTTACCGCGACATGATCACGTGTTGGGCCGACTTTTCTTGGCTTCAATTTTACTGCGTAAGTATTCCTCCTAGTTGTTTCCTTCCTTTATGGGCGTACATATGCAAGTTCTCTGCGATGGCGATAGAACTAGAGCTTAGTTTGCTCTTGGTAATGTTCAAATTACATTGCACCACAGCTATTCCAGTGCCCATCGCCAGACAACAACAAAGAAAAAGACACAGCTCTAGTATGTCACACAGATTTTGCGGTAGGGGTGCATCTTACATGCTCAAATAAGTTCAGCAGTGGTTACTCGACGCGTGTGGTTGATCCCCAGAGATGCTCTTCGGAGTCGTCGAGAAATAAGTAGGAAAAAAATGGCTGTGGCTTAGCTAAGGTTAAGCCCAGGATGCGAAGCATACTAGCCTTTATTTTAACGCGACAGCGTTAAGGAGCTCGTGTCGCAGAAAAGCCGGTGTCGTCGGCGTCGGCTCAGGCGTGCGTCGCTTGCTCAGGCGCACATTTCGTTGTCGCGCCGAACGCTGCGTTGCTCGACGCTCACCGCGTCCGATGCGGGGCGCGTAGTCGCTGCGCCGTAGCCCATTGTCTTACACCCCTTGGCGGGTCGACGGGAACGCTGTCGCGTTCTACTCTTGAAGGCGAAGCTTAAGCGTCCGCTTTGCAGCTGTTATGACGTCATATGGTAGCTACGCGGCCGCGCGCGGCGCAGCAAGGAAGAGCGTGGTTGTGCGGCTAGTATGCTTCGCATAAAAGGCCGACTCTTTGGGCGATAAGTATATACCGCCTAAAAGGGAAAATTTTCTAGAACATTAACGTTACGCTCAGTTTTGTGACGTGAATCGCTGCAGGTAATCTGCGAGTACTTTATGACTCAGAGCTACAGCTACATATAAGCAATGTCGGCGCTTTCTTTTCTTTTTCGATACAGACGACATGCACTGGCATGCCTATCGTTTAGACATTTCCATTCATGAGATTTGCAGCAGCAGTTGTTATGGCAACCTTAAAATGATATTTCGCGTTTGGCCCTGATTTGTTGCTCAAATTTTGTGTCAAGGTCGCATTTCTTGGTCCGCGTCGTTCAGTGCATAATGCACTCGGCATCTTATCTCGTCTGGCTTGTCCGGCACTGATGGCAAACCGTCGTCGTACGGGCTCTTTCGCGTAGCAGAAGCGAGCTGCTGCAGAGCTGTGGGCTGGGCCGGTATAATCGAACGATTCTATTCAGGCTTATCGGTTTTGTTGCTTTGCGCTCGGCGACCCGAGCGGCGCACTGGCCAAACATTATCACTGGGATCGCGGCTGGCCGATAGAGTATAGTAAACGACAAGAGTGGACACTCAAGCTGCTCGAGCCGTTTCGCGGCTGAGCTATGGAGATTCGCCAATTCCGCTAGGTCGTAGAATACGTCAAGAAAAATGTGGCTGCGGCCGTGGCGAGCAGCTTAACAGGCGGCACGATCCAACACATGCGAAGCCCGATCATGCCCCATCGCCGGAATCGCGGCGTCGTTATTCTGTAAAATGAGCCCGAGGGTCATTGTTGGATTCTTCTGCCAGCGTCTGACACCAGTGTTTCGGCGCCGTTTCATGGTAAGGCCACAAGAAGCTGTTTTGCAAGTTATTAAAGGCTTATTCTCTTCTGTGTTTCATTATGCCACTGTTAGCCGCAAGAACGAGTGATGGAGGTGGGCATGACGGCCTTGAAGCCATAAACAGCCGCCGCCTATTTGCGGCGTTGAATTTCATTTTGCATTCTTTCTTTCTTATCATACGCAGCAATGAGCGGTGACGCCAACGATAACAGCTACGCGGCAGCGTCCGAGCTCCGAGGCACGTTCGATACAATGACGAAGTTCGAAAATAAAATAAAATGGTTCGTCGAGAGAAGAATGATGGGGTTTAACGTGCCAAAACCACTTTGTGATTATGAGGTACGCCGTAGTGGAGGACTCCGGAAATTTCGACCACCTGGAGTTCTTTAACGTGCACCTAAATCTAAGAACACGGGTGTTTTCGCATTTCGCCCCCATGAAAATGCGGCCGCTGGGGCCGGGATTCGATCCCGCGACCTTGTGCTCAGCAGCCCAACACCATGGCCACTGAGCAACCACGGCGGGTCGGTTCTTTAAGACATGCTGCTTATGAACACATGCCGTTCGGTGCAGAGGGCTTTATGTTGATTTGTTCAAGAAGGTTACACGCAGCCGCTTCTGAAAAAGTATGGTGCGCCAGTTTCGAAAAAGAAATCTGGCTATTTCTTAAGCCGTGCACATGCAAGATTTACAGTATGACAGTAATGTGCGCCGTCTTAACCTCTGTAGCAGGCTATGTGCGCTCGAGCTTTGTTAGTTGTTTTGCACTGGGCTGACGATATGCGTTTTCATGTTTTAGTTCTGTATGCAGTCATTACCGTAGAAAGTTTCCTGTTTCTTAGCATTTGTAACAGTGCTTGCTTGACCGTAATCAGAAAAATATGCATTACACGAAGGAACGTGGCATCTCCATTCAAAAGCTTTGAAGGCTCCAGTATTGCTTACACGAAGGAAAGTAGCATCTACATTCAATAGCTTTGAAGCCTTCAGTATCGCTTGCCTTCTGCCTGTAATTCTACGTATTGCAGGTATCTCCACTATTCCTTCCTCAAAAATACGCTCTACAGCCAAAGGACATCATGCATATTCAAGGGGAAATTTCCGAGTACCAGAAGACCATTGCAAGGCTTTGAAGACAGCAGGTGAAGACCCTCAACACAGTCGAAGTGCGTAATTGGCTGAGATACCAATACCTTGCACTGGATTACACATTCGAGATGAGGATGTTCGTGCTTGCCCAAATGTTTACATAGCCAGTTTATTTTAGCACGCAACCGTTCGCATAATTTTGCTACCTTAATTCACCCTCCTTCGTAGAAGTAGAAGAAAAAGCGTCATACTTATTCCTTCTAAAACAAACCCATATTGAGTAAAAAATTGCAGGCCCCCTTGTCCATGCAGTTCTTTTTTTTTTCATTCTTTGGATAGTTTTAACAGATCTCATGTGTTTTTGTGCTTGTGTAAAGTTCATTGCCATCACGCCATTAATTTCCGACTATTCTCCATTTCTTGCATACCACAGTTTCTTCCCGTTTTTATGCGTCTGCCACTTTTCTCACAAACTTGCTGCAGTAAATTGTTGTCTGCTATTTTTGTGTACTTGGCTGTCCAGCAAGCTGATTGATATTGAAGGAACTTTACACATTTATTTAAGATACTCCTTTTGGTGCGAGTTATTAGAAGTACAATATCACAAACGATAAAGTTCTACTTCCTCACTAGCAGTTGGCATGATTGTTGTGCTAAGTTACAGCTTGAAACATAACGAATATGAATTTAATTCATAAAGTGAAACACCTTTGTACTGTCATCGTCGCAACATATTTATAAACAGCGTTACAAGTGCCTGTATGAAATAACTCTATTTATACAATGTTACTGGTCACAAAAAAGACATAAAAATAGTAGTTGACCCTAATATTTCATTTAGGTGTCTTTTAGTGGCACTCGCCCCTCAGCGTTGGTGTCCTTTAGGTTAACTTTAGGTGAACGCAACGCACGAACCGAACTCGGAGGTAACTGTTTTCCATTAATTAGCCGGTTAATTCCATTAATTAGACCTAATTAGTGACGTCATTACCTCCGCTTTCTACTTCCGCGTTTCTACAAATTTCGCCAACGTCGTGCACACATGGCGGGTCTCTAAGTCTACGATTCTGTGCTTTAGTGTGCAGTAATCAGTGAGTTCTAATTATTTAATTATTCCAGAGACTTCAGTAACTCAACTTCTAACTAAACTTATGCTCTGATATATCTATAATGAAGACCACGAATTTTGTACTGTACTACGTATTTTTTTCTATGTTTTATTTATCTTGAATTTCGTCCCCGGTCGTCTGAGTGATTTCTAATTAATTTTAGTTAGTCCAGACACTTCAGTAACTGAACTTGTAACTAAACTTATGCTCTGATAATATATACATAATGAAACCCATAAATTTTGCACTGTACTATTCTTTCTCTTTTTTTTCAATTTATTTTGAATTTTGTCCCCGGTCGTCTCAGGAGGCGAAACGGAAGCGCTGCGCAAGAGACGAGATTGTCAGTAGATGCTCGTGCCATTAATAAAAGCAATGAAAATGAAATCGTGGCCTCCGAGACTCGCCAGCGTGCGGCGACCATCCTGGAGGCTGGTGCGCTTCGCCTATTCCGCTAGGTGGGCTGAGAGCCAAAGTCGGCCGCAGAGGCCTACGGGAGTGTCCACTCTTTACGCTTACTATATTATCCTATGGCTGACCGAGAACGGATGATGATAAGATTAAATAAGAATCGTGTTTTTTTTTACAAACGTGGGTCAAAAGATGCAACCTTAGTCGCTAAATGTAGGCGATAACATGGCTACAAATATTGGATTAAAATTGTTAGAATAAAAACGCACATTGCTGTAAGTTTCAAGTTTGGACTATATAGGTTAAATGTGGAAACTAGTCTATCCCAGTGATAAAAAAAACGATAAATCAAAGAAAACAAACGGCTTCCTTAAATAAAGAGGTACTTTTTTCGGATTCATGCTAATATTGGAGGCCGACGAAATGGAACGGATAATCAAAACGACAATTAAAACCACTGCTATTCTTAATACTAGGTCGAATATGTTCGCTGTTCTTGGGAAATTGGAGCATGCTGTTCATACATGCCAACTGTTAGGTTTGAAAGAATAAAGCGCGATTTCTCCGAATCGCGACTTCCTGGGGGGGGGGGGGAGGGTATTCTGTAAGAGTCTACCTAGTGGACTGTCCATTTCGACCACTGCTGATTGGATGCAGCTGTACGAGGGAGGAGGAGACGAGCGGCCCTAGCCAATCAGCAGAACCTGAAATGGACAGTCCACTAGGTGGACTCTTACAGAATACCCCCTCTGTGCAGCGAGAAAGTGACACTGTGAGGCTGAAGTGGGCGCGTTTACACGCCCTCCAGCACATGCCACTGGGACATGACAATGAGCGAGGAGGCCGAGAAAAAAACAATAAGAGCGTCGCAGCTTCGAAAAATATATGTCGCAGGAAATATAGCTTAGAGATTCGGGTACGTTGCAGGAGGAAGAAAGTAACGAAGAAAAAAAAAGAAGCAAGCAAGCGAGAATGCAAAACACCATGGTTCACCTATGAGCGCCCGCCACTCGATGGTAGCGAAGAATTTGTGCTGCATCATCTCCTGGAAGCCACCGTTGCCGGGTACGCCGCTCGCACGACACCCGAGCCGCATTGCAGGATCCTTGGGGTGAAAAAGATGCCCAATTTTATGCACTTGGGTACCATGTGACCCATGTGGGTGAGGGCACGAGTGTTTTATCGGCTGGTGAAATGCTACGTGGATAGTCAGTTCACTGTTAACCAGGAAGTATTTTTGACCTGTGCAAGTATGTTAGAACACAGGCGGGAGGGCGCGTGGGCGTGTAAGTGTGCGTGGTGCTCGCCACAGTCTTCCTAAAGCAGAGCGAACTTTCACGAAATTTGTGCAGACAACATTCGCCTAGCACTTCTCTCGGGAAACGCCGAGATGAAAAAAATGAGCACAAGGAGGGCGCGCTCCTTGGTTGCTGTCGCTCCCTGTGCCGTGTAAGCAACTGTCACGCTTACCGCTCTATTTTGTGTGCAGGGCAGCCATTCGTTTTTGCTATTCTAACACCTTTTCAGTATTCAACAAAATAGCCACGAGGTGGCGAGAAAGTTGACAGGTGAGGCGGCAGAGTCCCGAGTTTGCTACAGGTGAAAACGAGGTTGGATGGCGCCGGCGGTCATGAGCCTAAGCCGTAGAGTTGAATCAGTATGTTCAGAACGCCAAGAAATAGAGACATACACTTGACAAATGAGAACAAAAAAATAATCCAACGAATGTAGCGCAAACACCTCTTTATGGAGTCGGAGAATATGGTTTGTGTGAGAAACCTATGTACGTTGGAAAGTGATATCCGAGACTCTTAGTCAAATTCTACGACTTTAGTCGCCGTATTTGAGACGCGTGTTAAAGGTAAGTGCTGCACTTCCTGACTCCTGCAACTGACGGCATGCTCAACGGATTGTTGCAGGCGGGGGCAAACATATCGGCCCCCAGCGATGTCCTACAACTGCCAAGAAGATGGAGGAGCACGTTTCAGAGCCTCGTCAGCCTCGAAACCCCATTGTGTTAAGGACGCAATAGGAACCGCAGGACACATTCTGCTCATTGCAGTAGCAGTCCCAGCGGGAACCCGCATACGTAAAGAACACCACCCGGTCAACACTATAGAATCAATAAATCAGTAAGTGTAACTGCAAAATAACTTGGCTTGGAGGCGATGAACATTTTTGCGGCGCCTGAATTCGTGTACGTGGCACCTGAATTCTTAGGATATTTTTATAAAGGTCCGTATTCTCTGAACGCTCTTGCGACAGAAATGTTCGAAAGAGCTTATTCTAGCCAATAGTAAAGATAGGACATATTGGCGAAGGCGGCCAGCTGATGACAAAGAGCACTTACGAGCGAAAGTTTGCGAATTCGGCCCAAGGATAGTTAGACAATGCGGAAGCGTCAGGCTGCTGTCTTCATCGTATCTTTACAGCGAATAGTTTTCAATGTCAAGATTACAGCTTACAGCCGTTCCGGCCGTCTTCACCAGGGCCGAAGTCACGAAAGTTTCTGTTCACAAGTACTGTTCACTACTGGCAGACTGCTTTCGCTAATGATATGCCTGTAATGACGCTCGGCTAGTATTTACGCTTAAGAACACTCCTAGCGTAAGGAGCTTGTTTGGGACTACGGGCCCAGATATTCCCCTTACCAATACCTCTAGTCGCCCACCGACTTTCTTTCACAGTGCCTCTGCACCAGT
The DNA here is from genome assembly GCF_038994185.2 of Dermacentor albipictus. NCBI lineage: Eukaryota > Metazoa > Arthropoda > Arachnida > Ixodida > Ixodidae > Dermacentor > Dermacentor albipictus. The sequence continues at coordinate 210,430,704 of NC_091821.1, read as the reverse complement.
GCCGCATATCGTCGCCCACATATTCCCGGCCCGATTAGTCGCTGCCAACGCACTTGCCTCTATATATTTCTTCTACCCTGCACTGGACGGCGCTGGCGCCGGTGAGCACACTGTCAATACAGACAGTGTCAATACAGGAAATACCTCGGTATATGGATAAACGAAGACAATAGATACGTGGAAACACAGAAAGAATAACAGCGAAGGGGACGAGAAATGCGGTCATAACGAAACACAGAGCGCTATGGGGATACAATAGGATTTATTTATTTACAGATTACTCTTTATTTACAGATTAAGACGATTTCCATGGTTGTTGATCCTTTGTTTTCTATTTGTTCCTCAGCTGTCTGGATCTTCCGAGGGGGGGCACCATTTACACCTTAAAGGGTCCGCTGCAGTGCTTTATATTCGTGTGATGGCGTCAATTGCCTTTCTGATTAGTTAGTAGTCCAGAGTACCTTTCCGCAGTTGATTGCGAAACTCAATTGCTCTCGCTACTACTGAAATAGTCCTGGCTGACGATTTCCGCGCATTTAAATCGCTTGCTACTAGGTGCACGCGTCATAAATCTAATCAGTAAACTAAAAACACCATGTAGAGCACAACCTTTAATCAGACGCCACAGTCTACTGGGCGTGATCAGATATTGAGAGTTAAGGGTGCACAGAAAGGGTGCATGGGGTGTGGTGCGGATTAGGCACTATGGAAGCCGGTGCAAGACTACTTTTTCTTTTGGCGCTATTGCCATGAGTTGTACAAGCGCGTCATTTTGGCGTCAGTGTGTACCTGCGCAGCCGATAGAGGCTTATATTAAATATACCTCTAAAACTGCGCAAGAATGCTCAACAAAGCTTGGCCTTAAGAATTGGGTCCCGTGTTTTTTTTTTTTTTGCCAACATACAATATATGGGGGTGTGGATAAATGAGGGGACAGTGCATTTGAGAGAACACCCAAAAACGCATCTAAAAGGGAACAAGGAAAATGCTGCTATAATAAAGCATAGAAAATTACGAGGCGCAAAGAAGTATGAAGCCGGTGAAAGGAACATGAAAAGGTGCAATGGCCGAACATGGCATAGGTTACTAGTAAATACGGATGTCAAATTGAAAAACGAAATATTCGCGTTACCTCGAAACAGAAAGTAAGGGATTCCGAAAGTAATTACTGGAGAACGAATGTGCAAAATAAGCGGACGGAGGGGGTTTACAGAATGGCAGAATAAGAATTTTGTTCGTTTTTTTAAAGAATATATTGCTGGGTGATTCCGGTCTATATGGCTATCCAGTGTAGAAGGTTGACAATGTAAATTACATCTGCCATTACTGTATGCAAGCCAGGGATACGGGGAACGTGTATTGATAAAATGCAGTTTTTTTTTCAGCCTCAGGTAGACAAGGCAAGTACAGGGATCCAGGAAGCATTGCGATTTATAAGTCGATATGGGGAGATTGCATGGTACGCACAAGGTAGAGATAAGCACGAGCAAGCCAAGGAGTGGCACGACGGCTGCCTCATGTCACAAAGGAAATATACTTCACATAAAATTTCGCCCCGAAATGCACCCAGCAACATATAAACCACTCATTGCTGCCAGTCTTGTTCACTATACCTAATCGTAATACAAGGAACGCACCAAATATAAAGTTTAACTTACCTGTCTCTCGTAACACGTACGGTCAACGACCGATTGATTTCATGGTGCTAAAATTTGGAATTCGATTCCCCATGAATGGCCAACAATTTTGTAATCGCCGTCAAAAAGCTGTATCAATCTAAAATTACTTCGTTATTTTTTTAATAATCTACTCTATTTTTTGTTAGTTGCATGTGTTTGTGATCGCTTAATTGTATTAAAATGTATCACTAGGAAGTAGATATGTACTAAATTTTGCATCTGCTGATATATGCATATTGACTATGCGCCCACACTAGCCATTGGCTACGGGCCCAACGGTTTTTTGTACAATCCATGAAACAATTAGAAATAAATGAAATGAATGAATGAATGAATTACACTAACACGTACGCACAAGGTGACAAGCAAGAGACTGTGCCAACGAATGCACGCCCGTTGCTCAACAGTATAACCGGGTTGGCCAAGTCTTCTGTAGGCTGCATTCGGGATTTACACTCAGAACACCAGAGAGACTCGGAAAGTGGCGCGCATAGAAATTGAAAAAGAAAGCGAAAAACAAGATAGATGCCAGATAGGGAAACATCATCACCGCACATTGAGTAAGACGAAGAAGGCCTCGAATACGAACAAACCTGCACATTGCGCACACGACGTTCTTTCTATACAACTCGGAACTTGTGGGAATTTCCGGTAAACAAGGTAACGAGTAGCCAGTACTGCGGTTCTAGTCGCATCTTACAAAAGCTGGGCTCGGCCAGAAGAACACCTTAGGTAAACGAGTCGTCCTTTAAAAAACAAGAGAAAAAAAAACTACAGCACCACCTTTTTTTTTTGCGCCACCTTGTTTCAGTCGCCTTTTTTACCAGCCCCCAACCAAAAACGTTGTAATTTATTTTACGAGCAATAAAATTGACTCGCCATTCCGACCCTGCGAGAGTGGATGGCCAACGAAGCTCTTAGAAAACCGCTTAAATGGCGTCGACGAGGACATTAAATGTGTTATTGTTCTGCCTAGTGCATTACGATGCACTCTTCGACGCTCATCGTATTCACGCTGCTCTTCGGGAGTCTTAACTTTGCGTGGTCTGCCCATAGCGGTCTTGCAATGAACTGAATGAGTTGCTAGGCTGGTCTCCCTTTTATATATGAAGTTTGGTGACGTCACTCACTGATTCGTATGATGCTGTTGCCCCTTTTCCAGCGGAGCAGCTTATGCCACCGTAATCTTTACCGGGAGACCATAGAGGAAGGAATAGAATTCCTTTCTCTATGGGGAGACGCACGCGGGGAGAAGTAACGTACCTCACATTGTTCACAGGCGCCTTATCATCCATCATGCGGTTTTGACGCTTGTTTTTGTGCTTTTATTTATTGAAATGAATACTGAGCTGTGCGTCGTATTCCTGATTCCAAAGGAGATATGCACTTTTTTTCGGTTCAAGTTTTTTTTCTTGACGGACACGAAAAATCCCGACCAACTAGAGGCTAACAGCTTCACTGTAAAGTTGGCGTTGTAGTAAGAGTGATAGTTGTGCAACGTACCTCGCGAAGAATCTCCTGCAAAATGTTGTACGCTTCGTCTGTCAATGATCGGGGAAACCGAAGAGGAGCTGCCAGGGCCACTGCAAATGGCACGAATGGAAGTGTTAGCTATTTTCTTCTACTTACGATAATTTTTAATCCGAGACGCTCGATTGCTTCTCCTGAGAGATGACAGGTACAAAGTGCCATTGGCTTCGCACGAAGGAAATGTAAAGTTTGCGCATCCGTGACTTATCGGGCGAAAACAAACACGTGCTTGCATGATGTACTCGCCGTAATTCTGTGCGCTCATCGAGCATTTCATCGAGTAATACCAGCACAAGAAAGCACAGCGCCCCAGCTGAAATACTGAGCGGAGACGAAACCGGCTATTTTGCGTCGCATCTTTTCATTTTCGCAACGATCGCGGCAGCTATCGCTCCCATTTGGCCCAGTTGCTTTACGGCATAGTTATGGAAGGGGGCCAAATGTACCAAATGCACAGCTTTTCTTTTCTGAAGCAACCACACTCGTGAAAGTTCTGCTGCACACAGCAAGAAAAGCGCATTTAATAATTTTTCCCTTTTGCAGACAGAACCCATATATCAGTATACAGCGTTTCGCTTAACGACTCACCAGCTACTTACTGGAATAGCGAAGCTCTCTCCTGGTTGTTTGGATGTTGATGTTCTGCTCGGCGGCGTACTGAGAGAGTGGCGTTTTACCGATGAGCATGGTGTATAGGACGATGCCGAATGACCACCAATCAGCGCCGACGCCTGCAGTGCGCCAAATGAAGAGCGGGCTCAGTAGTTGACATTCTTAGTAAGTCGCCTTGCTCGTAACGTTGACAGCTCACTGCTCCTAACCTCTAACAGGAGGTCTTCAAGTCAAATCTTGAGAGTAAAACTGCAGCATCTGCCCACCCATCAACATTTTGGCAACGGTGAGCCCCACGTAAGCCCCACGTAAGCCCCACGTAAGCCCCACGTACGCGTTGAGTGACTCTAATTGCTTTAAAGGCATCAATCACGACTTACGGCACCATCGCCAAGACGTTTGCAGAATGTGTCGGTAAAGCAGAAAAACACAATTACAGCCCAGTTTACGAACTTACGGGCGCGCTACTCATTTGGAAATCTGACGACTTCTACCCGCAGCGACGAAACCTACGGCTAAGTTTCATTTCACGCGGACAATTTCGTCAATCGATAACCAACCACGGCGGCTCAGTGGCTAGGGTGCGCTGCTGCTGAGCCGATGCCGATTTCTAAGGCGAACCTTAGAGGCGGCGAGTTCGATTTCCGGCCACGCAATTTAACAAAACTTAGATGGTCAGAATTGACCAGTAGGACACTACTCTGACGTCCTCCATAAATTATTGTGTATGTTTGCGACGTGACACACACAATACGCCCCCTCCCCCCCCCCCCCCCCACACACACACAAAAGAAGTACCTGCAGTCGCGCAACGCAGCGTATCATACGTACCGTAGTGCTCCCTACGGAGCACTTCCGGTGCCATGTAGGCGAGCGATCCGCAGCGGTTCCTGGCCTCCAGTCCTAGCTGATAAAAATAATAATAAACAGTGTACAAGCAACAAGTGGAGGGAGATAGACAACCGCCATTTATCAACGACGCACAAGTGTGCCGGCTGAGTGGCAGTTCACAAACTTATTTCTGCGGCGAAACTAAAGCGCAAGCAAGAGCTGCGTGCGCTTTAGGCAAGCGGCAAAGCCATAGCGCCGGTAAAATGAGCGGACGATTCAGTGCGTTATTACGAAACGTGTTAAAAGAAACGTGTCCTTCGAAAATACGTTGAGGATGCCAAAAGAGAAGAAGGCGGTACAGGTGCATACTTTGAAACAACGTTAATCTTGGCGGGGTCGCCTCACCTGGCAGAGGCCGAAGTCGATAAGGCGAGCGTTACCACGCTCATCAAGAAGCACGTTCGATGAACTTATGTCACGGTGCAGGTAGCCTGTCAAATAAAGGACGATAAAAAAAGGGGAGGGGGGGGACAGATTAAGCGGTTGACTGTGTACTCGAAAGCGGCAACATGCGGCACGTTGTCTGCGCTGGTCGCATCCATGCAGCAGCGGCATGCAAAAAAAAATGAAAATAAATAAAAACAGGAAAAGTAATATTTTCGTCTTACTCGTGTTCAGTTACCATGGCAATATGCAATGAAGAAGATGATTCGGGGGAACAGAGGGGCTCGAGTCCCTCAGTTCACCTGATTCTTCTCGCTCATTGCATAGCCAGGAACTCGACTTCGGCAGCCTTGATGCCATGAGGTATCCCGTTCGAGGGTTTATTGCTGACAGTTTACTGCTCCCTACATAACGTACTACGCGACAGTTGCGGCACAAGGGGCACTCAGAGCGTGCGCAGTGAACATGGGAGGAGACTCACCGGCATCGTGGACGAAGTTGAGCGCGTGGGCCAGCTGAGCAGACACCACCTTGGCCTTGCTTTCTGGCAAGGGTCCCGACCGTCGGATGATTTGACTAAGGGTGCCTCGAGGCACGTACTCCATGATGAAGCACCACCTGAATGAGTACGCGCAGTTCCAGTGTGGAAAGTACACCCCCAAGAGCAAGCGGTTGCACATACTGAAGCAGCCCGGCACGCTGCTCATATACGCCTTAACGACCTAAATATTCGTGCGATGGGCCAAAGCCGTTATATTGGATACACCAATATGTACAACGAGTAGTTGAGTGCACAGATACGAGTGCCACAATGACACCATGTTAATATAAATGCCATTGGGTAGCTTAAGTGAAAGGATTTGATTTTATAAATTGCGCAAAATACGGATGCATTTCATGCTTCATCACTTTTTATCTACACTTCGTCCATTAGAATAGGCATGACGCAATCGACAAAACCCAACAATTAAAAAAAATCCTTATGGAAGCGTGCAACCTTTTAGGAAATCAAATAATGCGTCAGCAGTTAATACTCACTTGGAAACACACTGCAGACGCGCAATTGATTATTGCGATGCAAACGTTGCGCAAATTTTGTACATGCCTATTGTATATGATAATCGAGTATCGTGATGAAGTAGAAGCTCACTTCTATTCTAAGGCAATGACGCTGCGTTTTCCCCACACTCGGAGGGACGCCGGCCCGTGTATCGCGTTGATTTCTGCGTTTCAGTATACTTGTTATTTACGGGCTACTTTTCAAGGCGCACATCAGAAGGCGCACGAATTCAACTATGACAAATTTAATCAATTCTGACGAACTTACTAATTTTGTTCATGCTTGATCTAATCATTCCATCTCATTTCTGCAAATACACTCAGTGTGTCCACGCCGTACAATATATTTGTTCAAGGTATCAGCTTTCTCCCGGCAGGAGTTGAACACTTTTGTGGCAAGCCACCACGCAGGTTCATTGAAGTGCCTTCATCTAAATGTTCGCTCGCTCTACAGAAAGGAAACAGATACAAATGACTTAATCAATGGTTTTCATTCTTTGTTTCTTTGATGCAGTAATGTACAGTGAAACTTGGTGCAGGGATGACCGCAACTTGTTTAAATTTTCATCGTATCAATCGTATTGTGCGAACAGAACTAACCGTAGGGGCGGTGGTGTTACGCTGTCGCTAAGAGAACACGTAATCTGCGAGTTGCTTTAAAATTTTTGTGCTGTGATGATTTTGAAATAGTAAGAGCTCGTGTGAAAGGTTATATGTTTTCTGTTTGTTGTAGTCAACCAAGTGGAAAATTTTCTAGTTTATGTTCCTTTTATGAACACCTGTTGTCATTTGCTTCAGAAATTGATCATTAGTTGGTGCCTACTGCTGATTTCAATATTGACTTGTTGAACATTCCTGCTCCACAAAAGGCCATGTTAACCATTTTGACTTCAAACGGTTACGAAAATTTAATCCGTACGCCGACAAGGATCTCAACTGAAGGTCAAACACTGCTGGATTTATTTATCACTAATGCCGATTCTACAAATGCCGCTAGTGGTTTATTGCCGCATGACCTTGTGACCACCTCCCAATATTTTTATGCTAAGAAAAACAAGACTTTATAGCGAACGAAAAGAAACAGTACGTTTCCTTTCAAAATATTACAAAAACAGGTTTGGATAGTTTTAGAGCTCAATTACTGCGTTGTGATATTAAGCAAATTCTGGTAATAGGTCACGTTGAAATCGCATACAGCAAGCTTACTGTTGAGCTCTCTCGAATACATAAGCGCCATTTCCCCAGAAGTTTAGATTGGGAAAAAAATACGAGAGCCATGGATGACCCCTTACTTACTAAAAGAAAGTAATTATAAAAATGCACTTTACCAAAAGTTTATCAAGTCCAATGATCCAAGCATATTGAAGGAATACAAATCGCTTAGGAACAAACTAAAATCGCACAGGAAATGCTATTTTCATGGTGAGTCTGACAGCTGTTTCAGTGAACCCGATATAAAGTGACAACAGCTAAATACTGTATTAAATTTTCGCAAATAATCTCCACGTGTAGAAAAGCTATTTCTCGCTGGCAACCAAATATCGGACAGTGCTCTGGCGAATACATTTAATGATTATTTTTTGAGCCACTGTAATGCTTGTGCATCAGCTGATATTCCGAAATTAATGCCAGATAGTAAACAGTTTTCATTTTTCCTTCACCCACTTACAGAGCCTCAGGTACAGTCAGTTTTCCTTTCACTTATCATCATCAGCCTATTCATGTCCACTGTAGCGACGAAGGCCTCTCCCTGCGATATCAATTCCCCCTATCCTGCGCCAACCGACTCCAAATAGCACCAGAAAATTTCCTAATTTCGTCACTCCATCTAGTCTTCTGCCGTCCTCTACTGCGCTTCCCTTCTCTTGGTACCCATTCTGTTACGCTAATGGTCCAACGATTATCTAGTCTGCGCAATACATGACCTGCCCAGCGCCATTTTTTTTTCTCTTAATGTCTATTAGAATATTGTCTATGCCCGCTTGCTCTCTGATCCAAACTGCCCTCTTTCTGTCTCCTAAAGTTCTGCCTAGCATTCTTCGTTCCATCGCTCTTTGCACGGTCCTTAACTTGTCAAGCTTTTTTATCAGCCTCCAAGTCTCTGCGCCGTATGTCAGCATCGGTAAAATGCCCTGATTGTATACTTTCCTTTTCAATGATAACGGTAAGCTTCCAATCAGGAGCTCACGATGTCTGCCGTATGCGATCCAACCCATTTTTATTCTTCTGTGAATTTCCTTCTCATGGTCCGGATTCCCTGTGATTAGTTGACCTACGTAAACGTACTCCTCCACAGAATCTAGAGGCTGACCTGCGATCTTGAAATCTCGTTCCCTTGCCAGGTTATTTACCATTATCTTTGTCTTCTGCATATTAATCTTCAGTCCCACTCTTACACTTTCCCTGTTAAGGTCCTCAATCATTTGTTGTAACTCGTCTGCATTGTTGCTGAATAGAACAATGTCATCGGCAAACCGAAAGTTGTTGAGGTATTCGCCGTCCATCTTTACTCCTAAGCCTTCCCAGTTTAATAGCTTGAATACTTCTAAGCACGCAGTGAATAGCATTGGAGAGATTGTGTCTCCTTGTCTGACTCCTTTCTTTATAGGTATCTTCCTACTTTTCTTGTGTAGAATTAAGGTGGCTGTGGAGTCTCTTTAGATATTTTCTAGGGTATTTACGTAAACGGTCTGTACTTCTTGATTACGCAATGCCTTTATGACTGCTGGCATCTCTACTGAATCAAATGCTTTTCCGCAATCTATGAAAGCCATATAGAGAGGTTTATTGCACTCTGCGGATTTCTCGATAACCTGGTTAATGACATGGATGTGATCCATTGTAGGGTAACCTTTCATGAAGCCAGCCTGCTCCCTTGGTTGGCGAAATTCCAGTGTTGTCCTTATTCTATTGGAGATTATTTTGCTAAATATTTTATATAATACTGGAAGTAAGCTAATGGGCCTATAATTTTTTAGTTTTTTAACGTCGCCCTTTTTGTGTATTCGTATAATTTTTCATTCTTCCAGTTTTCTGGAACCCTTGCAGTCGATAGACACTTCGTATAGAGAGCCGCCAGTTTTCCTAGCATTATGTCTCCTCCATCTTTGATTAAGTCGACTGTTATTCCATCCTGTCCTGCCACTTTTCCCCGTTTCATGCCTTGCAAGGCCTTTCTGACCTCATCTCTAGTTACAGGAGGATTTTCTGTATACTGTTCATTATTGTTTTGAATAGAGCGCTCCTGAGTCGTCTGGGTACTGTAAAGGTTAGTATAGAGTTCTTCCGCTGTTTTTACTATATCTTCGAGATTGCTGATAATATTACCCTGCTTATCTTTTAGCGCATGCATCTTGGTTTGTCCTATGCCAAGCTTCCTTCTCACTGATTTCAGGCTGCGTCCATTTTTTACGGCTTCTTCAGGCTTTCTCACGTTATAGTTTCGAATATCACTTATTTTTGCCTTGTTAATCAATTTTGACAATTCCCCGAATTCTATCTCATCTCTTGAGTTGGACACTTTCATTCTTTGTCGTTTCTTTATTAGGTGCTTTGTTACTTGGGAGAGCTTGCCTACTGGTTGCCTTGGTGCCTTGCCTCCCATTTCAATCGCTGCCTCTGAAGCCAGCCTCGTTACTGTTTCATTCATTGCCTCTATGTCATCATCATCATCATCACCTCTCTGTTCTAAGGCTGCATATTTGTTTGCAAGTACCAGCCTAAATTTGCCTGCTTTTACCCTTACTGCCTCTAAGTTGACCTGTTTTTTCTTACTCTATTTTACTCTTTCTCTGTTTAAATTCAGGTGGATCCTGGCCCTCACTAACCTATGATCACTAACCCGCCGTGGTTGCTCAGTGGCTATGGTGTTAGGCTGCTGAGCACGAGGTCGCGGGATCGAATCCCGGCCACGGCGGCCGCATTTCGATGGGGGCGAAATGCGAAAACACCCGTGTACTTAGCTTTAGGTGCACGTTAAAGAACCCCAGGTGGTCGAAATTTCCGGAGCCTTCCACTACGGCGTGCCTCATAATCAGAAAGTGGTTTTGGCACGTAAAACCCCATAATTAAGAAAAAACCTATGATCACTACATTTTACCCTACCTATTACTTGAACATCCTGCACTATGCTGGGATCGGCAGAAAATATGAAATCAATTTCATTTCTTGTTTCACAATTAGGGCTTTTCCAGGTCCATTTTCTGTTGCTACGTTTCCTGTAAAAAGTGTTCATTATTCTCAGCTTCTTCCTTTCTGCGAATTCTACCAGCATCTCGTCTCTAGCGTTTCTAGAAACGACACCATAGTTGCCAACTGCCTGTTCACCCACCTGCTTTTTCCCCACTTTTGCATTGAAGTCCCCCATTACTACTGTATACCGCGTTTGCAATTTTCTCCATCGCTAATTGAACATCTTCATAACACTGATCTACTTCCTCATCGTCGTGACTGGACGTTGGAGCGTAGGTTTGTACTACCCTTTAATGTATACCTTTTATTGAGTTCGATTACGACTACTGCTACCCTCTCGTTGATGCTGTAAAATTCGTCAATGTGGCCCGCTATTTCTTTATGGATTAGGAATCCCACCCCGTATTGTTTCTTATCCGGGAGACCTCTATAGCAGAGGACATAGCCGTTATTCAGCAATGTGTAAGCCTCACCAGGTCTTCTAATCTCACTAAGGCCGATAATACCCCAAACAATGTCTGATAGTTCTTCGAAGAGTCCTGCTAAGCTTGTCTCACTCGAGAGGGTTCGGGTGTTAAACGTTGCAAGGGTCAGTTTCCATTGGCGGCCTGTCCGGACCCAGATATTCTTAGCACCCTCTGCTGCGTTGTAAGTCTGACCGCCGCCTTGGTCAGGTGCTCCGCAGCCACTGGGGACTTGAGGGGCCATTTCTTTAAGGAGATCATTTCATTAGGGAGGTTGTGGCCGAATACTGCACCAGGGAGGCCAATTCCTGTTCTGGTGAGGGAGGGTCTTTGTTCAAGCTTAGTGAGCCTTCCTAATTTGGTTGTACCTTGATTAGTATAGCCCCACTCACTCTCGGCATCTTTCGCCGATGTCAGGCGCCACTCCAAACCTGCAGATGTACAGATACACCCTCGTTAAAAAAAAAGTAGCTCAAGTTGCGATGTTGAAGGCATGCTGGTTCGTCCAATCAAGTATCTGCTCTATATTCTTTGTACATATATCTCGCCTATATTTTCAATATGTCTTTCCCAGGAGGATGCAGATAGCAAGAGTTTCGGTGCTGTTTAAGAAAGGTGACATAAGTGACATAATAAATTATATGCCTATTTACATATTACCTGTATTATCCAAAGGGTTGGAGAAACTAATACATATGCAAATCTCTAATTTTTTTCGATAAGCACTCTCTTATCTCTAAAGCCCAATTTGGATTTAGTAAACGCCTGTCTACGGAATTAGCCCTACTTCAACAAAAGGAATTCATTGTATCACAGCTTGAAAACAGGAATCTCGTGCTCGGCCTTTACACTGATTTCAGTGAAGCTTTTGATTGCATCTATCATTTCATATTACTTGAAAAGCTTGAAACTTATAGTATCCGAGGGTACGTCCAAATAAATAATTGCAGCTCAGACTTAAAACACATCAGCAGAGGCGTTCCTAAAGGCGGTATTCGTGACACGTACGTTTCGTTTTATAGTCTGTATAGATGACCTAGTAAATATCTATAGAGGTGCGAAATACATAATGTACGCTGACGATGCTAGCATATCTTTTACGTCACCTAAACCTGGTAGCCTTCAGAATAAAGCCAACGCTGCTCTAAAAACGCTCCAAGGTTGGTCAGCCCATTGTACAAATCAACACAAACGAGACAAAAGCCGTGATTTTCAGGCCGAAATCTAAGCAAGTAAACTGTAGCCTTATCACCTTTCTTTAAGCACGCGAAACAATCGAAATAGTGAGTAGCGTGAAAATACACGAGTTATCTTCACACAAAATATGCGTCGGGATGCGCACAATGAATCGCTTTTAGGCAAGTTATCCCGTATCGTTGATATGATGGCGCGACACAGAGGTATATGACCTTTCAAAATAAAGCTTATTGTTTGCAATAAAATTTTTTTCTTCATTATACTATTGTTTATTGGTGTGGGGTACGACGACATGTACAAATCTTGAAAGGATACATATACGGCAAAAAAAAAAGAGAGTTTCTTCGAGCAATTTTTCATGTACCATATAATTCCCACACTTCAGATTTATTTTTGAAAGCGAATATAATCCGCGCGTTTAATATTTAAAATTATAAGTTAAGCCTGGCGTTCAAACGGGAGGTAAAAGAAAAAGTTTAAGTTTTTTCATTACTCATTTCGATAAAAACACGCATTCATAGGCCACTCGTTACACAGAACAAGGTGGTCACGGCCCGGGCACGTTATTCTATGGAAAAAATATCACACACTGCCAACCCTCTTAAATTAATTTCATAAATCAGATATCGAGCTACAGACAACTTCTGTACGAACACTTTACGTGAACAACAATCTTTGCTAACATGATCAAGATAATTATCTTGTCTTTTTTTCCATTTTTTAACTTCTGTGACTGTCATGTGAAAGTGCATTAGTTTGGAACCTTTTGTATTCTGTATATGTGTGCTATCGCTGCCTGCATTGTAGAGGTGGCTGCGGGCTTCAGTCAAGTTTCTTGTTTCTCAAGCGACTTTTACCCGCAACCTCCTCTAGCGTTGATGGAAATAAATTATTATTTATAAAGGCTCACAAATTATTATTATATCTTCTTCGATTCCTAAGTCGGTAGTACTTGTTTGAAATCTTGGAGCAAGCTGTCATGGCTCTGTGAACGCCCATACAAAACAAACGTGAAGGCGGACGCGACAGATACTGTTCGAAAGGTTCCTCCTGCAGCTGCAGAAACTCATAGAAATTACCTCTGGGTCGGGGTACGAGCCTTAAGTGTGCCACAAGCAGAATGCGATAGAGAGCTTGCGAGAAACTTCCCGTCATTTCTTCCACACAGGCCAAAAGCACTGAACGTTCAGAAGGGCCCATCAAAGTAGTTTAAGTATAACAAAGACATTACGTGCTAGCCACTGCAGAGAAATTCTTAATGCACTATATGTGGCAGGAACAAATGGCTGTCGTGTGCGAAATCACCAGCACAGAATTAGCCTTAGGAAATTACAATATGGTGCATATTCCCCGTATATGCGATATTGTATACATTGTACTGTGCTCAGTACTGTAGCCGCAGTGCCTCTTAGCCGCATTCGTACGAAACAGATGCCAGTGACTTTGTGTGTTCGGAGTGAGGAGCATCGCAAAACGTTTCAACACTTACGCTTTCGTAGTCTCGTAGTAGGCCTTCAACGTAGCCACGTAAGGGTGGTGCGAAACTGCTTGCCATGCCAAACGTTCAGCCTCCACGCGTCGGGCTTCCTAGACCAGGCAACAAGGTATCAAGTCCTGTGCGCTACATGCCGCTACATGCATACATCAAATTCATCAACGCTGGCTCACCCCCCGCAGCCACCGAAACCGCCCGGGCGCTCTGGCGAAAAGCGCGAGGAAGGTCCACTCACCTTGGCCTGTTCGCGGTGGTGTTTCTCGATACACTTGAGCGCAGCGAGCTCCTTGGTTAGCTTGTGGCGCACGAGGTAGACGACGCCGAAGCTGCCTTTCCCGAGAACATGCAGTTGCTGCAGGAAGCCCAGGTGCCAGTCTCCGGACTCACCCGGGTTCTTCCAGAACGTCACCTCGTCCACATCGCCCAACGAGATCTGCTGGTCGCCCGGACAAGGAGACAAAGGGGGCGAGATCCATTGAAGACGGCCCATTTTTTTTCTTTCTTTTCGAACGATTCGAGGCGCGTGCGATAGCCAAAGACTGGCTGCAGACGCTCCTCGAGGGAATGCAAAACGAGCGACACGACTCTCTCGCCGCGAGCGAACGCGCCACACCATTCCGAGGCGAGCCTAGCGCCACGGTTCCACGAGACGCTTGGTGCCAAATCGAAGCACGAGAGAAACAAAGCCGGCTCGCGCAATATGGGACGTGCCTGCGTACCGACTTGATTCTAAACCTGCCCAGAAGCCCCGACAGGATACCGCAGAACTCGGTGCGCGAGCCGCCGCCCGAGGTCTTCCTGGTGTCGGCGACCGCGGCATGGCACAGCCGCTGGCTGCGCTTCTTGGGCGCGATGGGACTAGCGGCAGGTGACTGCAGCTGCACGTGCGACGGGCCGGCGGACGACTCCTCGTCGTCTCGCCGCTTCACCTTCGCGCCAGGCTCTTTGGTCGACATCCATTTCAACGAGTTCTGCGAACAAGGGCGCAGCTGGTTAGGCTTGCGCGGCCAGGGTGGTTCCCTAAGCTAGACCTACTCTCGGGGCTTCAGCAGCGGGACCAGCGCCGCTCCTCTTTAACGGGATCTCTTAAGCAGTGACCAATGAAGTGAATGTCGCCACATTTAACGGCTGTACGGAGCCTGTTCACGAGCCAGGCGCGAAGGGCTAGCGCGAGGCTTTTCCCTTTCCCTCACCGTCGCGGCGCAAAAGACGTCCTTCGTTGCCTTTGCTCGTGGAACTCTTCTTTGGACTGCTTCACGCACCGCCACTCTTCACGACCCAAGAGCGCCGCTATCCCTGGTCGCCGTGGCGGCAGATGCTGGCGCGGGAAGCAGGTGAAACCCCGTGCTCGTCGCCCCAAAGGCGCCGCCGTAGCCGCGGCTACGGCAAGAACAGAGGGTTACACGCCACCGGTAGCTCCAAAGGAGCAGTTCCTCCGAGTCTGGGACAGAAGGGCCGGGGCCCTAAGCTAAGGCCGCTCCGACGGGCAGCTGCAGTGCCCTGACGCCTCTACGCGCGGAGAGGCGCCCAATTTTCTGCGGACTAATGAAAGAGACTCATCGATCGTGTTCCTCTTCTCACTTTTGGTGTAACTTCGATAAAAAACGTAAAGCTCCACCTGAAAGCCTGCAAATGAGAGGATTACTCTGTTTTATGGTGAAAGACGGTCTCGTTGTTCTCGCGATACAGACGTTATGAACGAGACGGGAGTTTTTCTGCACGGCATGGACAGCCTGCACGCTTAGCGCATGAATGACCACATGAATGACCACGAGCATGAATCGACCACATTAAGCAGAATTACGTGCTGAAGATATAGAATCGGCTTACATGCAATTCGGCCTTTGCACAATTATGACGTGAAAGTAGGGACAGGCTAGAACAGGCCGACATTAAAAAGTCAATATATTCATGCCTAAATTCGGTATGATCAAGAAAAAGAACTTGCGAGCAGCAGTTTCGGAAGCATTTTGGAGAGTTATTTCATTATGCGTGATACAGGTTTGTTAAGAAGAAAAAAACATTAAAAAATACAGTGTTATACGTTCATCCATAATTACCGCAAGCAAAATCTAGCGACGCTTCTTGTCGCGAACGTAGAGGTAGAGAAATAAAAGTATATATAAAAAAAGAAAACAGCAGTCGAACACTCAACCGCTTCATTGATGCACTAATTCGGAATATGCACGGAGGTATTTTATCGACAGCGTGCGAGAAAACGTGTCTAGTATGCATGTCATAATGGCTGATATACCGCATTGAAGGTCTATTATTGAATTTGTTAAGGGGCCCGGGCCTCAAGAAGGGGGGGGGGGGGGGGGGGGGGGCACTGCAAATGCTAAATATTTGGCGGCTGGCACAAAGCGTTACAACGATGGTCTCTTGCGACATTAAACGTCAGCATTACATCAGCTTAGATCACTTAAATATAATATTTCATTCATTTAGAGGGTGAAGGCGGATTACTGTGGGAGAAAAAAAGACAAGACCTGTTTCTTTTTTTTTTTCTTGTTCTTTTTTCTCTTCTGTTTTTTTTTCTTTTTTTTTACTTTTTCGCACTCACACCTTCTGTGTTGCTTCCTCATACTCAGTATTACGCCATGAGCATACCAAGCAAGAGATCACAGCCGTTACGGCCCTTACGTTCCAAGGGTTCGCATTAGGTTAGGGAGCCGGGTACCACTCGGTACATTTTAGGCAGAGCCTGTGGGCTCATACAGTGTATTCTGCGCCCACGAGACCTTGCAAAATTGGAGTAGGTGTCGAAAACAGGCGTGATATTTCCCCACCCACTGCTTCCGCACTAACGTCCTGGCAAGCATATACCAACGCGTGCTTTCAAGCTGGCTATTGACGCTCTAAATTGAAGCACACACTTAGCGTTTTAGTACTTGCTTTTGAACTCGTGAACAGAGCATTTCGCGTGTCGGAGGACGAGCAGTGATGTATAAAAACGCAAAAAAAAGCGTGGCCTACGAGAATGTCGAGCCCCGCGCTGTTGCAACGGCCGAATGTCGCAATTTCAGAGGCAATGAGAATTATGATTCAAACTCATACATTTGTAGCAGTGTTATGACGTTCGACAGCGCCTAAGGAAAATACAGTTCTTGCTTATCCCTGTCTGGTCTGCTTTACTATACGCGAACAAGCCACGACGCCAAGTTATAGCTGCCTGTGCACTTAATTTCTTTCCCTCCTGTCGTTTACAATTACTCTGAGAGAGCCACCGCCTGCGGTGGTCGATGTGGACATATCGCAGATAAGAAACTTGAAGACGGACGCACTAGCCACTCAGCAGTTGCGGAGCATGCGCGCTTGGTAGGTGGTGCGCTGTTTCTAGCGGCACGGCGAAAACACGGAGAGCGGTGGGCGTCTATGCATTCTTTCGACACCAGCACCAGACAATGTCTTGAGAAAAACAGCGCGAATGACGGGACACAGTGAGCAATTAAGAGAGTGACACCATGAACATTGCCCTCCGTTTCTCATTTGTGCGCTGTTTTTTTTTTGTTCACGATAAGCCGTGTACCAACCAACCCAAGTCGGCACAAAGCCACAATTTACACCTGCGCCGCATACCTAGCACTACTTAGACACTCTAAAGTGGGAGCTGCTGGTGCAAGACGCCGCAAATGAGCAAGAAAGGAGCGAAAGCGGAAGACGGCCGACGGGGAACGTTGATGTATGGAGTGAATATGAGCGGTGACAAGGTGGTTACAAGCCTGATCACTGGCTGAAGTGTTCAAAGACAGATCAGCAGCGATCAACCAGCGAAGACGGGTCACTCGCTGTGGAAGTCATCATGAAGTGTCGGGGATCTACCAAGGATGTTTTCGCGGATTAAAAGAGTAAAGCCTTCATTCGTCTAACTCGTTCGCCACAAATGAGTCCCACGAATAGCGGTTATTTAGAGAGCCAACAATACTGTTCCTGCCAATCACGTGCCAAAGCTTTGGTGCGGGAAATTCTCGTCCCCGTAGCAGTTGTTTTGTGCCGGTAGCAAACATTCGTATTAACTTTGCCTTAAGTTAGAAAGGTGTGAAGACTTTCGATTGCTCTTATCTAGACCACGACGTGAGAGCTACCAAAGGCTTTTGTACGTTAAGGTTGCATCTATGCGATTTCAGCGTCCCCAAGCATGCAGGTGCGCGCGCGAGCGGGTACGTGTCAATAAAAGAATGCGATGTGAATAAGTGCGAAGTCAAAACGTATGAATATATTTGTGTTAGACGTGCACATAGTCATGCACTTTCATAATTTGCTTTCCATTTACGCAATACTAAGCAGACTATATATTAGCGCAATCAGAATTGCTAGAGGTGTCCACTGCAGCCGATGTGGCGCTTCAGGAAAAAATACTCTCTCCCTCCCCCATGTCCTAAAGGTAGGCACACTATGCTCACTTATCAACCTGTCGCACACTGGCAGGCGCTTTCCCGCAGCGTTCAGTTTGCTAGCTGATCCTGGTGTGTTGGTGATTTCGTCACGTGAGACAATCCTCGTGGGATGCTTGCGACGCTCTTGCGGGCAGCTTGACGCTCGTTGATACCAACGCCTCGGTTTAAACTCAATGAGAAAAAGAAATCGTTGGAAATCTGAACAACCTATTACAGAACATTGAATATTACATCAGCAGTTAATGTTCACTTTACAAACCCTCCCTGCTGGTGCAGTGTCCTTAACGCACCCCATGCGCTGCATGCACTCCACATGTGCCAGTGACGTCATGCTTTCCCGTCACACCGCGACCACTCCGAGGTAACTCCGAGGCCCACCAGCGCGCCTCGCTAAGCTCTTTGCACTTGCTCGCTCTTGTTTATGTGAGGTGCTTTACAAGGCTCTCATCGCTACGCGCGCACACCTGTTGATAGCGGCGTGAGAAGGTTCAGGCGTACACCTTTATATACACGTCTGTCTACTGCGATCGTTCGCAAACCACGCACACAGTGCCATTATGGTAACTTAGTCTGTTATTAGCGGTCTTTTTCAATTATCCTAGTTCATTAAAAAGCAGCCTCAGTGATTCTAACTTGTACACATTATACGTGCAAAGCGTGACCGTGCTATTCTAATTAATCTGTAGCAATTGCTTCAGATTACTTAAGTTGTTCAGGCTTTCTAGAAGCATGCACGCGGTTGCCACGTGCTACACGGTTCGAAATTCATTACCGTTGGCGCAGAAACCTTCACAAATAAACAAGCTTCGTAAGAACCACCCAGGGCGTGAACGTGCTGGGGTCAACGTCTGAGAGTTAATAAGGACTGACCGAGTGCTTCTGCGTACAGTACGACTCTCTGATTATTAACGCTGGTATGCAAATTAGGTCCAAAATCAACGTCAATAAAAGCATATTTGCGCCCAAATAGAAATTGATGGACATACTATTGGTTATTTTCTCATCTTATACGTGCAGACCACCAAAATAAGTGTATACGTTTTTTTTTTCCTATCGTCAATTAACTCATCGCTTCCAGCATACAGCCCGAGTTTTAATCTCGTAAAAAGCTAAGCCCTGGTCAAATAACTCGTTAGAAATACTGATGAATAATGTATGAAAGAAAGTTGCCATTGACGAAAATGAGCTTTATTTTTACAGGCCACTTACGGCATCATCGTTAAAGCCTTAAATATTCGACGCTTTTTACTGTTGTAGCTGTTATGGAATCCATAAACTCTCGATACGAATGCGTGTACGTCAGTGCCTGAAAACGCATAGCGTGGGTTGGGCTAGTTGGTAACTCGCGGTAATAAATTAAAAGCGTGAGCCAAAGACCGTATACAACAAAGGCCTGGCCTTTGTTGTATGCAGTGAAAGATAGATACAAGCGAGGTCGAACACGCCCCCTCCCCTCTCAGCTACTCTCCAAGCACCAAGCTGTGCACAGAGGCATTGAAGGGCGAGTTGCACGAAAGTACTTGCGTGGACTGATCATTGCGTTTTTCCTGGACGTTCCGCACATATGGTGTCGCAGCGAGAAATGCTCCGTCATTATGGAGATAGCGGTGTGACGCCTAACAGCTCGGCATCTGTTTCCCGCTAGGTATTTGAGGTACGCAAAAAGTCCCCATAGCATGTCAGGATGTAAGCTGGAATTATTGTTGCTTTTCAATTCCTGGTTATCTCAGCGCACAAAAGAGAGAGGGAGAGAAAGAAAGAAACGGAAGCACCGTACGCTGAAGACCTGTTGCCACAGCAACAAGATAGTCGGACTGACAAGCAGTAACGAGCTATTAAGACACATTGACGCAAGAAAAGGAAATTGCACAGCCTAACTCAATGATGGTACGCACAACGGGCAAATAGAGCGATTAGCTGTAGGAGTACCACTGCTGTGAATCTTGTTCTATCTTTTTTTTAATTTCGAGCCTCAACAGTGTTCATAATGGTCACCTTGTGAGTATTACTGGATGTCAGATAACAGCATTAGATATCTATATCATGCGGAATCTGATAAATAGCGAGGTCCTGCAAACGTTGGGCGGACCTCCTGCCTTTATAGACTCTTGGTGGGTAATCTGAACATGCATCGTAAAGCATGTGCTTCGGCTACAGGACACCTCTATCAGACAATGCGCAGTGATGTCTGCGTGGTTACTGTTACGCGTAAGACGTATGTAAATGTACGCTGCTCATTGACAGTACTGACTTTTCCAGCAGGCACTACATATGTACCGGTGCGAACCTACATGCCTAGCCCTGCCGGCATCGTTTGTACAGCGACATTCACAAATTAATAAAAAAAATAGGGAAACGTTCCTTAAACCGCTGTTCGTTGGAAAAGATCATGTTGGCTGGCCTGCACTTACGGCTTAAAGAATAACACAACGAGCAAGTCAACGAGAAGACACGTTCGGGCCAGCTGTACCATTACTTTGAATTATTCTCAAGGCTCCTTTTAGTGGCGTTCTGCCATTCTTATTACCACCGGACTACCTGAAGTATTGGTGAGACACACCCCCTCGATTAAGATATGGAGAGAAACTAATAGCGTGCTTTTGCATACCCTCGAGTCAAGTGACACGGCAAGCACGCTTCACTGCACAAATGTGAAGCCTTGCTGGAGGAGTAAGAAGTCAGCAACGAGCGGATAATTTGTCTTTCTGTCTCCTATATTTGTTTCTTTTGTTTTGTTTTTTACCATGCCTCAGCTTGAGAACCAGTTACAGAGCTCTGTATGGCCGTAAGATTCCAATGCCTATGTGAAAACAGAAACGGCAGTGGTGCATTTTAGCCGAAAGGATACGTTAGAAATATTCCAAGCTAGCGTTTCCGCAGTACACTAACGCTCAATATGTGGTGGCCAGCTCGCTGTTAAAGCTGCGATGCTTGGGCAGCTGGTGCATTTTTCTTGCTCTCGTATACTAAATATACATGTCAGAATGGTTGACTGTTGGGCCAGTTGGTGCATCATGTGTCGTTGAGCGGAATGTTTATCTTTCCTGCGGCTGTTTCCATGTCGGACAAACAGGGCGTTGTGTGAATGACCACACGCGTGAACACTCAAATATAGGGTCGAGCAAAAAGCAGCCACCTGCCACTGCATTGCGTTGAATCTGGCTGTGAGCGATTTTTTTTTTAAATTGCGCCATAGCGTCAACATACCATGGTGAGCGCGCACGGTTGATATCTGAAGTCTTCCAGATCTAAAGGAGTGGCGATGCATGCGTAAGCTTTCCATCCATTCCACTCTTTTCGAAGGAGATATCATTCATATCGGAGTGATTTCGTTCCATGTTACTTCCACGCATTTTCCCCTTCTGTCTTTTCCGATTTTCTTGCAAAGTTGTACACGATATATATATATATATATATATATATATATATATATATATGCTGCTTTAAAGATAAAGCGTTGGTTGTTGGTCAGCACCGTTGTCTGTCCCTTCCTCACGTCACGTCCTGTACCTTTTACTCGCCATGGTTGGTGTTGGGCTGTTAAGCACGAGGTCGAGGGATCGAATCCCGGTCACGGCGGCCGCATTTCGATGGGGGCGAAATGCGGAAACGCACGTGGTACTTAGATTTAGGTGCACGTTAAAGAACCTCAGGTGGTCCAAATTACCGTAGTTCACCCACCACGGCGGGCCTCATAATCAGATCATGGTTTTGACCCGTAAAACCTCATAATTTTGCACCCCTCACCCTTTGCACCGTACTTTACCTTTGCACCGTTTCTCCTCAAATACACATTAGGAAGGGATGCAGGACATCGCAGAACTCCCACACTAATCACCGAGTTAACAGCACGTTGGCTGATATATTTAGGGCATTGTGCATTGCGGTAAATACAGCTTGGCATTTTTCCAAAGAGTTCACTGCGGCGTACTGGATTCTCAAAGTAACCCTGCCGTTCGTTCCACATCTAAGGGTATATAATTTGTCTTCTTTTCGTGCACATTTATGTTCCATCCTTTTTCGGTATAGATAGCGCCATCGCATGTCATTTTCTATTTTAGTCTGGTAGAATTACGTGGATGATGTAAACATTTATCCCTCCCACCTGTAGTTGGTTTCGATTGTTACTTGTGCATCATTTTTCT
The DNA here is from genome assembly GCF_038994185.2 of Dermacentor albipictus. Classification (NCBI taxonomy): domain Eukaryota; kingdom Metazoa; phylum Arthropoda; class Arachnida; order Ixodida; family Ixodidae; genus Dermacentor; species Dermacentor albipictus. The sequence continues at coordinate 210,408,660 of NC_091821.1, read as the reverse complement.
GGATCTTTGGCGCATAGTTAATCACAAGCGCTATGCCAACGTTGTTTTCACATACGTGATGCTTTCTTTTTTTTTTTTCACTGTGCAAGGTAATATCACCATACATCATGCGCCACATAATGTAACAATGAGGTTTTATACAACGAATAGTGGCGCGTCCACACTTTCGGACACGACGTGTTGGTGCTGCTAAACCATCAAAAGTTCAACGTATTAATTGCCACAGAGCCGATCAGAGTTAACACACGGCGTTCAAGTAAAGCAGTCGAAGCTATCATATATCGGTAAGCCAGGACTTGTCTTCTACTGCGCGGCCTGTGCGACCTGATGACGTCAGTTAGGACCGCACATTGTACGTTGACAAGAACGAGAAGTTCCCGTCATGGATGAGTTGACAATGCCTTGAGTGCGCAGGACAATCAAAGGACAAGTGCTTAAAGTGTGAGGTTTCTCTCTGCATTCGATCTCGCTGCTGCTGCTTCACTGTTAAACAAGTGTGCACCCCTTGGGGTGTATGCCACACAACAATAATCGTCATCTGTCTTGCTTGTGTTTCCTTTCTTAAAAACGCTGCGTTCGTTGTTTTCCTGTCGGGAATGCTCTGTCATGCTGATGACGCGCATGTCGTTCGGGACTTCGAAGCGCCGGGTTCGCAGCGTTAAGGAAAGGAAATGCGGGCAAGACATATGACGATTATTGTTTTGTGGCAAGATACGACCAAAAGGGTGCAATTTTATTTAAGAATGTTCAAGGCATTGCGCCCGTTGAGGCCCAGAATACCAAACTGAGATTGTTAGCCTAAAATATTTAGCAGCATATCTTTATCTCTATTTTCGCGCGTTCAGTTGTGTACCACCGAAGTCCAATAATAAAGAATCACCGAAACAGCTTAAGAATTACGCTCTTGGGACTGACGAGGGTACGATCGTTTTAAAGCACTGAGCGGGTGACGCATACATCAAAGAAATTCGTTTTTTTTTTTTTAGTAACAGAGTCACTAAAGGACGATGGCTCCGCTGCAAAATGGCGGTTAAAAAAAATTGCCAGACACACTAAAGATTGCTTACGTGCGGGAATGCGAAATCATTATATGGTTTGTAAACCTCAGAACGGTATGAACGCGATCATTTTATACACTCATGACGTGGCGCCACTTCCTCCCCATTAGCTGCATTGTCACGTGCCGAATGACGCACTCACTCGGCACACCTTCAGTCAGCCAGAATCGTGGAGCCGTCGTGGCGTCGACAGAGCGTGCTCGTCTCGCACCCAAGGCCTGTCTTCGATTTCAACCGAGACCGAAAGGTGCCAAATTTTCTTTTAAAAACCGTTAATTCACTTTGTTTACAAGAACTTCTCTGAGAGATTTGACGTCAATCCGAGTATTTTTTACGTGCTTGTGCTCTTTGCGCTATCGGCCATCTTTGGTGCTATCTTTCGTTCACGCCGTCTGCGACGTATTTTCGCTCAACGAGGCATATAATGCTTCCGAATCAAATCGGTCCTCAATGGTCCTCAAATCGGGCCATGGAAATATTACTGTACGTACCACCAAATCGGCCAACGGTCCGTTTAAGCAGCTGTCAGCGCTTATGTCGTTCCTCCAGACGGCAAGAAGGGGAAGTTGACGTTATAAAGCGATCGAAGAGGTGGCAAACGCGAGCATCTTTCGCGGACGTCTGGAGACATATGACGGAGTAAGCTCGTTCACAAAGTTGGCGTTCTCTGTGCCGTACAGACTTTGCATTCGTCAGCGAACGTTTTTTTGTATCCCGCCAGGCACGGCTGGCCCAGTACACCGATTCGTTCGGCGAGAGGCGTCTCAGCGAGTCGGCTGCAGGGTGCGGCGGCGCGGCGTGTCCGACACCTACCGAATCCTCGGGCTCCCCCTTCACACCCGCCGCGGGTTCGTCGGCCGGAGACGTGGGCTGCTGCGCCGGAGTCGAGCCGTGCGGTGCGACTCCGGAGGGACCTGGGACAGCTGGCGGTGAATTTCTGCGCATCGGAGAGCCGGCCTTGGAGCCGATCTCGCGCGCGCCACCGGGACTGACCGCGGCCGGCTGCTTAGGGGTGCGCTCGCCATCGGCTTCTGTGGTGTCCCGGAATGGCGTCGTAGCTCCAGGCTGGGCGGCCGGCGCCTGCAGCAGCTGCTCGGCGTCGCTTCGTGGCGTCCTCGGCGCCGAGTCCTGGCTGGTCGTAGCGACACTCAGCGCGGGAACCTGCGCCTGGCCGCCGCTCTCAGAAGCGCTCTCACACGCACAACCAATAGCGCTCCGCGAGAGCGGTGTGATGTCGTCAGTGCGGCAATGACAAAACTTAAGAAATGCAGCAGTGAGCACCTTGGCAGCGCAACGTTTCCCACCCGGAGTACGGGTCCATCTTCACCGGGGGTATCGACCGCCCTTTTCTTTTCGCTAATGGTTAATGAAGAATCATAGTCCATTAACAGAAATTAGCTTTGCGGTACTTAACTGTTGGCGTACCGCCTGCGGAATGGTAGCTCGAGCGACAATATTTACATTTCAAAAGATCCACCTAATTAAGATTTGTCACGTCAGTCGGCGTCAAGATTTTATGGCTCCAGAAAATTGGTGCATTCCTGGAGTATTGCTTAAGGCGTACTAGCGGGAGCCCGAAACCTTTTCAGTGATGCCTACAGTTACACTAATTGTCAATAAGCGTGAACGTTAAGGATTCCACTGTAGTGCTACGGTGAAAGACTGAACAATAAAGAAAGAAAGAAAGAAAGAAAGAAAGAAAGAAAGAAGGAAAGAAAGAAAGAAAGAAAGGAAGAAAGAAAGAAAGAAAGAAAGGAAAGGGCTGAGGTCTATACTATGGACTTTTCGCGTGATAGAACAATCGTAAATGTTTCGCGACCTAAGGCATCTTGTACTTGCAGTGAAGGTCACCGCAGAAAAGTTCCCCTTGCTTTAATATTCGCCGCCCAATCAACAAAGGCAAATGATTAGAACGCTGATACCGAGGCCTATTGCTCTCCTTTAGAGGGAAAGAAAGCTAAGCCTCGCGATGGGTTCATCGTTGCGGTTGTTACCGTGGCGTCTTCGAGGTGATTTACTCGCTAACCATACTTTTACGTACGCTTCCTTTAGGTGCCGTATTTTTAACGCGATAGCGTTAAGTACGCCATGCAGCAAAAAAAGAAAAAAAAAGAAAAGAAAAGAAAAAGAACAATTCGGCCGGTGTCTTGCGTCGGACGTCGTTTAACGAAAAATCATTCCGAACCACAAACCCGCAGGCCCTCCACGTTGCGCGGAGGTGTTACTGACCTAACTGAATTACTCTAAGTAAGATCCGTCAGAAAAATCGTAGAATAGCACCTAAACATAACCTATAGACATGATAGCGTCGGATTGTATTTTGAATATACCAGAAAACAACAGAAACCCATTTTCCAGCGTTTCTGTCACTCATGGAGAGGCGCGGCGTGCTCGGTTACTCGTAGCACTATACAGATGGCGCTAGCCTCCACGCATTCTTTTCTTTTCTTTTCTTTCCTTTTCTTTTTTTTCCTTTCTTTTAAACCTTAGGTCGGACATTAGGCAATATAATGACAAGAGCATGGTGGTGCAATCCAGCGCCCCCGTCCCAAAGGGGACGCTCATAGCATCCACACATCGCGGCCCACGCGGGATGCCACATTTCTACCGGAAAGCTCGCCTTCGTGCATAGCGTTCGCCGCCAGTGTTTCCCGGAAAAAGTTACTGTTACATAAGCTGCAGTTGCCGGAAAGCGTGGGAAGCAGTCAGTGATCTTTGAATGGTATCGCGTTCCACTCTTACAAGGGAAGCGTAAGCGTCCTCCAATTTTTTTTTTTATGTACCGTTACTTCAAATTTTATACTTTCAGACTGTCGTGTTGATACTGAACGCACCGAAAATAGCAGGTGATCCATCCACAAAGAGCTACTGACCACGGTAGTGGTCAGTTAGCCATGCCTACATGGGCCAGCATATAGGAGCGCAACGCTGAGAGGGGCGGAGGGGGGGGGGTAGTTGTATTATACGGTATGATATACCACGCGTTCCAACAATGAGAGAGTTACCCGAATAAAGAATAACTTTTTTTGTCTTAGCCTTCTTTCCTGTACGCAGTGGATTTGCTTTCGGAAATCTCATTTGAAAGCACTCCTTTTCTCCTCTCCCCCCCCCCCTCAACAAACACACACTTTTTTTCCTTGTCTGTGTTCCATTAAATATTTTACCGCGTTGAAAAACATCGTGCATCACTAGGAGCTTGAATCTGTCTTAGAAGGTCGGGTCGCGTGTCAGGCTCTCCGTACACATGTCCGTATTCGTTCATTTAGGTACAATAAGGCTTCTGGGGCGGAAAGAGCATAACGCATGTGTCCATAACAAAAAATTATATTCGTTGGCGGCCTTCGTGACAATAGTCCTCGGCTAATAAATTTGAGTCATATATCCCAAAAGAATTAGAGCATGGGAGTTAAGCTTAGATAACAAGAAAATGTTAGACCTTAAGGTGGCCTGTGATTCCTGCCTAAATTTCTCGCTTCCCTAAGTGCCGTAAAGGTTCCGAATGCAATCTCCTTGGCCGAGGCAATGAAAACGTTCACACAAACGCTCATCTGGAGGTGTCGCGTTCACTTAATAAATGTGACCGAAAGCCTGCAGGCCTTGTTGCTAAATTATCTCCTAATGAACTGCAGCTGACACTGATCATGCGCACATGCGATATATGTGACAACGAAAGAAAAGTTGCCATCTGCCATCAGGTAAAAGCGATACAGGGGCTGAACTCTTTCGTAAAAACTCTGTGGCACTGGTCGGCTAAATTTGCCAATATTAAGCCAGCTGTCCCATTAGACATGATTTGATCTTACGAAACGCGCTCGTGTACGAACTTCTTGCGGTCTCAGGTTCTTCAGAAGGAAAGCTACGCAGGTGAAGACAAATTCGTGCTAGCCCGGTCGTAGAATGCGAGCCTACCGCCTTTCCGTGGCCGTCAACCTCTACCAATACAACTAAGAATTAGGTGATGATAAGAGCGCATATCATCAGCATCGCGTGTTGATCATCGCTTTAAAGTTCAAGCATCAAGTATCAAGCTGCCACACTAACTTGTACTTTCACTCATTTGTGCCAATGAAGTCATCGGTATCGTATCACCTCCCCACCTGCATAGCCACCAGCCACGGCCAAACTGCGTTCAAAACGTACACCTGCAACGATGTACCACTCCTCTCTCTAGCGCCCCAAAAACATTGACAGCATAACTAACTAACTAACTAACTAACTAACTAACTAACTAACTAACTAACTAACTAACTAACTAACTAACTAACTAACTAACTAACTAACTAACTAACTAACTAACTAACTAACTAACTAACTAACTAACTAAATGTTTTGTGTAAATTGTGTAAATAATAAATTATTTTGCTATTCGAAACACTTGAAAAGCAATTAACCATCCTCTAACTATTAGACACTCTTTCTAACAGACTTCGTATGAATTTCCTTCGCAGCTTGGTGCGGGTTTTCAGGAGGATGGGGCCAACTTTCCTTTTCATAAAACTTCCTCCGCCTCGCTGCACTCAGCATAGCATTTTTTTGTTGTTGTTAAAAGCGAACTAGCGGTGACGACGCCGTTCACATTTAAACCAGGGCAAATCACAGTCAACTTGGACGATTTCAATCACGGACGTTATGCGACCTTAATGCAAAAGTGGGGAAAAAGCAGGCTGGCGAACAACCAAATGGCAAATATGGCGTGGACTCTAGGAACACTCGAGGAGAGATGTTAGTAGAATTCGCGGAAATGAATAAGCTGCGAATAATGAACACCTTCTTCAGGAAGCGTTGGAACAAAAAGTGTACCTGGAAAATCCCTAATGATGAAACAAGAAATTAAATAGATTTCGTGCTTTCTGCCGATCCCAGCACAATGAAGGATGTTGATGTGCTGGGTAGAGTAAAGTGATCATAGGTTGATGAGGCCTAGGATGCACCTTGATTTGAAGACAGAAAAAGCAAAATTGGTCAAGTAGAAATAGGTCAACCTAGACGCAGTAAGGGTAAAAGCAGACCAATTCAGGTTGGCACTTGCAAACAAATATGCCGCCTTAGAACAGAGAGATGAAGATGACATAGAGGCAATGAATGAAACCGCAATTAGGCTGGCTTCAGAAGCAGCATTTGAAGTGGGAGGTAAGGCACCAAGGCAACCAGTAGGCAAGCTCTCCCAAGTAACAAAGGACCTAATAAAGAAATGACAAAGAATGAGAAGATCCAACTCAAGAGATAAGATAGAATTCGTGAACTGTCAGAACTGATCAAAAGAACAAAAGAAGGCATATTCGAAATTATTAAGTGAGAAACACTGAGGAAACAGTGAAAAAATGGACGCAGCCTGAATTAAATGAGAAGAAACCTTGGCATAGGGCAAACCGAGATGTATGCACTGAAAGATAAGCAGGGTAATTTCATCAGCAATCTTGAAGGTATAACAACAGCAGCGGAACAATTCTATACTGACCTGTGCAATACCCAGAGCAGCCACAATACCTTCATTGGAAGTAGTAATGAACAGGTTACAGAGGCTCTTTCTCTAACTAGAGATGAAGTTAGAAGGGCCTTGCAAGACATGAAACGGGGAAAAGCGGAAGGACACGATGGACTACCAGTCGATTTAATCAAAGATGTAGGTGACATAATGCTTGAAAAATTAGCGGCCCTTTATACAAACTGTCTACCGACTTCAAGGGTCCCAGAGAACTGGAAGAATGCCAACAATATACTAATCCACAAAAAGGGAGACGTTAAAGAATTGAAAAAATATAGGTCCATTAGCTTACTTACAGTATTATATAGAATATTCACCAAGATAATCTCCAATAGAATAAGGGCAACACTGGACTTTAATCAACCAAGGGAACAGGCAAGTTTCAAGAAGGAATACTTTACAATTGATCACATCGATGTCATCAATCAGGTAATCGATAAATCCGCCCAGTACCATCAGCCTCTCAATATGGCTTTCATAGATTACGAAAACGCATTTGATTCAGTAGAGATACCAGCAGTCATAGATGCATAACGTAATCTAGGAGTACAGGACGCTTACGTAAATATCTTGGAAAGTATTTACAGATTCCACAGCTACCATAATTCTCCACAAGAAAAGTAGGAAGATACCTATAAAGAAAGGGGTCAGACAAGGAGACCCAATTTCTCCAATGCTATTCACTGCGTGCTTGGAAGAAGTATTCAAGCTATTAAACTGGGAAAGCTTAGGAGTAAGGATCAACGGCGAATATCTCAGCAACCTTAGATTTGCATATGACATTTTCCTGTTCAGCAACACTGGGGATGAGTTACAACAAATGATTGAGGAACTTAACATAGAGAGTATAAGAGGGGGTTGAAGATTAATATGCAGAAGACAAAGATAATGATCATAGCCGGGCAAGGTAACAGGAGTTCAGGATCGCCAGTCAGCCTCTAGAATCTGTGAATGAGTACGTTTGCCTAGGTCAATTAATCACAGGGGACTCTGATCATGAGAAGGCAATTTACAGAAGAATAAAAATGGGTTGGAGCGCATTCGGCAGACAATGTTAGATCCTGACTGGAAGCTTCCCATTATTATTAAAAAGAAAGGTGTACAATCAGGGCATTCTACCGGTGCTGACATATGGGGCAGAAGCTTGGAGACCGACAAAGAAGCTCAAAAACAAGTTAAAGACCGCGCAAAGAGCGATGGAACGAAGCATGTTAGGCGTAACGTTAAGAAACATGAAACGAGCAGTGTGGAACAGAGAGCAAACAGGGATAGCCGACATTCTAATTGACATTTAGCGAAAGAAATGGAGCTGGGCAGGTCATGTAATGCGTAGGGTAGATAACCGGTGGACCATTAGGGTTACATAATGGGTGCCAAAGACTAGGTGGGGTGATGAAATTAAGAAATTCGCAGGCGCTAGCTGGAATCGGTTGGCGCCGGACAGGGGTAATTGGAGATCGCATGGGGAGGCCTTCGTCCTGCAGTGGACAGACAATATGATGATGGCGATGATGATGATGATGATGATGATGATGACGATGATGATGATGATGATGAAATCATGAACACTAAAGCTACGGTTCAGAGAAAATTCTCGTTAAACGACGCGTTAGAGGCGCAATTTCTGTGTCGAAAAACAAGGGTCGCGGAATCTGGCGAAGAAAAAAGGAAATGCAGATGCTCAAACGAGCTCGTAGCATTGGCTTCAATCCAGTATAACCTGAAGCTTTTTACAACCCACCTGGCACAGAGAAACACGCAGAGTGGGGACAGTGCTTACGTCTAACCACCTAATTAAAGGCGCCGAGTAGTATACATATAGCGGCGCATTAGTTCGGTCAGACCTCCTTCGCATCGGGAAATCACCGTCACCGGAAAGCTGCTGCAGTAGAAGCGCAACGAAATCGACTCGAGCGGTTGTGCGAGCACAGCTTCGATACAGAGACGCACATCTGCGCTGTGTACTGTCTCGCTTTGTACAGAATTATTGTTTATTAACGCTTCATTCTCAACGCATGTTGCATACTGTTATAGTACAAACATATTTGATGCTGCTTTGCGCGTTCACAAATATTCGGTTACTAACGCGAAACGGGTAAATGAGACTAAACCGTAATAACACAAGCTTAGGCACCACGAACTCTGCTATCTATTCTTTTGATTACGGCACCTTAAAGCGTGGGAGGGTGCTTAGAATCAAAGCGTGCTTAGATTAACTATAAGGGCAATAAGGAATAAGAAGGGACAATGACTGACGTAATTGTCTGGCAAATAAGAAGAGTGCATCGAATCGCACCGCTTTCTGAAAGGGGCACAATGCCAATATAAAACACTGCCATATCTATAGACACTTGATCCTTGGCGTTCACTCTCCCTAAATAGCTTACGAGCGCTGGACTGGCGGCAAATATTTCAAACATGGCACCTATATATCATATTCTGTGCACCTCTTCTTCCTTCTTGCTCGCTTTGTTCTTTTTCTTTTTTTCTCCGCTCCCGCCCTTAGCTTTGCCGCTGCTTAATTAGTTCACAAATGCAGTAAGTTCTAGGGACTGGCTCGTCGCACTATACAGGAAGTATTCGAGAGTGAAGGTAGTCGATCGCCTCCGCGCGGACACCTAATTCACCACAGCGACCAAACACAGCGCAAAGTATTGACTTGCACATGTATGTGAAAATGTGAACCTTTTCTTTGCGTTTTCATAAATGCTCCAATTTCAGGGAACCCTCCAGCGTCAGGCACATTTCATTCCAACCTGCTCGCATTGGGCCGAACCGCCATCCCCGTGCCCAGTGAACCGTTTAATCAATGCATCAATTTCAAACAGACATAATTCGGACGCCATCCTCATGGTACGCCACAGCTTACATTCGCCTTAATACGGCGCACCAGCACTGTCAGAATGGAAGGCTCATTTAGCTGCGTTGCACACGGCGCACTTACGGCCACCGCCTGCGCAGACTTGGGAGATGTGCGCGCGCACGTACTGGGGCGGCGCGGTATGCGCTTCGCCGCGTTCCGTGGTGGGTCCGCAACACTGGCGATGGGCGGTGTCAGAGCGGCATTACGCGCCCCGGAGCGCGCTTCGGACGACCGTCGGGACACGTGACAGGTGAACAGTAGACCCGGCGCCAGCGTGTGCAGAGTCGGTAGGGGCGTGTCGGCGCAGGTCAGCATGCCAGACCGCGGCCGACGCCCTGCATCTCACGGCCGCCGGCCGGCCTGCACAGCAAGCGCAGGTTGCTCACGTGCCTGTCACGCTCCATGGCGCTCGCACGGCGCTCGGCACGGTGCGAGTTCAGTAGAGAAGTTCGACAGCGCGTGTACCCGAATGCAGGCTACAAGGAAAACGGGCACGCGAGCAGTACGAGAGGGAACACGAAATTCATTGCTCGTGATGGGTGGATTTGACGCTGACATCTTTTATTATCTAACAAGTAGCTTTGCTGTCGCGCATTAAGTCTTGTGGAACATTTTTGCGTGGAATACGCGTGCCTGGCACCTACGGTCTCTTGAAGCCGTTTCGTGTGTTCCCTTTCATATCGCTCGAGAGATACATGCTCTCATGCTCTCATACATGCTCTCATACATGCTCTCATACATGAACATGACCCATCAAGCCGGAAATTAAGGCGGATACATGATAACTAAAAGACACGCTTACCTCTTGAAGTTCACCAGTGGGCACGACGCTCACGTATTTCGTTCGCAAACGTTTAGGTTACAAAAGGAGTTTAGGGCCCGTGCATACTTATCTACCGCTTACCCCACGATCATAACGCAGTAGCTTATGTAGTAAGCATAAGAGATGTTCTAGTTTGTTTCTTTTTTTTAATTCGAAAGCTTGCCCTTAGGCATAATACAAATGATGTTAAAAGTACACGAACATATTCGACTCGTGCAAAAAATCTAGAAGTGAGCGATGATGTGGTCCATGAATCCAACCTTCAAGGTCGGGTGGGCAGCCAGGCCGAAGGCCTGCCCGGAGGAGGCGGAGACGGCTTAGATGAAGTCCTGGGCACGTCCATAGTTGGTGTGTCACTGTCACATTTTGGATTTCTGTGTTACAAAATGGGCCCGATGAGCCGTAAGGACCATGGTACTGTTGTGGCCAGAGAGCGGTCACAGACGGGGTGAGCGCGACCCCGATACGTAGCCTCCTTAACGTAACCTCCTCTCGGCGGGTTAACCCACCAGGGAGGTCTGACCCACACGTAGGTGCGGCACGTCGCAGGTTTTCCTTTTCCCTGATCAGTCGTCTGCAGGCGTCTTCAGGAAAATGTGGAAGTGGGTACGTTGTAATCTGTGGGTGGGTTGCCATATCTGCTTCAAGGAGACCCGGCAGGGCTGCTCGAGGCACCCACTGGACGCGTATGAGGGTATTCGTAGTGGCAAAGACGGTGAATGCTATCTGAGAATAGAGTGGACCGAGATACCCTACGTATGTCGTGGATGGCTTGAGTAGAGTCTGTGCGAGTGATGAGTTGAGAGTATCGAGCAGCTTGAACAGTAGGTAGCAACGCGGCCAAGCCGTCTCGTACGGCAGCAAGCTCGGCAAGATAGGTCGGTGGTGCAGGATCGGCAACATACGAGCACGTCTGGCCTGCCTCTGGTATCAATGGACACACGAGAGTTGTATGAATCATGGTGCCATTAACACTGGCATCAGTGTGTGCTACAAGAGTCGTATCGTCTTGATTATCATCGGTGCGACGAAGGCGGGAAACTTGGGCATTCGCCTGGCGAGGAACCGGGCTCTACAGATGACCAAGAGGCGTACTGTCACTTAATTGTACCCTCTTCCACGGATCTACATCGGGCCTTGTAGATGCTGGATTGTCTATATCGTGTCCCATGTACCGGGCCAGTGAAGCAGCCGAGCAGCAGTTTGATGGCTTTCGGGCGCGCACGCATCGACGTTGGTGAACGAGTTCGTCGATAGTGTTGAGTTAGGGCTCGGCCTGTAGGGTTGGCAACGGAGTGAGACGTGGTAGTCCCGTTATGGTCCGCATGGCTTCGTTATTAATGGCCTCAAGGCGAGCCCATCGTGCCTTCGTGAGATGATGAAACTTGGCTATGTAGACGAGTCGTGGTTGCAATACAGAACGGACAAGAAGGCGAGCCATGTTGGTGCTCGCTCCGCCAGATTTCTTCGCAATCTGACGTATCAACTGTATCGTTTCTGCAGCCTGTTGCTTTGCATTCTTGACCCATGGCCCCTCAGATTCGGATGAATTCATTTCAAGGCAGAGTACACGGAGAGTTGAAGCCTCGTTTAATGGTTGCTGATCCAGAGTTAACTGAAGAGGCCGGATTGCCAGTAGACGGCGACCATACTTGTTCGCTATTGTTCGTACTAGGCCATACTGCTCGCACTAGGGCATCAGAAAACTTGGGTGTGTTAGTTCATAGTGTTTATTTTTTTTATTGTTTAACCTAGGTAGGACATTAGGAAGTATGATAGCAAGAGCTTGGTGGCGCAACCTACCCCCCCCGTTCCAAAGGGGACGCTCATAACATCCATCCATCCATCCATCTACTGACATGTACGTCGTCTTGTCCTTGGAAATTTCAAGCCCTATCTGAGCACACCAGTTGTGCGTCACGTTTAGGGCCTCTTGGAGCGCTTGTTCTTGGTGGCAGATTTCAGGATAAACTGACCAGATAGTGATGTCATCTGCGTACATTATGTACTGTGCGTTATGTATCGTCGCTAGCTTCCAAGCTAGTGAAAGGAGAGCAATATTGAAAAGGACTGGTGTGAGCCCAGATCCTTGTGGGACATCCCTATGTGCGACGAACTGGCCTGCTGCTTGGCCAGCCAGGTGAATGGAGAAGGTGCGAGCGCACAGGAAGGTTTCGACGAATGTGCAGACACGGCTAGGGAACTGAAGCCAATGGAGAATTCCGAAAATTGCTTCGTGACTCACATGGTCGTACGCTCTACGAATATCTATTGCCAGAATGTTTCGAATTCTTCGGGAGCGGCCTCCGATGAGAACCATTGAAGATAGGTACGCAAGGCCATCCTCTGCGCCTAGATGAGCACAGAAACCGATTTGGCCACGATGCTACCATGAGTACCAATCGAGCAACCATGTAATACGTGTCGCGAGCATACGCTCCATCAGCTTGCCTAACGTTGAGGTTAGTGCTATTGGGCGCATATGAGCGATATTATCTTGGGGCTTTGCGGGTTTGGGAATAGAGACCATTTCTGCATGGCGCCAAGAATCGGGAATGACTCCTGTAGCCCAAGCCTCGTTTATGGCCCCCAACAGCACTTCGAGAACCTTGCCTTCCGTGTTTTATAAATTTCATACGGTATGCCATCCGGTCCTGGTGCCTTGCACGGCTTCGACATGTCTATTGCCGTTAAAAATTCCGCCATAGTGAAGACAGCTTGTATACCCTCGATCTCGGAGAGCGTAGGCGGCGTGCCTACGTCCGCGGGGACGCAGTTTTCAACGACGAAAGGAGGCGGTGCTGTGTCCAAAGCCGGAAAAAAGGTGTGGGCGACAGTTTCTGCGAATACTGCTGGTGTCTGGCCTGATGCTAACAGGGCGCAGGCTGCGGGTTCTAGAGGGCGCCAACCACGTTCCATTACTCGGAAGGTGCGCCAAATAGAGGCATTGGACGGCGAAGGTCCGAGAAAAGGGCACCAGTCCATCCAGCGGTCACGTTATAAGCGGTGTTCATGGCACCGATCTACTGCAGTAAGGCGTTGGGCCTCTAACCGAAGGGTATTTGGTGCAGGGTCACGTTCTGATGCAAGTTCTACTTGGCGGCGCGACGCCCAGAGACGCAGAAGTTGGAAATCAGGAGCGGTTCGTGATTCATCAACCCAGGACGTACGTGTTGCCTCAACTAATGCCGCCTTAAGACAATGGGACGGGTCCCGCATGGAGTTGGATACAGTGCTTTCTGATACCGCCCTGTATCGATCCGAGTCCACCTCTCGACATAGTCGGCGGAAGCGGCCTGTTCCGTACGGAGATAAGCCAAGGTGAATCGGATGATGGTCGTTACCCCAGCAGTCAGGTTCACATGACCACGAGACGGTCGTCCTTTCTAGCCACCAAGACAAGTCCGGTGTGTGTGGCGGCGCGCCAGGGTGGTCACGCCGACGAGTAGGCACTGACACATTATTAAGCATAGTGAATTGGGCGTGCATAAATGTGTCCAGCACACACGTGCCACGCTCACTGGAGATAGCGTATCCCCATGTGATGTGGGGCGCTTTAAAATATCCTGCTACCATAATGGGGCAACCAGGATGATTCTGTCGTAGGTGCGCCAACTAGCCGAGACACAACCGAGCCGCACGACCGCTGTAGGGGCGGGCATAGTACGAAACGATGATAACGTCCATGCGTTGGAGACGAACCAATACGGCCACGACTTCTTGCCATAACGTACACCACCGTGAAAGATCAACGCGGGTGCATCTTACATAAGCTGCAGCCTTTCCTGGAGGGACATCGGGCGTCGCACTCCTACGATCCAACATTGAAGGCGATCAGTATGCCACAAATCCTGAAACGGGTGGCAGGCCGTTGGATTCTTGAAGCAGTAGAGCCCAAACACGCAGCTTCCCATATCTGAGACGCTGACGCTGCTCTCCGACCTTCCCCGCGATGCCGCGACCGTTCCACTGTAAGATGCCTTCTGGCACACTTGAAGACGTACCAGCCATCATAGGTTAAGATTAGCCAGTAGAACCGAGGTGAAATGCTGGAGCTGTTGCGCAACGAAGCGCAAGAGTTCTTGGGGTGAAACAGGTTTCGACACAGATGCCGGATTAGCCATATGAGCAGGACTACACGTTTACGACGAATGCGACGACCACGCTCCATCATGGCGACCCCGTAGCACGGCGTTCCTTGAGATGTTCGATTTCCTTTTCAAGGGTTGCCAGGCGAGCGTCGATCTCGAACTCTTCGCTTGCCAAAGGAAGCAGCGTGTCTTTTATCGATTGTGATGCCCGTTGTGGTCGTGAAGTGGACAACCTAACAGCTGCGCTAAATGTAGGAGTGGCAGCATCACTTGTCGCTGTACTTGCTATTGTCACCTGGCTAGCATGCTCTTCCAGCGAGGCCAGAACGGCGTAACGGTTGTGCACAGGGACTTGTTTCATTGATGGATCTCGAGGGGTCCTTGCTGGCTGTCAAGAACGGCGTTGTCGAGCCTTCTTAGTAGTCTTTAACTTCGTGGGACACGTCGTGGAAGTGATGTCATGATTGTTTGTTTGGCATAGGCCGCATCTAAACGATGATGACGGTTCAGGCTCCATGGTGTCGTCCTCGGGCGAGTAGGAGCAGGATGATTTCATGTGTCCCTGTCTAAAGCAAGAGTAGCAGTACACAACGTAAGGCTTGAACGGACGCGGGCGCAGTAGGTGGCTGTAATACAGGATACGTTAGGACCTTGAAGCGTGATTAGGCACGTACGACCGCTGCCTAGGTAGCGAGCAGCTACGACCTTGTGTGTGGGACACGATAGTTACTGCAGGAGCCTCTCGGTTTCTTCGTCGAGGTCAACGCCATTAACCACGTAGCGTCTTAAATCGGTGCCACTGGCGAGGTACGCCTGGACTGGAAGGACACATTCTTCTGAGACTTGTATTTGTTGCAGTTCTTCGAGTTTATAAACTAGTGCCATAGCAGACACCCATACTGAGACCGTATTGGTAGGTTTGTGTAAAGCGAAACCTTGAAATCGGGAAATCTTGAGGCAGACGTCCAGGGCCACTTGAATGATACGGTTGTGCAGAGCGGACATGTCATATCTAGCATGAAGCTTGATAACCACTTTGTACCACGATGTCGTTGGCGACTCCGGAGACGTACGTGTCGGTCGTGCGGGCTGGCCTTGCGATGAGCGAGGTCTTATCGGGGCTGCTGGAGCTACATTTTCATCCTATGGAAGGCCAGTAGCTTCCTTCGTTCTCTTGGCCGAGGTGTGCGCCATGACAGTAGGGCTGTTGTGCTCCATGTTGGTGGTATCCATGCTCAGGGTACCGCCTTCGCACGTTGCACTTGTCCCCATGAAGGAGACGCTCCTGACTTGGATGGCAGTTGCATCGGTAATGTTCCGCTCTTTCGACGCAGCGGACAGCAGCTTGGATGCTCCGCGCCGACGCGGCGAGTGCCGCGGGGGCAATCGCACTCGCGAAGCCGCGCAAGAACTTGAGCTGGACGACGCAGCAGGAGGGTGTAGATGCCGACGGACCTTGTAGATAGGCGCCAGTAGTAATTATGAACCGCCAAAGCGGTCCATAAACAACAGAGTTCCAGTAGCGGGGAAAAACCAGCAAACGGGGCGAAAATCCGGAGCTACGGAAAAACACGTCCGAGCGGAACGAGCGCTGGAAAACTCCTAGTTTGTTTCTTCTTTTTCGCCTTTAAAGGGACACTAAGGACAAATATTAAGTCAACCTAAAGTGATAGGTTAGTGCTCCATGATCGTCAATATTATCGCGAACAGAGCATTAATAATCGACAAGTTCAGGTAAATGTAGCACATGATTAGGTACTCCTCCGGGGACATTCAAGTACTTGCCCGATGACGTACGCACTCCTCATTTAAATTGTATGACTATTACGCAGCCACCCTCTATAAAAACATCATTGTATTGCATTATAAAACTAAAGGAAATGGTACTTGTCCAGTTCTATTTCATTTTCAGAAAAAAGAACTCATTGACAATACCCTTGACAACGACGCGGGTGGTCGAAACGTTTCGTTTTCGCTCGACTCTGCGCCGCCCACGCTGTTGTGTTTCAGTAGTTTCGTTATCGCGTAGTGCTGCCCTGGTTCTGCTGGTTCGCGAAACTCGAACAAACTGCAAGTAGCAGAGAATTCAACTTCAATGTGATGTGCTGCAATGCTCGAACGGTCCACGCCACTTGACCTGAAGCAGCTGCAGCGGCGAATCCACCGCTCTGTCTTGGCTCGGTTTCTTCATGGCTGTGCGTTTGTGTTTTGGGTGAAAAGCGTACCACCGTCTGTCGCGCGCCGTTTGACTCACCGAAGGCAGCAAAGGGCGGTGATGGCGTATTGAACTTCACCACTCCCCGGTTGGGTGGCGGGAGGTTTGAATTTCGATAAATGTATTCGGACCCTTCAATGGAATTTTATCCTAAGCTAAGTTTTTCCTTGGCACAAAACAAGCGTTGTGAGGTTTCTGGAATGGTACTCGTCGAGTTAGTATTTGCCTTTAGTGTCCCTTTAACTCCGCCGGAATAGGACAGGAAGGTAACATGCACTTTTTTTTTCTTTTGCAATTTTCCTATTTCTATAGAATCACTTCCTTCCATTTAAGATGAAATAGCGCGATTAAGGGACAGCCCGTATTAGCCCGATAAACTACCGCTGGAGTGCAGTCGACGTATTCTCTGAGCGTTCCCATCCTAAAAAAATTCTTCGAATAGTAGTCGCCCATTGTTTCCTTATCCCAATGTTCTCTGCCGAGTACACGCGCGCTGCTCCTGCAGTCACCGGGGTTAGAAGTTCATTTCGTCCGGCCGTTTTACCTCTTCTTTCTACTTTAGTAAGAATACAAAACCACTCCAAAACCAAGAGCGCGCAAATTTGAATCGGAGGGCCATCATTCGGAATTTCACGGAGTAAAAACATTATACATCGCTGACCGACAGCGCACAGCGGTTCCTCGACCAGCTTGACTGTAATTACGCTGTCCTGACATAACGCTGTCAAATGACGAGTGTAAAAATATCGGCTCTCGCGCACCTCGCTGCCGATGGTTCGTTGAGTTCAGCGCTGAGCATATAGAAGCCCCTCAAAAAGGTCGAAACATTTCGCAACCACACTTCCCAAACTTGCTCCGAAATCTGCTTATTGCGCCAAACAACAGCATGTCAAGAAAAAGAAAAAAAAACAAACGAATCGCTACGGCTCGCTGCCACCGGTGCATAAGCGAGCACTATACAAGGACATAAAGATCACGTAACAAATTCTGGTCTCATGTGTGCATGGCTCACACACTCATTGAAATTACGCTGCACCGAAAAAAAATCTAGAATGCTTGAGAAACCTAATCGAGGCCTCGCCTGCTAGATGCGAATGAACAAAAACCTGTTTCCTTCGTGTTCAAATAGTACGATGGAACGTAGATTTCTCAGTGATGTTTCCCTCTTCAAGGCCCATATGTGGACTTTCCGGCGTCTGGGCCTGCCTTCTTTACCGACTACGGACGGCGCCTGCAGCGCAAATTTGTGCGATTCCGCAGTTAGGTAGGGCTTGGTCTTCAAAGTGCAATGTGCCTGTAATGTCGTGGGTGACACGACAGGCTTCATTGTAGGTTGTTCTGCTCATAAACGAGAACGCGAGTTGCTGACGTGGGCTGTGCGCAGTCCGCGCTATCGTGTGCGCGATGCATCCACGCTTTTCTACCTGAAGGGAGACTATAGCGTTTATTTATTTATTTTTTCGCGGGACGTATCGCGTTTAGTTCTCGTCTGGCTGGTTTACACGGCGAGCGGGTTGAGAATTAGGAGCCTAAATACGCTGCAGTCAGGCACCTAGCTGAAACGTTCGTATGTATTCCGAACCTATAGTATAGATACGCATGCAGCTCTACAACTCGGGTTGGATTAAGATGAAACATTCGATAGTGTTGATCAATAAGCGCGGATCATCACTCTGATATGCTAAATAAAAGTACGCACCAGCTTCAGGGACGATGTCATACTGAGCGAGAAATTCGATTCGTTGACCGTGAAGATGCATAACGGGCGTGCGTGCGTTTACCATCAAGCGCTAAAGGAAAGGCTCAGCCTCACGCTCCTTTCCTACGAACGTTACTCTGCGCACTTAAATGTTCCTTTAGAATAACGAGATTTCTTAAGGAAAATATCTTCGGCTTACGCCTGCACCGAATCAGAGACAGTCATTTTTATAGAATCGGTCATGTGCTCTCGTCACGAGAAATCACTCTGTGCCTGTAGAACTAGGTGCGGCACTATAGGCTACGCGTTTAGGCGTTCGCGAGACGCTTCCATTGCGCTATCTGAGACTACACCCTTGGGAAACGCGGCACGGATAGACCAAGACGAGAGAAATGCAAATGAACGCACAGTGGCCACAAGTAGTCTTCTCAGCAGGCCTCCGTGTGGCGGAACATTCAAAGGCTGAATTCTAGCGAGCGGGGGTCGAATCCGTGCGTTGCGGGCGCGAAGAGCGGCATTCCCGGCGGAACGAAAAACGCAGCGGCTCAAGGTGCCGCGAGGCTCACCTACGGTGGACGCGGCCGGGGCTAATCGCTGTCGTTCTTGCACACGAGACCATGCAGGGGCACCGCGAGGGTTCGCGCGCGGTTCGGCTCATGGCGATGCCATCGCTGGTCGGCTGCAAACACGAAAGAAGGAAGAAGTTGCCGCAACTGTGTGTGTGCATGCGTCTCACCCTGAAAGCGAGGAACAACGTCACACAGACCGCCCGGGACGCCTACATTCGATCCTCCCGTCAAAAAAAGGTGTCGGGACTGCATGCCGACAGGACTGTCGACAACCTTGGTTGCCAGCTCAGACGTGCCTTCGAGTGGTTATCAGTTGAACGCGTAACGCCTTCACATTTCCTTGCGAACTTCTGTTCGACCCGCCATGAGTTCTTAGTGGCTGTGGTGTCGGGATGCTAAGCACGAGTCACGGGATCGAATCCCGGCCACGGCGGCCGCATTTCGGTGGGGCGAATTGCGAAAGCACCCGGGCACTTAGATTTAGCTCCACGTTAAAGAACCCCAGCTGGTACAAATTATTCCTCAGCTCCCCACTACGGCGTGCCTGATATTCAAGTAGTGATTTTGGCACGTAAAACCTCAGAATTTTAAACTTCGTTCGCTAGACATCCAAAGCACACGCTGTCATTCATATGAAAAGTTCCGCTGCCTCCTTGAATACAATATTCTGGCTTCACATACGGTAAAATGAAAGAAGTGGCTGCCTATTTCCGCTTAAGAGCTGGCTTACCCTGAAGATACAGTCAACATATAGTAAACAATACTGATGTAGCATGCTCTTAACAGCGCAAACAAACAAGCCCTTGATGCCTCTAAAATATTCGTCGGATTCTCCGCGTTACCGTAAGATAGGATGCCAGGTGACAGCCTTTGTCAGACAGCCTTTTGCCAGAGGCTGCAGTTCACTTTCACAGGATGATTTACCATTGGCACCAACCAGGGCACAATCCGCAGCCTTGCAAGCATATACGACAAATTTTCCGGAGTAGCATTCTCGATGAAACCAGCCGTTTACGTACATTTAGGCATGAGCGAATATACGTATATGTTGGTTTGCTATGCCACCATCCAAAGCGTGCCTCAGCGTGCCTTGCATATTATGACATGGGTATACGTTCCCTCCGGAAAACTCATGCTTGAGCCTAGCTTGGCACCTTCTGAAAACATCTTCCCATTTCCCCTACGTAGAGTAGCAGGCCAGAAAGAAACCTCCTCAGGTGGACCTGCCTGCTTTTATCCCATTAACGTTGTTCTGGTTGCCTTCCTTACTTGAAGGTCTGTTAACGCTTGTTCAGGAGCAAGTTATTATTGCGAATAGCATTCTTGGCATTTTCCTCAGACCAGTTTTCCTTTAGATTGTCTAGCTATCCTACCAAAAATGTGGGTCGATCCAGGAGATAGAGCTGTCTAAAAATGTGGGCCAATCCCGAAAGGTAGTGAAGCCTAAAATGCGGTCCGTTCGCGTAGGTGTGTGCCACTGGGCATTTACCACTGTTTATGTGCCACTAGGTATGCGTGGACTTCCCGGCGGTGCCACCAGAAGGCGCAGCGTGTCCAGAGGGTAGCGCGAGAGGGGTGCCCGACGGCAGTAGACGCCTCATGCACTGGTTGCAGTTTACAGGTTGCACTTGAAGGGAGAATACTGTGCCGTTCTCTCGACGCTTCTTGTAAGCCACTGGGACGTACGCACAAGGAACTTGTGTATACGTCCGCCCAACCAACGCGCCCAACCATAATCGTCATCTGTCTTGCTTGCGTTTCCTCTCTTGAAAACGCCGCGCCCGCTACTTTCCTGTCGGCAGTGTTGTGTCGTGCTGATAGCGCGCATGCCGCTCGTTACTGTAAAGTACCGGATTCGCCGCGCTAAAGAAAGGAATCGCGGGCAAAACAGAATACGTTTACTGTTGTGTGGCAAGATCAGACCCAAAGGGTGCAAACTTTTCTTAGAGTGTAAAATATCCGCCCAAGGTGAATGTCCAGTAAGTTGCATTCTGTGAGATTGCACGCCACGAGACAAAGCAGGAATTACAACGTGGCTCTGCAAATTATTTTTTTCTGGGAATAAATCTGTTCTTTTTTTGTAATAGCAACACCTCGAGTTCTGCGTAGAGACCTCTTCTGCGTTGATACCTCTTTAACTTCTCAGTCAAACTATGTCAAAGCATATCTGCTGAGGTCTGTTTAACAAGCTTTACGACTCCGCACCAGCTCGAAGGTGTCGTCACAAGAATCTTCACCGCTGATATAGTAGTGCATGGTGTCGTCGCTGTCCGTGTCGCTCTCGGTGCCGTTGCGCTTCCTGGAGGCAGCCGCCGCGGGCACTGCCGAGTCCGGTGGACGCGCGTGAGACTCCATCTCCATCGCAGTTAAGGAGGAAATAGCAAAGTCTAGGAAATTCACAAAATGAGTAGAGCTGGAAGAGCCGGCGTTCTGCCTGAAGACACTTCGTCGTCTTCTGATGCGCAGATTTCTCAGCGCATCATCGAGTTCGAGTGAGTCCACCGTGAGATCTTCGCGGGATACCGAGGAGCTCACCATCCTGTTCTCGCCTGTTCTCGCCACTGACAACCTGAGACGCCTCAACAGGCAAGCCGTGTCTTCTCATCTAGAAGCGCTGGTTCCAAACGAAATCAAAGACATCAGAGTGAACACCCGTAAGAACGTGCTAGCGATTGACGTAGAACACGCGGCTGCGTTGGATTCCTTGCGCAAGATCACGGAACTTGGCGGGATGAAAGTCCGCCCTTATATTCCGCTGTGCAAACAAGTCCGTACTGGCGTAATTTACGATGTTGACGAGACCACTGTCGACTCCGACCTGTCAATCTTAATCAAGCCAGCTACAGAGAACACCATCATCACAAACGCGTTTCGTCTCGGCACGTCACGGTGTGTGAAGATCATATTTAAGGGCGAATCCCTCCCATCGCATGTAAAAGTTGGCCACTTCCGACACGCAGTTCGCCCTTTTATATCAAAACCACTGCAGTGCTGGAAGTGCATGAAGCTTGGCCATGTGAGTAGTGTGTGCAATAACACTACCGTCTGTTCTCGCTGCACTGGGCCCCACACCACAAACACATGCGAGGCCAGTGTGCTGAAGTGCACAAACTGCAGCGGCCCTCACGATGCATCTTCGAAGGAATGCCCTTTGATTCGAAAGGAAATGCAAATATTGAAGAAAATGGTTAGAGACCACTCGTCTCACCGAGAAGCAGCAGCATCTATTAAGCGACGACGATCACGTCGCCGGCGTCGATCAAGACCCTCCAAAGCCTCTCCAGAACACCACACACGTATATCACCACCCACTCTTCCGCCCAGGCCAAACGCAGTCAGCTCCAAGGACACGGGTGCATCGAACAGCACGGCTGCTGACGCGTGGCCTGCACTCCCGAAGCTACATGCCCCTACTGAGCGGAGTGATACTTCTACAGCAGGGGACACTTCGTCTGTTCCTGATAAATTGGCGGACCAAGATCAACAAATTGTTGTTATGATCAGCTCTCTGGTGAGTGCTATTCGTGTTCTTCTGGACAAGCTACAGACACCAACAGCTCGAAGTGCATTGCAAGTGCTGGATGCCATCAGTCCGGTCCTGGCGAGCCTTCAGAAGTCCAGTGCTTGAGAACTTCTACAGCAGAACCATGGCTCATCGACACCACCAACGATCGTTCCGGGATGATGTGAGAAATGCCTCCATATTCCAATGGAATGCGAGAGGCCTGAGGTCCCGTATTTCGGATTTTCGACAGTTCGTATTTGCAAACCATTTTCCTATACTAGTCATCTGTGAACCGAACTTATCAGCTTCCATAAGACTGTCGGGATATGAATCTTTCGTTTCCAACACGTGTGTCCGTAGCAGTAAGGTTCTGGTCTACATTCGCAAGGACCTTACGTACTTTTCCCAACACGTAGCGCCACACGACGGTAACCAATACGTCTCTGTTACTGTGAAAAAGAAGAAGCTGTCTTTTACTCTTATCGGCATCTACCTTTCCCCAACAAGTCAGTTTGATAGAAAAAGACTGGAATATATTATGGCTGCTACTCCCGGTCCTTGGATAATAACAGGGGACTTCAACGCTCACCACCATATATGGGGAAGCTCCAGGATAAATTCGAGGGGCAGGTCACTAGTATCCTTTGCATCAGGCCACAACCTGTGTCTTCTAAATGACGGAAGCCCGACATTTCTGCGAGGAACTAAGTACAGTAGCTGCCTTGACTTGACTTTGGTGTCACGTTGCCTGACTTTGAGCGTGCAGTGGTTCACTGATATTGAAACCCATGGAAGTGATCATATACCGACCTATGTGAGAATTGATGGACTAGACGCCACATTACCGGTTGTTTCTCGCCAAATCGACTGGTCAGTCTTTCAAGATCGCGTAGAAGACACATGCAAGACACATATTGCACGCAGATTAGAAGACATAATTGCGGACGCTATGCAAGATTGTACACGCTGCTTCACACATCCATCAAAGCGTACAGAGAATGACATTGAATTGGAAAGGCTTCGTGCACTACGTCGCCGAGCTGAAAGGAGGTACAGGCGCACGAAGTCAATTCTTGACCTCAGAGAAGCTCGGCGCATGCAAAAGAAGATCAAACGCCGTATGGATAAGCTAGCGAATCAAAGATGGAAGTGTTTTTGCGACTCACTAGACCCCCGCAAGCCATTGTCCTGTGTATGGCGTACCCTACGGGGTCTTTGCTCAAGTCCCCAGCAACGACACCCATTCAACGCCCTTGCTCTCTATCAAAACCGCTGTGAGATGGACGTCGCAGAGGAATTTTGTGCGAACGTCGCCGGCGGCGCAGTTTTAGTCCCTGACATGGCTCTAGGCAACATCCCCGGCCCACGAGATGCAAGTATGGACGCTCCATTCTCTATGGAAGAGCTAGAAGCTGCTATGGCGCTCTGTAAGTGTTCGTCTTCACCAGGGCCCGATGGCATAACGTATACTGCTTTGCGCCACCTAGGCAGAGAAGCACGAAGAGAACTCCTCAGCATTTTTAATAGTTCATGGCAAGATGGTGTCGTCCCACAGGAATGGAAACGCAGCCGCCTGGTACCGCTTCTAAAAGCAGGAAAGTCACCGCTCGAACTGGCATCCTATCGGCCTATAGCTCTTGCCAGCTGCGTCGGGAAGCTCATGGAACGTATGATCCTCATGCGTCTCGAATGGTACCTTGAACACCACAAGATTTACCCTGACTCTATGGCGGGATTTCGACGGGGTCGTTCATCGATTGACAATGTCATCGATCTAGTAACATCTGTGGAACAACAAAAATATCGGAAGCGATTATCAGTAGCACTCTTTCTTGACGTGAAAGGCGCTTACGACAACGTTTTCCATCAAACCATTCTAGACGCACTTTTGACAATTGAACTAGGAGGACGAGTATATCGTTGGGTCAGTAACTACTTGACACAAAGGTCCTTGTTCGTACGAACGGAAGATGGTCCGACTACCGACCACTACACATGCCGAGGCGTTCCCCAAGGTGGTGTTCTAAGCCCTATTCTTTTCAACCTCGCGCTTCTTGGGCTGGCCAAATCCCTACCAGAAATAGTGAGTGTTTCAATCTACGCCGACGACATCTGCATCTGGACATCAGCGGTCACTCGCCTGCAGGTTCGCGCACGGCTACAGAAAGCAGCAACGCAGGCATCTGACTACCTTCACGCACAAGGCCTTACCATCTCAACAGAAAAATGTGCGATAGTCGCTTTTACGCGAAAAGCGATCAGTCCTTATCCGGTATGCATCAATGGTCAGCCTATCTCCTACAAGAGAAATCACTGGTTTTTGGGCGTCATTGTAGACCGAGACCTCACTTGGAGCCCTCATGTTGCCCACTTAAAGAAGAAGCTCACATCTATTGTTCACGTTTTCAAGTTTATCGCCGGCAAAACATGGGGATCGTCAGTGGGCTCCATGCTACAGTTATATAGAGCACTGTTCATCGGATTCCTACGCTACAGTTCTCCCGTGCTTGCTAAAACATGCAAGTCAAATCTTCGAGAACTTCAGAGCGTGCAGGCGCAGGCACTACGTGTTTGCCTAGGCCTTCCGCGCAGCGCCTCAACAGCTGGAACCATTGTAATGGCTCAAGACCATCCCATCACGACTTATATTAGTACCGAAACGCTTAGAGCCCATGTTCGTCATGTTTCACGGATGCAGTCAAGCTCTCTTGCATGCCTGCTGGAACGACGACCACAGGCGTCCTTCTCCAACAAGGTCAACATCCATCGTGCCTCCTTACCATCGGGTTTCACACCCTCTTCACGTTCAACCTCAGCTTTGTGGTGTTTAAAACAACCTCAAGTGCGTCTTACGGTTCCAGGAATAAGAAAGAAGACCGACCTGCCTACCTTGGCTTTGAAGCAAGCAGCTCTGGATTGTTTGCACACTTTCTACTTTGATAGAATACACATATATACGGATGGCTCTTCCACTCAGACCAGCTCCACCAGCGCAGTGGTTATACCATCACGATCACTAAGCATCCAATACAAGATTTCTCATTTGACATCATCGACTGGTTCGGAGCTTGTTGCCCTCCGAGGTGCCGTTGATTATATTAATAACCAACCGGCTAATCGGTGGGCTATATTCTGTGATTCCAAGGCAGCCTTACAATGTCTTCTGGCATCTCTTCGTCGCGGGTCATGTGAACAACTCGTGTCGGAGATACGAGAAATGCACCATCTCATGATCGCGAAAGGACACGACGTCGTGTTTCAGTGGCTGCCTGGTCATTACGGTATCTCCGGCAACGACCTCGCTGACGAAACTGCTAGAAAAGCACACGAAGGAGCAACCCTTGTTTCAATACCTTTATCGCGGACCGACGCAGCCCAACACTTAGGCAAGCTAGCCCACTCTTTGACATTGGAGAAGTGGCACACATCTGAATTCACTCACCATCGCTTGCATTCCCTCGATCCCTCTATGCAACTGCGGCTGTTACCAGGTCTTCCGCGAAATGAGGAAACAGTGCTGTGCCGCTTACGTTTGGGAGTCGCATTCACAAATGCTTATGCATTTCTGATTGGAATGGATGATAGCGCCGAGTGCAATGCCTGCGGTGTCGACGAAACCATAGAACACCTACTGTGCTACTGCCCATCTTATGAAAACGAAAGGCAAGACCTCTGCACAGCTCTCAATCAGCAGGATGGGAAGCCGTTCACCTTGAAGAAGATCTTGGGACCATGGCCTCGCATATCGCAGCTACAAAAGGCCACAAAAGCGCTGCTGCGGTATTTGAAAGCGACCGGATTGAGTGAGCGCCTGTGATTCGGACTGAGTGACCGACTGATATCTCCAGTGGACTTTCTTTTCTTTTCATCTTTCCGTCCCCCTTTCCCTTTCCCCAGTGTAGGGTAGCCAACCGGGCTCAGTCCTGGTTAACCTCCCTACCTTTCATTTATCATTTTCTCTCTCTCTCTGTTTAACAAGCAGTTTTATCATAAGAAGTCAACAAACACTGACACCAAGGACAACATAGGGAAAAATACTTGTGCTTAATAGATGAAATAGAGAAGCGATAAATTAATGGAAATGAAAGTGGATGAAAAAACAACTTGCCGCAGGTGGGTACCGAACCCACAACATTCGCATTTCGCGTGCGATGCTCTACCAATTGAGCTACCACGACGCCGTTTCCCCATCCACTTTCTTGGGTATTTATGTTTCCTAGTAGAACCCTGGGCGTGTTAGCCAGCGCCACCACTCGCAGACCTTGGTGGCGGATGGGGAACATCCTTTCTGCCGCAGGCGTCACGAGAACGTGATCTTTTGGGTAAAGGCGAACGGCCAATAAACCACACATGCTACCTGAAGGCATCAATGTTACTGGATTCGAGACCCTCGTTATGTAATAAACGAGAAGAAAAGGGGTTAACCGAGGGGCCCGATTTTTATCAGTCATATCATAAGAAGCCAACAAACACTGACACCAAGGACAACATAGGGGAAAATACTTGTCCTTAAAAATGAAATAAAGAAACGATAAATTAATAGAAATGAAAGTGGATGAAAAAAGAACTTGCCGCAGGGGGGGAATGAACCCACAACCTTAGCATTGCGCGTGCGATGCTCTACCAATTGAGCAACCGCGGCGCCATTTCCCCATCCACTTTCTTGGGTATTTGTGTTTCCTCAGGGTTCTAACTCCCAGGGTTCTACTAGGGTTCGTATACTCCTTACATTGACTTCACAATGGCGTGAAGTGCACGGCCACGACAAGAGAGGCAAGAAGGGCTCAACTAGAAAACAGAGCTGGGTAAATGTAGTCTGAGCTTCTAGACTCTCAGATGACGAGCAGGAGCCTTGCGTAATGGTTACGGGGTACGTGTGCCCTGTGCGGACGCGTCCTCAAACACGCACGGTTTGTACAAATAAATAAATATAAGCAATGCAAAAAAAAAACGCTGCAGTGACGCGCGCAGACCGAGCGGATCAATGTGTCGCACTGCTCGCGATGCGCGCAATGCCCATATATATGCAGAGCACTGATAAATGGCAGTTCGGAAACTCCTCCTCGCGAAAGTTTGCAACACGGCGCTTCCGGTGGCGGACGCTGCGTTTTTCGCAGCGTTAGGGCCCGAGTGACGACGAACGAACTGGGACCCGAGCGCGATACCGGGTCGCTCATCCGGGAGCCGCTTCGCCGCACCCATCGCATCGTGCCCGTGGCGGAAGACAGGGCCACCGCTCAAAAGAGACCGCGCTGCGCTTACGCTCCGTACTCGGCGGCCGCGTGCTGGCACGTTCATTCAGCGCGGAGTCGGCCGACCAGCAGCGCCGGCGTCGTCGTTACACCGCGGGAACACCCTTCGGCGCTAACACACGGGTGAGACGCTCCGAAAGACTCGACCGCCGCGTGGCCTCCAACTCCCCAAGTGGGCCCGAGATGCGTTATGCCGGCAAGCTTGTTTGCCCGTGACGGATCTTTAGGTGCACTTGACGGGAGTGAATTTTTATCGTTAGTTTGTTTAACCGAAGGAAGTTTATGTGAAGAAGGCGTGATTTCTGGTGGCTTCGTGTTCACGGTGCCTGCGTGTCGACCCTGTGCCTCAGGGTTTATATAGCTGGTCAGTGCCAATGGTAATTTCGCCCCCGAAGAACATGTGGTCACCGTTTATGAAATCATTATATGCCAGCAGTTACGCTTCACGGCTCAAAATGTGTACAGTAGCGTAGATGGAACTTCATGCATGCAAGAACGAGGTCCTGTGCCCGTGACTATACCTCGTTCCCTTGGCCACTTTCTACTGCGCAGTTATTAAGAAGTCCCCGGGAAATAAGTGCGGGCTCCGTTATTTTTAGCCTTGGCCAGTACTGGGCACTACTGCCCGAGCGTAGTCCAGACAAGACTGCTGTGTCATTCCGTCCAGACCAGTTCACCTACATAGCCATAACATGTTGCTGTGGTTTTAGCTGCGTGCGTGTCCACTGCTGTCCTCGGTGGTTTAAACATGCAAGGCGCTGTGAACGATGCGTCAGCTGTCTTAGAAAATGCAGTCCACAGTCGGGAGTCTGTCGAGGTCCAAGTATGGAAGACATGCACACAGGGTGAACCGGGGTGGCGCCTCTTGGTAAAGCTGGCCTCACTTCGATAGGGCAGTGACGCCGCCTCTCTTTGTGCAGCTGCCTCGGCAAAGTTCACCTATCGAAATGTCGGTTACCCTGGCTGAGCCACCTCTCTCTCCCTGGTTTACCTTTTCGTCCGCGTTACGTTATGCAGTGTCGTTTTAAACGCTATTTGACGTACGTTATTCTGCTTTAACTGTTCTCCTTAAAGTAACATCGATATCATGCTTTATAATTTCACAAACAATTACTTGTTAGCCATCATGTGATAAACAGGTGCAATTAGAATCTTTCCCACTAGTATACTTGCTCAACTAAGGGCGCGCAAGTAAGAACCTTGAGCCGATCATTTAAAATTTATTTTGGTGCACTAAAATTTCAAACTTGCTTCAAGCCACATTGCACCAATCGGTTTTATACTTCGGTATCTCTCCTGTCACCGTAATGATATTCGTACACAAAAGGAAAAGAAAGATAACCAGTTGCAATTGGCGTTTTCTTCCATTGCTTCATTCCGAGTTAGTCGATCCTACTGTGTTTTGTCCCAGATAAGAATTAAACAAACTCGAGATAATTGCAGGCTTGAGCTTCGCACTGTCCACCCGTGTCCAGCAAAATGCCATGGCGTGATGGTGTGTGTTAGTTTGCAGGCCTGTATACTGAACGCTGTCCACAAATTGCAAGCGATGGTCTGAGTTCCGCTGCATTTCGCTGGCAGACCTCTAGAGCCCATATAGGGGGGGAGGGGGATTGTTTTCACACAAGAATATCATTGCGGGAGGGAGTTCCATTCGTTTGTTGTTTTTGAAAAAGGAGATTATTCAAACGCATCGGTCTGTGTTGTCAAAAGCATAAATTGTCTACTACCTCTGAGCTGTCAAACAGGGTTTGCACCTTAAATAGCAAAGAGGGTTCCTGT
This sequence comes from Dermacentor albipictus, assembly GCF_038994185.2. NCBI lineage: Eukaryota > Metazoa > Arthropoda > Arachnida > Ixodida > Ixodidae > Dermacentor > Dermacentor albipictus. Next base: position 210,379,318 of record NC_091821.1, on the reverse strand, counting down.
TAATGAAACTTCGAAGCCCAAGTGCGTTCTTTAGTGCTTGCGTTAATTTACTACACTGATAGAAAAGAAATGAGAGAGAAGGAGAAGTGAGGGAAGGGCGTGGTCTTTGTCCGGTACCGACCTTAAGACAAAATGACTAGCCTTTCTCAAAGGCACTTCTTTTTGCTTAAACGTTGACACCGAGCTGGTATGTCCCTTTCCCGTCTTGTCCAATACCCGCTGTATTTACCCTCAAAGCTATCCATCTATGCAATACCACATCGTCTTGCTTTTATATGTATGAACCAAGACATAAAAATTCATGTATGAAGCAGATCGAACCAAACGCGTTAAGATGAACTCGCTTCTCAAAAACCGAACAAAGATACAAAAATTCAGTTTCACAAATAGGACCGTTTTTAGTTAGGCTTTGAAAACAAAAGTAAAGCTTGTTTATGTGGTAAATGTCTTTTTGAAGCTCTAATTTTTCCATTAGCAAGGTGTCATAGTTCTATAAGCTGTGAGTTATTCTGACGTAATCTATACGATGCGCGTTTTTATCACACGCGTGCAAACCTACGAGACCGCACGACAAAATACTATGATACTCGTTCCTTTTGAGAGTGAAACCAATGGAAAGGTTACAGCCAAAGAGAACTCACGTTTCATCTAATAAAAGCGTTTTCATAATCTCATCACAACGCGTTTGTCATTTACAGTGTGTTGATGCCATATTGCGATGCGTATTGAGGCCAGTCATTCACAGACGTTCTCTCTGACAAGTGCTTCGTGCTTATTATTCCGGGGAATCTTACTCCACGCATAATCTTTGTTTTCCGGTTGCACATGGCGTTCGAGTGCCTGCAACGTCCTCCGCGAAGCATGCGCAAAGTGACGCGTCTAATTTTCTCGCCCCGCTTGCGTCGAGCTGCATAAGGCGCTCCTGCTGTTACTTCACTCCTGTGCAACTGCCGTGGTGCAGTATATGCTCCTACCAATTGGTCTCCATTGTCTCTGCGTAACGAAGGAACACGTGTGACAGGCATTCCAAACGCTTGCGATCGACTTTTCTAAAACTGTGGCTTACAAACGACGATTCGCAATGACAAGCCACAGCTTGAATGGATGACTTTGTTCAAAGGCATGTGCCTGTCTTGGAATTGAGAAATTGTAGCGTTTGTTAGCTTAGCACTTGTTCAACATTGCCTTTTTATCCATGATGTGGAAAAATGGGAAGGGAGGTGCTGCCGAGATGTAGAGGTCAGCATATCTTGCGCGTAACGGCAAACGTATGTTAGAGAGACAGAGAGAGATTTAATGATCAGAGAAAAGCTGAGAGGCCGGCCTGGTCTACTCTATCTTAGCCAGCTACTGAGCATAGGCGTAAGAAGGAAGGAAAGGAGAAAAAGAAAGTGAATATGGCAAAGAAAGAAAGAGTAGATGCGCATGAATAAAAAAGATGGCAACAATTATTACAGTTGCATATCTAGTTCACTTTCTCTAAAAAAAAAGCCACATTGGCCTTCGTGGTCTGACACAGAATAATTCGGCCATAGACCTGCAAATTAAAAAGAGAAGTACACGTTAGAAGCTTTTATTTTTTGCTTCTTATTTTCCCCAGCGCATAGACGAGACTTTCAGGTCACATACCAATAAACGTCCAATGTTTTCCTTGAATGGCTGCCATGTTGCGTAATTTATGGCCAATGTTTGACCCCTATGGCCTGGTGCTGTGTTAGCTGCTATACGTGGAGAATCAACAATGTGCCAACCCTGCAGGTCTCTGCCAATAAGTGAGCATCAGCAATGCACATCAGCAATACAAGCACATCAGCAATGCACCTGTTTGCCCACGCGCTCAGCAGAAAGGTTACCATGCTGGTGCCGTCAACATATGTCATTTTACGGCGAGAGATAACAAAGAGGGGGGAAGGAGTGCGTGTTCTGTTTCACGCCCGCCGTTCTGCGTTCCTTAGCGGTTACCCATTATTGATGTCATGCCGGTGCAAGCATGCAGCACTTTTCACTCTGGGCGCAGGAACGGTGCTCTCACCCGCCGTGGTTGCTCAGTGGCTATGGTGTTGGGCTGCTGAGCACAAGGTCGCGGGACCGAATCCCGCGATCGCCGTGGCCCCATCGAAATGCGGCCACGGCGGCCGCATTTCGATGGGGCCGAAAACACCCGCGTACTTAGATTTAGGTGCACGTGAAAGAACCCCAGGTGGTCAAAATTTCCGGAGTCCTCCACTACGGCGTGCCTCATAATCAGAAAGTGGTTTTGGCACGTTAAACCCCATAACTTTTTTTAGGAACGGTGCTCTCGCTGTCATTGTTTTCTTCCATGTACGAATAACGTTGGTCTCTATTCGTGTCTCTGCATACGTGGCTGTGAGGTAGCCCGCTTTCTCATATGCATTCAGTTAGCTGAAGAAGTAAGGATGTAAGTGCGTAAATTGCATAAATAACCAATAACTTATAGATCAATTTTCAACGTGTACTGGAAATAGTAGACACCCCTTACGCATAAAAAGCTATAAGCTACTACCCGCTCGTAAAAAAAAGAAAAAAAGAAACTTTTGTGCGCGTTCAGAGAACGAGGACGGACTTAAATGCCCCCGTAGCTCCCTCATATGCCAGGGTCTTTTAACCGAGACGGTGTAGCATCATATGGCAGCAAGAGTGCATTGCAAACGCTCCTCAACTGACGCTTTGGTTCAACCAAGTATACAACTGCCAGCACTGATTGCACATTCGAATGCTCATGTTTACCTGCGATAGCAAGTCACCTGCATGAAGTCATAGACAGCCAACAGCCAACACCCACCGCGGTGGCGTTCTCTTGGCCACGGCGATCTGTTCCAGACGCGGTCGCGGGATTTAGTTCCAGCGGCGACTGCCGTAATCCGATAGGGGCAGAGAGCGAAAGCGCTTGTGTACTTACATTAGGGCGCATGTTAAAGAATCCCATGCAGTCAGTACAAATCCAGAGCATTCGCTAAAGCCAACTGCAGCGTCGCTCATTGTCCGTGGTGACGCTCTAGCACGATAAATCGCAAATAATTATTAGCCGGCTACTCGCTCATCCACTGCGCAAAAGGCTGGCACGCGCAGCTCAAGCGTTCATTCACAAGGCGGGACAGTTACACAAGACTTACTCGTTAAGTGGCGAACACATGCAAGTTGCCGTCGGAGACATTCAACAGGACTCAGCTGCCTTGTCAGTAAAGCATACCGAATGTGCAGAGGGCGACCAATGAGATGTCTCGTTTGCTATCGTTCCACTCTAAGGGCTGGTGTTACTGGAGTTACTGGAGTTACCTTCGCTGAAAGCAAGCCTTACTGGGGTCCTGCAGGATTTCGCCCGTAGAGCAGCCACCCTCGCAATGCTCACAGGGACACAGTTTTGCCCTTTTCTCGAGAACATCTTTCCTTTAGCAGAGGCACTGCACCGCCGACATTTATATTGAAGCTTTTCCACCTAAAAATTAGTGAGGTCGGCACTGACGTGTTTATTGCCCTCTTTCTTGCAGCAAACAGGCCACCATGTCCGGCTACGGTGGGCCCTACGTGATCTATCCAAACTGGAATGCCTACGCGGCGCACACGTTGGCTACCGCGCGGAACGCGCTTGAGGAACGCGAGCGGAGACTCAGCGAAGAAAGAGCACGCCGAGGAGAACACCAAGGTGACTGCGAATGCTTGAGTGGCCGTGCGATCCGCATTTGTCGCAAAGCTGTTGTGACCAGCCCAGAAGCCGGTCATTTGTGCTAACGCGTGCGCGAAAGCTCCTAGCTACTGTAACGCCAACACTTTATCGTCGTTCAAGGGCGCTCCGTTCGGCTGATTCGCACTCCATATCGCAATGCGTTCGCACACTTCAGGCGAGAATGAAGCCGCCGACGCCGTACGTTATCGCTACGTCCGCCACAGCTCGCGCGCGCTCGTATCTCAAGTGCAAACGTGTCTCTTATAGCTGGCGTGAACAAGTATTGTGCAGTATCACGGAAATGCCTCCCGCCGGTCTATAGCGTCTCTAAGCCATAGAGTTTCACACAATTACTAGAGGTAACTGTGGCAATAGGGTCTACGAGAGCTGAAAGTAGGACAGCCCAGCCAGCTTGGGAATGATGAGTAGTACATGGACTTGCCTAAACTTTGTCCTTCTGGCTTTAGACGGCTTTGTGACTTTGTGAAGTGATAAGCTTTAAGAAAAATTATGAGTGCGATTAAATAAACATGATCTATATAGTCCTACGGCAGGATTCGAACACAGGACCTCTAGCACAGAAGCCTGATATTGAAACTACTACGCCACGGACGCATAGACAAGCGGGACCGCTGCAATTAGCAGCGATTATTCGGGCTTGCAGAGACCTATTACAATCTGCATTAAGAGAACGTATCGATTGCTTTGAAGTTCAGGCAAATTCCGGCCCAGATAACAAGAACGTTTGAATCCACGAGTACGAAGATCAGACACATCCATGTACTATACCCATCATTCCCATGGTGGCTCGACGATCGCAGCGCCAGAGTTCCCTCTGGTAATTGTAGGAAACTAAGCTCCTACCCATTGGCACTTCTAACATCTGACACCGCTTCAACGCGATTCTTGGAGTGAGAACCAGCGCCTCGCCGCTGCTATCAGTGCACGTGCCCCTTGGTTAGATAGATACAGAAAGCGTTTGAAGTTCAATTATTTCTTTTTTTTATTTAAATTTATTGGTGCGTCTCGATGTGAGCGGATGCGCGGAAAGGAGTATGTTACAACACATGTTGATACGAAAGCGTGACGAGTGTGCTGTTCTCGATTGCATTCTCACAATATAGAATTCTGCAAAATTAACGTTAAGCTTGTGGTTATCGTTTTTTAGATGTGCGAAATATGCTATAATGACGACACCATTCAAATGTGAAAAGTATAATGGTTGATTAATACGTAACATCTACGAATGTGGTTTCTGAGCTCATGCTGAAGTATGGTCTTGTTGTTTACCAGGAATGATTTTAATACTACTTTTTGCGGTAACCCGCAAAAAGTAGCACAACGTCCCATGCAATGCGCCTGGCGGGCTCGCCGAGTTCCCTTGCATGAATGATTCAAATACATACGTGTATAAACATCCAGTGTATTGTCATACACACGTGAGTAAAAGGAAAAAATAAAGGATGCATCATGCGTTCCCAGCACTTCAACGCGAAAAACAGCGCGATTAATGCGAAAGTGTAGCTAAGAACCAGAAAAGAAGCACCGTAGAATTTTTTATGTTTGAATGGTTTCGCGAGTACTGACATAGGAGTCGAGTGCCAAGTTAAAAATGCGCTCCAATCTTAACATGAAATTCAACGACGTTGTAGCATAAAGCTACATGTCCTTATTTCTGAAGACGGGTAAATAGCTAGTACAAGCGCCTTTCTTCCGGCTCCAGGTGACATGTAGCAAAACAACCTACGTAGGAATGACACACGGGTTTTGCAATATCGACAGTGAATGAATGCTTCCTCAATTAACATGAAACATTCGTTAACTCTGCACTAAACAACAGTACGCAACCTTTGTTCAGGCAATGCCATAAAGGTGGACGCCGTGGAGCTTTACTCCAAGGACAACGCCAAGCACCACCACACGGAAATGTTCGACTCCCTGGAGCGGAGCGACCCGCCGCTCATCATACGCCGTGGTCAACCATTTCTTCTAGCCATCCGCTTCAAGCGTGAATACCAGCCGGGAGTTGACGACGTCTCCCTCGACTTCAGCATCGGTAACAACTCTGGAGCACGTTAGGGAGCTGCGCTGCAGGCGGCCATGTTTCATTATTTCCGTCTTCGTTAACTAAACTAAACCGACCGACCGACCGACTCACTCACTCACTCAATCACTCACTCACTCACATTCACGCACATTCACAAAACTTGTCTTTTCAAGACAGACCGCGATTGACCAACGCCGAGATGACCGTTTCATTACAATGCCGATCACTGTCCAGATACAGGGATTAAGGACGGCAACAACCAGCACCCTAGCTTCTGCGAGCTCAGAAGGCGTCGTGTTTTATGCGAAGCATATTACGAGGGCTCAACCCAGCTCCTCAGGCGCGGCGGTGACCATGAAATCACGTGACACCGTGACGTCACGACAGAGGAGAAGTGGCTTTGGCTCAACTCTTGCAAGACGGGCTGGGTGGGAATCGAACCAGGGTCTCCGGAGTGTGGGACGGAGACGCTACCACTGAGCCACGAGTACAACGCTTCAAAGCGGTACAAAAGCGCCTCTAGTGAATGCGGTGTTGCCTTAGAAACGCGCTGTTTCTAAGGCGTGCGTCTCTTGCTCAGGCGCACATTTCGTTGCCGCGCCGAACGCTGCTTTGCTCGACGCTCACCGCGTCCAATGCGGGGCGCGTAGTCGCTGCCCTGTAGCCCATTGTCTTACACCC